>NC_133218.1:12600641-12948141 GCF_040436345.1 Pagrus major | reverse complement strand
TGGAAAGGCCTGTTAATGTGGATCTTAAAGGATAGAGCTAGTGTCATGGTGCCGTGAACATTTCTGTCTGAGTCACGCAATGGTAGTCGATTAACAAGAAAGCAACTCCCATGATCCAATGCTACTTCAGGGTGTCATCAATTTACATCTTTGTTTTTATTGTTTTAATTGAGAGACCCCAAGGGGCAGAAATAACATATTGTGCGTTTAAAATAAAGCTATATCATTTCCTAACAAAGTTTGGTTCCATAGTAAAAAACAAACAGACTAAAGAATCTATACATAGTTGTTGGCAATTATCATTCAAACAGAAGTGATCAGTGAATTTTTGTGGTAGTTTCAGCTGTGGATTGATCCACATTTTGGTGAACTAATAAGTATTAAGATCTTCTTTAATAGTACTTTTTCTGCTGTTTTTTCCTGCATTGTTCAGTTGTAAGTTCTACAATTTTGCCAGAATATAAAAAAATTCTCCTGACCGCCAGTTTTGTTTCTAATCACTGACACCAGCTCCCTGAGAATTGCCCTTTTTTCCCCAAGTACTAGTAAGTGCGGTAACTAATATGTATCTTTGTATGGGCTACATCTAGGCACAGGCATTCAAGGCAAAGGCCTCCGGCCTCCTTGCCAGTAAAGGGCCCAGACAGAGGGGTAAACAACTTCCTTCATTAAATAATAAAACAATATTTTAAAAATCTCCAAAAAATCCCGTACCTTTAACAGTATTTCAATATTTCTATTTCTATTTATTTATTTAAGTTATCTTTAAACATACGCAATGTTAGTGTCAATGCACAGGATCAAATATTTCAGAGGTTTTCCCTCATTGAAAGTCGGGAGAAAGCATCTGTAAATGTAAGTTTTCCATTTACATACCTAAATCTGAATATATGCAGTATAAGCACATATTAAACTACTATATGGTTTTACTTTTCCTGTAAATACATAACAAACCAATTGCATATGAATACCAAAATATAAACAAATAAGCTTAAAAATAGGATAGCTTAAGGGGAATAAATTCATTGTGTTTTTTTCATGGCATTTATTTACAAAACGCAACATAAAGATTATCCTCCAATGTGATGACTTTGGAACTCATGATTCATGCTGACGTAATGGCATGTAGACTTCACAAATGAAGCCAAGTCTCTAGACATTTCTTCTTCCATGTGAAACATTATCATGACAGTATTAAGTGCAGTGGATTGACTTGAGCCCTTCTTTTAGTTGAGCAGAAGCTGTTAGCTGTAGCACAGCTAGCCCCAGAGAGCATGGGCTTGAATATGGCTTTGTGCTGTATCTGTTAGCGGGATGCTACACCTGCTCATCTAATCCTGGCAGGCCTCTGCCTCCAGTCTCTCCGGCTGCGGAGTAACGGGCGCCTTATTGCACGGCAAGCCGCACTGAATCACGGGGAGGTTTGTCGGTATTACAGCGACATCGCTGTGTAAAGCTTGGAAACAACCGTCGCCCCCTCCTCGTCGGGACTGAAGAGCACAAATCCCTCCCCGGTTCAGCAAACAGCTATTAGTGTATGGATGGAGCATGTAGCCTGCAGTGGAGGTTGTGGATGTAGTAATTGGTATGTGTGGGAGAGCAAGATAGACAGAGGCAAAGACAGAGAAAGTGAGTGTTGTGGAGGAAGAGAGACAGCGTGAGAAGGAGAAGTGGAGAGAGATTTAAATACGATCAAGAGGTATGGACGGGGGCAGCTGGGGTAAGAGGGGAAGAAGGGGAGCTATCCAAGTCCCACAAATCTTTGCTCAACCCAACAACCTGAAGCAGAGGCCATTAAAAGCAGGAAGAGCTGGGCGAGATAGCAGCCTAGATGGATACAGTGGCAGCAATGGTTTGGAGGGACAGTAACTTTAATGGCCCCACTGGGTTTTTAATGAGTGTTTTGCCCCAAACAAAATGAGCTAATTAGTGTTATCATCCATATATCAGACCCTATACGCATCCATTCGTTCTCGGGCAGACGCATTCACACTCTGCTGTACACACTTGCAAAAACCTGCTCAAACAACTCTTAGCTTCTTTATTCTTTATGCCATGTATTCTCCTTACATGGTTTACAAGTTACTTTAACGTAATTGAGCTCCCTCTTTTATCAAAAGTCTAAATTTAACCATCAGTCAGTCAGTTCATTCCTTTTTTGATTTGATTGTCTCAACCTATGCGGCCGCACTCTCGATTCACTTTCTATTTCATCCTATTTCATCCTGAAGTGAGCCCCCCCCCCACCTCCTCCTTCCTCCTACACACAATCGCACACTTTCAAGCACGTAAGGCCGTGCCCTGTTTGTGAGAGGAGCGATTATGTCTACACTGGTTTAAAAGCAGGATAACAATGCCACGAACGGGCATTTAGAAAAACAGAAAAGGGCTCAAGCCAATATCCCGGCATTTGGACTCAAGCCGCTGTTACCTGCGCATAAGCCGCGTGTTTGTCACGCCATCGCCTCTGGTTGACCACACCGCCCCACCAGCCCCACACTTTATTTCTCTTGCACTAAGCCTATTATAAAATCAATAAACAATTGAGCTTTTTTCCAGTCCTTTTAAATCTTTTTCTCCTCTATATATCCTCTGAGATGAAGGGGAAGCATGCAGGCAGCGGCAGTGTGGAGAGCGCTGGGGGAAAAAAGAAAGGAGTAAAGGAAAAAAGGAGAAACAAAACAGCTCAGTAAACCCTTGCTTTCAAATTGTTGAAGTCGAGTGACTTTTTAACCAGCTGGCGTTCATGTCAGAGTTATTATCCAATTGCATCTTCTTCGACCTGGTTTTGACCCTCAGTCATGGGAAAGGGCACTTCTGATGCACACATGAGAGTGCGCACTTTGGTATTAAAAGAAGCCTTGTGTACAGACAGGAAAAATAATTTCCCTGCATGATCTGATATGTGTGTGATGTGCGTACACAGTGTGTTGCAACTCAGAAACAGAACCAAATTGCCCATTTATATTTTGACCCCACGCTACCGGATGAGGTTCAAAATTTTCTGCTGGATTTTCATCTACTTTTGTCACATCGCTTTATATGAGTTATCAAGTTGGTGTGGTTATAGAAAGCTCATGAGAATGATTGAGGGATTTTTAATTGTCACATTCTCGAAATGTAATAACCCTTGAGTTGATAAAAATCAACAAACACCAACTCTGACAGCTGATTTTCAAATTAGGCATCAAAAAATGTTGCGTTTACAGATTTTAATTCCCTCTGTCAGTTTAAACTCATATTTCAAACTCAGCGGTAGGGAGATGACAATATAAACTTCTCTTTATTCCACCAGTCACAGAGAAGTTGGAAATTAGAATGTCTGCTACAAAGCTGTGCCCCCCCCCTCCCCTTTTTTTTTCTCCCCCGTTTTCCAACTTCTCACTTTGTTTACTCCTCGAGTCTTCTTGGAGTGCAGATACAGTAATTACCAGTGATCAAAAACAGCGCAGGTTTTTCTGCTGATGCTTTTGATGTATGCATGACATTGTGTGTCACCACATCATCAGTAACACAGAAAGCAAGCAATTTGTGGGAAATAAGCTTTTGCCAGGCGTGCTTTAGTAGATCCTTTGTGGAGAGGATACAGTATATTCCACAGATTGTAACTAAAAGTAATGATCATCTTTACAACAGCTGCAGATGATGAGATATAGTCGCTGCAGCGCTTTATTAGTGTACGATAGTACAGCCTATTTAAACACTCGCTCAGCTTGTTGTTCTGCAGGCGTCAGGCCTACACTCATCCACCAGGCTTGCTGTATACAGTGGCCGCACTTTTGACTGCAACAGATTTCAGCAAGCTGTTGATTGCGTCATTTTGGACTTTAATCTGCTAGCGAGCCTCCATCTTGGCTGACCCTTCCCTCAACATGCCTGCTATTGGCTGACCCCCTGCTTCACCAAGTTCTCATTGGCCAGCAACTACGCCCCCCCTGCATTGAGCCAGGCCTTGATTGGATGACTTAAACGATCCCTGGACAGCTCTCATCAGGATGGTCTTCATGAGTATGGATGTGGACTATCGTGGTAAATTGTCCGCGCTTTCCCTGGCTGCTATTTGGTCCTCGGAGACAGGGCCCACAGAACACCCAGGGTGTGTCAATGCTGGACAAGCATTTGGCCGGCTCGTCGCTATTCCCAGGGTTTGTCCCCCACAGAGACCCTGTGTGGGCCGCTGGTGGTGACTGTGCTTCAGGCAGCATGGTGTGGCCATGTGTGTCACATCCCCCCTTGTCATCCCACCAGACGGAGGGCTGTATCATGGCTATCGTCCTGTCACACTTGGATGATGCTTCTTCGCCTCAGAGTTTGACAGTGACTTGCCTTAGTGACAATTACCATCAGAACCAGCTTTCTTATCCACCTGGTTCAAAAGGTCCGTGTGCTGGAGATTGGCAGGCGGCTAATTTTGCCTCTTCCACTGCTGTCATGCTATGCCATTTATTTCACTGCTCCGTTTATGTTTTTCTCTGCTCTTCTTTCATTATGGCGCGTTAACCATTCAGTCCTTTTCACATCACGATACTTATATGCATGTAGTGTCCCTGTGCAAATAGCAGGCAACATCCGGTCCCTGTTTGTGGGGCCTCTTGCCACCGTATCACACCTCCATTCATCAGGAGAGTCGGAGAGAAAGAAAGCCAGTCTGTAGCATCCGTGGTCCCTCCCTTTACTCTCAGTGTTTTGCTCCTTCTTCCCCTTATTTCCACTGGGAGGAACACTGACCTCATTTGTGAGGACAATAACCCCCTTGACTTTGGGGATTAAGACATGAAACCTTTGTGGATTAATTAGGTTCAGAGCTGAATTCATTTTGTGTCGCCATGGAAGGCAAAGAGAGGAAAAGGAAAGAGGAGGATATGGGCTGTAGGCTCCATTATGAATTTGCTGTTTGCCCAGATAGATATATTAAAAACAAATGTTGGAGCTGATCATATTTAAATCCTCCAACAGAATGGAACTGCATTTGTTCACTGGGCTAAGCATTATGGGAAGTAACAGTAACACAAACTGTCAAATCACAGCAAGCATTATAGAGTCTTATACATCAGTGCTGACTTCAAACCAGGATTTTGCAAGCGAGGAGACAATGTTAGCCCGCTGAGCTTAACTCTTTGGCAAGGTTACACATGCAAATATGGTTTGCCGGACTATCTTCAATCCGCAATAGGCTGGAGCCTGAATCTGTGCATTCACGCCTCTAGATCTACTCTTAAGCTTGTCACACATAATGTAGCAAGTAGCAGTCCTGACAATGCCGCAGGAATCACATTATCTCAGTTGTCTTGGTAACAAAGCAAAGTGTTTGTTTTCCAAGATGCGGTGCAATTGCAATTTAGACGGTTTACACCTATTGTGCTTTTTTTTCAGTCAAGAGCATATGTTGTTTGAATGTATCTTTAGCTCGCAAACAGGGCTGTTAGTTAGATGTTTTGTTTACAAAATAACAAAGGTGTTTTTTTCACCAAAGGCACAACAGAAGATGTGTTAATGCATGTTTCATGTCATCTTGTGCTCGCTGTAAATAAAAGCGACTGTTGTCTTATTAGAGTAACACCTTCTGAATGCGACAGCCCCAGGTATAGCTCCCTTATGGACCAAGTGTTGAACATGTGCTTGATGAGATGCCTTCCTCACTTTCATTTACAGCTCGTCTAATGAACCACCATCTCGTCATGTCTGCCGACTCCCTTATATTTTTTTATCTGCCCTCAAGTTAACATTGCTCGACGGCCCACACAGTGAGCATATGTTTATGTTGATGATAAGGTGGTTATAGCAAGTGGGTGTCTCTCTTATCTTCTTGCTGTTGACTTGTAAAGCGTAAACCTCCATGTGAGGATCTTAGACTGAGTCATTCCCAGACCTAGATTAGGCCTTGGATTCCCGCACATAATACATGTGGAGATTCTAGATCTTCCTAAATCAGAAGTCACTTTAAGAATGGGTTTTACAAGGGCACACACTTCATTCAAGGACATTCAAACAGACCGTTGCAAATGATGTCAAACTGTATTTTGCCTCATCAAATCTACTAACCAAGGACACAAAGGTTCCCTCGTTAAGACTTTCAGTTTAGCCACATTTTGAGGTACCATCTTTTAACCCCTGGGCTGCCATCCAGCTGCGAGAAGTCAGCTCTTCCCTCTTGAGGACACAGGTTTATCCTGGGCTTTCATAGAGAGAGACTCACATTCCTCCCCAGTGGTCTTCCTTCATTCCTCCTATCCTCCGTCTTAAGACATGGAGCTAAGTCGAGACTAAGCCACAAGTCACCCTCAGGGGGAGCCGGATCGGCCAAATGCCACCTCTCCTGGCAGGGCTTGTAGGTAGGGTGTAATCGTGCCGGCGCAGTACTCTCAGGACCAGAATCAGGTATTTCCTATTAGACACAGAGATGAGGAGTGGATTTTCCGGAGGAGGATAGGAAAGCTGTTTTGGTCAATCCTCCCTCCCTCTCAATATATCAGTCCTCGCTCCTGCTCTCTGCCTCTTTTGTCCCTACTTACTAGCCTCCTGATCCTTGTGCCCATCCCCCTTACTCCACATTTCTACCTGTTTTGCTGGTACTTGACAAGACAGGATTTTGTCTTCCCTGGCATCCCCTCTTTTCATCTTTTGGAGAGAAGGGCAAAAAGAGGATGAGGGATTGAAAGTTTGTGGAGGAAAGTTTTTGGAGGACGTTTCTGGATTATGTTCACAAGGCACAAGCTGCTCACAGTGTGAACATGGCACGTTGTCAATGAGATCTATTTCCATGACGATTATTTTTATACTCCAACAATCAGGGAGCCGACAGCACAGTACCACAGGAGGAAAAAAAAGTCTTTCTTCCAATTCGATACACACTCTGTAACATTTTAGCTGTAAATACTAACAAAGCCATGAGGGAGAAGATAATGACAAGATATCAACCTTTTTCTGGCGTCACAAATTCACATTCTAGTTTAACTAAGTGTCCTGTTGAGTTGTCAAGTGTAAGTGCACCGAACCTCAGGCTGCGTACGTCTTCTGATCGGATGCTCTCCACTGCTCAGTGTTGCGGTAAATGCAACATCTGATGGCTTTCTGAAATCCAGCGTGTTGGACAGGTGAGATGCTGCAGCTAGCAGCACTTTTGAGATGCGAGTTAGCACCATGTCACCCATCCCCATCTGTAAGCTTTCAAGGCTGTATGTTCGGTGTGTGCCTGTATGTGTGTGTGTGTGCACATTTGAGGAAGTCTGAAGTTATTCAGACTGGTTTTATACACTGTGTGTCCAAGAATTGTAATGGAAACTCTTGTAAAAAAGAACATTTGTACTTTCTATCAAGAATATGGCAACGAAACAACTGATTCGGAATTCACTGCCATATTCAGTGTCACTATTTGACTTGGTGTTTGGCAGACTCAAACAGGGTGCAGATTGAGAGACAGTGTCACAGGGAGAAGGAAATGTCTTGCCTCCTTCATCTGCCATTTAGATTGCTTCCATTTATTGCTTTCCTAAGCCTTTCCCTGTTATTCAAACCCGAAAGAAATGATCAGTCACATTCACCTCCTACTTTACATGAAGTCGATGACAAGTGACAGGACATGTCAGATGTGTCAGTACGTCTCAATGCATGTATATGTCTCCTCTCCCAATGTCTTGCGTGCTCAGTGGGCTGTTGGAGGGCTTTCTGCAAGACAGAAGGGCTTGGCTGCAGAGCGGGGCGAGAGCCAGCCATCTTGATGATTTTTTCGGGGTGCATCACCATCTCTCTGGAAGTGCCAAGTGTGCACCAAGGCCATGCCATTCACTGTAGAGAGTGTGTGATAGGGGCACGCCATCTCCCATCTTTTCCAGGCATCTTTTAGTCTCGGAAACAAAGATGAATCTGGTTGCCACATTAAAGACAAACGCTCTGATTTCTGCGAGCAATAGAATTGTAATTCAGTGAAGCTGTAATGAATGCAGTGAAATGGTTGTCTAGTGAAACATTTTGTGAACTCGATTAGAGGTGCTAAACCATTTATTTGTGAAGTCTGTTATTGCAGACATAATTTGTGGTGGCAGCGCAGTTTACCTAATTTTATTTATGTATTCCCTTGGTCAATGTTGTTTCTAAATGAATGTGAGATTTTCGTCTTATTGCCGAGCACTAATGCTTGGATTTAGTTTGTAACCAAAAAGAGTCACATGCAACTGTCTGCTGTGTATTAACTAATCAATTCAGTTTACTGTTTCCATGAATACAAGTCAAATAAAAACATGCATAGATTTAAATGAGTGCAAATTAAGCTGTCAGCTCAGATTTTTCATAGTGATGAATTGTCCAAAAAATCTGAATCTTAGTGTAAATGTCTTACATGAGCAGCTTTGTTCTCCTATGATTTGACCTGTAAAGCAAAGCTCATTTCACCAATTTTTCCCACTTTCTCTCTCCTCCTCCTTCCCCCTCTCCCCAGTCTAAATTAACGCCACATAACACCGATCAATGGATCCCTGGTAATCGCGTTAGACATTTTGTTTTAAAATACCAGCGCCCAGCTGGTGACTACTAGCACTCATCTGTTTGTCTCTGTCTCTCTTTCTCCCTTTCTCCTTCCTTCTTCTCTCTGTTGCTCATTTTCTACCCCAGTCCATCCCTCCCTCCCTCCTTTTCTCTCTCTGCATCTCTATCTCTCCTCAGTGTGTTTGCTTTACAGGCTGGAGGGAGGGTTGGGTTAAATTTGGCCCAAATCCTAGGTATCACATATCTGACCATATTTCAAGCCCAAATGAAGCATGTTTAAAAAAAAAAAAAAAAAAAATCCCTTTTTTGCTTTAAAGGTCAGACATTAGTGCTGGTAAAAATTGATCTGTGGATTTATGAATTTAGCCCTGTTGTTGGGGCTCCTTTGTAATGGAAGATTCAGTGGGGGAAGCTTAACATTGCATTGTTTTGCTTTGACAACGCAGCCACGAGAGCCCGTGCAGCTGTTCCCCATGCTCACAATGGCAGATTAATTAACACAATCATGTGGCGCTGGCTCGGGCTCAACAGCCAGGTCTGCTCAGGGATAGATAGGTAAATCCTATACATGCATTTCCAGACTACCACTGAACATTCTTGTGATGCCGCGCCATAACTAGATAGATTTGGTCGCTGACTGGTCAGCTGTAGGCATAAAAAATTAAGGTTGAACAGGGGGATCTTTCGCTAATTGCACTGATGTTGAAATTGCTGTTCGTAGCGTGTGTGCGTGCGCGCGTGTGTGTGTGTGTGAATTTTAATGCATTTCTTTTTTTCTGTGGTGTGTGGCACCTGTGAGTGGGCAGACGTGTGTTTTTGTTACAAAATCTTACCTATGTACTGATGTGCACAGTATGACAATAAGCCTATATACATACGTATTATGTCAGCTTGTATATGTGTGTGTGTGTGTGTGTGTGTGTGTGTGTATTCCTGCTAGACACTCCTCCCATCATCAGCCGGTCTGGAAAGCCGTTGCCATTAGACACAGCCCCTCTAATTAAGATTCTGCCGGTCGACCCGTCTCTCTTACTTACTTAGTTCCCTGACATTTTAAACTGTCTATTATGCCGCCTGGCTTTCAGGTGCAATGCTGTGTAAATGGCAAGTCAAAAAATTATGTATCTTTTACATACAGTTATCCATCAGGGAAGGGGGGTGGCGGTGGATGACAGATAGGGCCCGCTGTTTAAATTATTACCGGACTCTGTGATCTTTCCCGATTGATCATATCACTTTACGTCCTTGCTGTCACTCTATTAGCACCTTTCTTCCTTCCTCACCCATACTTCCCACTCATGATTTTTAATATTTCATCACATTCTACCACACACAAACACACTCCTCTCCTCAGTGTTTTGCATGAACATGACCGCAGTTTGTCAATATTTTACCCTTGGCCCATCCCCTGTGTTGATATAATGATCACTTAACAGTCAAGAGTAAGGCGAGGAGGAAATTAGGGCGTCGGCAGCAGAGAGGACAACAACACTGAAGCAATTATGTTTCTTTCAGCCCAAGCATTCTCACGTTAATGAAATCCCTTATCGTAAGGGGAAGAGGAAGGTGGGGAGGGGAGGACAGGTGCACGAAATGTACGTCGTTCATTTATCTTATTCTCTGAAATGAACGGAAGGAGCGGCAAGAATAATGTAGAGATAAAGTCCGGGCAACAAGTGTGTGTAGTATTTTTTTTTTTTTCATATCGCTGGCCCTGCATTTTGCAATGACAGAGGGAGAAAAGGGAGAAAGGGAGATGAGTTTGTGAGGCCGATGAATGAGAGAGGAGGAGGGGAGGGGAAGAGGGAGGGCACGGTGTATCACACGTTAGCATCTTCCTAAAGGACAAATCGAAGACACTCCCCATGCTAACATTTGCAGTATTTACCTTCCTGCAAAACGTCTGCCCTTTTCCTTTATAGATGGGATCAGTCACAGTCTGGGAAAGGCACAGAGATCCTGAAGACTTTATGACAAAATGGAAGTGATCAGGATCTCTTTCATGAGTTTTCTGTGGCTAACAAAGAATTTGTAGCAGAAATGGTCGTACAGGGTAGTTTTTCACTTCAACTGAAAACTGTTATGGAACTTTAGAGTGCCGTGCCACTTCACTGTGTGGCCCAAGAAGCTTTTAAAAGAAGGGGAAAGTATAAAAGGTGACTTATGACTGTGGCTGAAAATTCTTGAATTCTTCTCATGCCCAGTATCAAGAGAACAAGAACCCATTTGTGAAATTCCAAAACAGATTCTCTGAAATTGTATAATATTGCATTCTGCAGATTTCATGGAACATTTTCATGATCTAAAAGGAACCTTGGATAGCCTATATAATTTTCAGCAGCAATTAATTTGTGTGTGACTCATGGTCAAGAGCATATTTTTAGAGACTGTGCATGAAAGCAGGTGTGGAGCGAATTTTCCATGAAATCCTCAGAGAGACAGAGATGATCTCACTGCTAAGATACTTTTGGGATGACAATACATAAATAAATAAATGCCCCAGTCCTTGTTAGCTGCTGCTATTAGTAGCGTGGTTCTGCAAAGACACTAATGTCTGCTTTGGGCTGCTCTGCTCGGCTTCTTTCTGTCTCTCCTGTAAAAGAAGGCTATCTGATTGGAAACAGATCTGGGGCACTGGGGGGGCTCGCCCCAGCTCGTTGGATTTAATGACCCATTTCCTCAGCTGCCTCGTGCCACAAGCAGTTAAACGACAGTCAAGGTGCCCAGAGGTTCCCTACCATGGGACTGGGGGGGTGGGGGGGAGTACCGAGTACACTAGCTGTAGAGACAGAGTGAGTAATAGAGAGAGACGTACCCCGGCTACCAGGCAGCAAATCAAAGCCTATTTCCCCAGCAGGAAGTTAACTAGCACCCACCACAGTCCCAAGTCAGATGTTTAGTGCATTCCAGGAGTTATTTGGTGATCAAGTGCAGAATTTAACTCCTTTTGGTGCAGCCATGCTTTTGACAGCCACACGTGGCTACACTTTGCATCCATTGCATTTACAAGAGCTTGACCAATAGCAAGTTTCCTTCAGTCAAGAAACTCAAAATGAAATTTTTTATGGCTATTCCCAATGGGGACATACTTTCAGTCTGACATATTTCTCCTTGTTCTGATCAGTGGCAAATGGAAAATGAAAAGGCCCTTGTTCCCCAAAGGCAACTTAAGGTTGCGATCATAGAGATTTTGTGTCATTTGCAAAACATACAATTTGTTTCTAAGTTTTTTTAATATATAGAATGGCTAACAGACAATATAGTGCACAAAGTTAATTTATACTGTATTCACAACCCAATGACTAGAATAAATGTTGGCAATGTACATTTCTGCACACCAAGGATATGTTGAAACTTTGATTTGATATGTTGAACCCTTATGGTTCTTTGTATTCAGTTTTCAATTATATGTTGGAATGCTGTACTTAGCCACAAAAATCACATGGTTAAGATAAGGAAAACATCATGTCTTGTCTTATCCCAGTTCACACCCTACATCTTAACAACATTATGGAAAATATGGAAAATTTTCATATGTCTTGCTCAGTCATCGGTAAAGTGGTTTAGCACTTACAATGTTAAGACGCTGATTCCAACATTGACGTTGTTCTGCATCTGCCCTCTGAATTTTTTGAAATGCTAAGGATGGAAATCTCTGGTAGTTTGGTGGTTCACCTTGTATGGACATCTGCAAAATGGTCACTCTGTACAGAGGCACTTATTCTTGGAAACCTGACATTTATCATTGATTTTTTCTAAAGTTAAATGAGGCAGAAAAAGCTTAATGTGGGAATTTGGCCAGCACTAAACAGCACTGGAACCACACACAGACACAGTGTGCAAATGATGTGAGCCTTACTCTCCACTGATCATAAGAGACCCCACCAATTTAGCATTGCACTACTGTTACATTGTTTGATTTACAGTGGACAGTTAAAAAAGAAATAAGAACTTTTATTTATACATTCTTCAAAAACGTGGCGTCTACACTACCCATGGTGCACCTGGACTGCTGACAGTTAAATTGGAGATTTGCTTGTGTTATGCTAGCAGCCACTAATGCAGCCTCCAGCAGAGATGCAGAGTGGGATTGAGAGGTCCTTTAGCTTAATTTCCTTTTAACTCCACACCGCTGAACTCTTTTAGAATTAAGAAGTAGTAGTCTTCAGCCCCACCCTGTGTAATCTGGTGTGACATCACTGGATAACCTCACCGGCAAGATAGTTTGTTTCACAAAAGGGTTTGTTTTACAAACCATCTGGAAAGGCACCACTAAAAACTCCAAAAGGGCAGGCACTTTCAAAAAATATTTGGCAGGTGATTGGACGAACCATCTGGATATCACTGTCTATCATGGTCTAACAACCATTCACATCAACAGTATGAGAGAGCCACCACTAGCAAAACCAGTGAACCACTCAAACTTTTATCAGTCAACGGAAGAACAATACATCTTCTTCATCGAGAAAAGCCATCTTTGCTTCTTTCAATGACATTTAGCCTCCAGTTCTGATGCTATGGAATCTACGCTAACCTCTTGAGGAGCCTGCCAGTAGTTCCTCGAAGGACACTAATTGGATGAACCACTTTAACTTTGGCCACAATCACATAGCTTGATGCTTGACGAGATGTATTTGCTAGATCACGTGATTCCGCGATTCCAGCTGCAATGCAAGGTCACTCGAGGTAATTTATCAGATTGGCTTCATACAACTTTGTATTTTTGCAGTGATCACCAAGACCTATTGATAGTCTTTGATTTGTAAAACTGGCAGAGTTCTCCTTTGACGCCTGAGGTCATTATATGTATCATGATGCTTAGTTGAAAGAAACTCCACGTAGCAAGTACAGCTAACAAAAAGTGCAATGTTGATAGCTGTTGCATGTTCTGTATGTTCTGCACGATGTAGCTCACTCCTAAATTTACTCTGAATCTGGATTCGTCATGTGGATTTTGATGGCTAAAATCTTCTTGCATGCTCTTAAAAGATTGCAAGAGACAATTGAACACAATACAGCCAAATAGACAGCACATAATATTGGTATGACCTCCTTTTGTTTAGGGTAATAGTGCTCCATTTATAACAATGAGCCCACTTGACCTTCTCCACAAGTACAGCAACAGTGCTCGAGACCCCAAGGAGAGACCTAAAATGGCCATCAAATTTCCACCACTAAAAACTTAAGCACGCTCTGCCCTATCAGGCTAATGATCAATTATTAATATCCACAATCCTCAGCCTTGATGTGGCTGCTTGGATATAGAAAGCAGGCAATTATGTTCTACTCTCTTATTTGGGTTTTGGCTGCCTCCATCTCCGGCCTGCCTCTCCCTCACCATGCGTTGAGCTCTCCTATAAATATATAACAGATAGTTCCTCTTAGCACACCACAAGTTCTTATTAGGGCCTCTCATTGCAGATATCCAGATCCAGATTAATTTGTAATTAGTCTTGAGTTGTTGAGCCTCTGAAAGATAAAGGATTCCAACTCCCATTCTATTCGCCCCAAACACTGACGATCACTTAAAAAGAACAAACGCTCTCGTGCTTGATAAAAATAGCTTAAGCTCGGACTTATTTGTTTGGCGACAAATGCCAGACACATATGTCTGAATGGCTTGGGTGATGCTAAAGCAGAAAATAAATGAGTTGCTCGATAATGAAACTTGTTATTGTGTCTCTCTGACGTCTCAGTTTTTTTTTTTGTAAAAAACGGGGGAAAAATGCTTAACAATGCATCAGCTCAGCACAGGCAGCCCTGGCGTTTTCTCAGCGCAAGACATCACTGTAAAAGCACTGAGCAAGAAACAAAAAGAAGAATTGAAAAGCTGTCTGCTTTACTTTTTTACAATGTAATTGTCCTTCCAGGAGATACCCCCACGATGGGTGTCTTTCAGGCTTCCCATTAATTTGTCTCCAAATTTCACATATCCCTCCACAGATGAAAAAAAAAAAAGAAAAAAAGATAAATGGGATACAGACATATGGGTTTTTTTGGGCTGTGTATGTGTGTGTGTGTGTGTGTGTGTGTGTGTGTGTGGGGGGGGGGGGTGGGGGGGGGTGGGGGGGGTTAAAAATACTGGAATAGTTTTAGTCATTTAAGAGGACAGGGGGTGTAGAGGCAGGGGGGTGAGGGTGGGGTGGGGTGTGGGGGGCTTCAGTCTATTAATAGTTGAGTCATCAGTGCCTCAATGTTCTGAAATGGCAAATTGTTAGATCCCCAATGGTGATTATTACTTGCTGTCAATGACCTTCATAACAAATTAAAATTATGCGACTGGGACAGAGCGTGCTCTTTAATAGGCGTTATGCATGGGATTGTGTGTGTGTGCGTGTGTTACTTTCTGCATGTAAATGTGTGTGTGTTTGCATGTGGCTGGCCAGAGGGTGAAGGCCTCTAGCATTTAAAAACTCCCCCTCCCCTCGCTAAAATTGGGGCCTTTCTCTCATTTATTCTTAAAGTGTGGCTCTATCTCTTGCGGGCATTGTCTCATGCCCACACAAAAACACACCCTCACACATACACGCACACCAGCAGGATGTTTGCAGCTACAGTATAAATCTTTTTATTTCATTTTCCGAGACACTGGACAAGTTCATAGAAGAGGAAAACGGGACACGTCCTTGGTCTCTGGATTTACTGCCTGACCAGGCTATGGTAGGAGCGATAGTCTTTCTCTCTTACCCACACACACACACACACACACACACACACAAACACACACACACACGGTATGTATGCATGACGTGCAGCAGATTTACCCACTTTAGCTCACCCCCCCCCTTGTTAAAAGTGTTCATCGCCCCTTGTGGTAATATATGTCTTTAAGTGCACATTTATGCACCCGAGCTATTGATCACTGTACATTCCCCACCCGATAATTACTCCAGCTTAATATGCACCCTTAATGAGGCTTAATTGATTCATTTTCATTGATGAAGAATAACGCCACTAATGGCTGCGGTGTGCAGAGCATTGATGCCACGTACAGTATAGACTGCGACCAGTGCCAGGTGGATTGAGGGTGGGATAGAAGTGCTGGTACTGTAGCTCAGTTTGATGATTGGCCTATTGTGCTTGCTGTTGATTTAGCATGCACAGGAATGAATAGGAAATCAATGGAGGCTCAGGGAGGAGTTCTACTTTATTTAGTGTTAAAGGGGCAGTGCGACAGGGCGGTTGTCATCTTTAGATGACAATCTATATGTACAATAATTGAAGATTTGGTAGAATATCCTGTCATGTCCTATCCCCCTTTTTCTCTTTTTCCCTTCTTTTTCTCCTCTTTTTATGTTTCTTTTATATTAAGTATTGTTTTGTTGTAGGTTTTGCTTCCTGGTTTTTCCTTGATTTCCTAATTTGTTATTCTCATTTCTTTTCCATTGGTTTATTTCCTTTCCTTATGATTTATTATTTTTCTTCCCGAATAATAATATTACTCATAATATTGTCTAAACTGCGGACATTCGTCTAAATTTCCACATATTTGCCTACTGTTCCACATGTCCTATCATCTTTCTCCTTCCCTTCAAACTACTCTTTTCTAATTTTATCATTTTTTTCCTTTTCTTTCCTTTTCTGTCCTCCCTTGGTTTTATTGTCTACTGTTTTTTTCCTTTACTCATTCATTTAAATGTCTTTACTCTCCATCTCCCTTCTTTCCTTTCCCAATATCCTGTCCCTTTTCTTTTTTCCCTTTCTTCTTTTCCCATCTTCTCACCTTTCATTTCTCTGTTTAAAACTCCTTACCTTTCTCTTATTCATTTTCCTTTCTCTCCTATCTTTTTCTTCTTTCCTAGTATTTTAGTATCCTGTCAGATCCATGTCCTATCATCTCTTCCCTTCACTTCTAACTCCTTTTTTCTAATGTTCTCATCTCCTTCCTTATATTTCCTTTTGTTCCATCCTGTGTTATTCTTTTCCATTTATTTATTTCCTTTAGTTTCTCTTTTCTCTTCCATTTCCATTCCCTTTCTTTCCCAAATATCCCGTAATGCCCTTTCCATCTTCTCCCTTCCTTTTCTTTCTTTGTTTCCTCATTACACCTTTCCACTTGTCTTAAATCCTTTCCTTCCATATTCTTGCATTTTTCCATCCATAGAAAGCCAGCAGTATTCCAGTCAAAGAGACAGAGACCTAGTCATCCTTCACTAATGGTAACCACACCACTTCCTGCCAACACAGACTGAGAGGGGGCATGATGAATATACACCCTGATTATTATAGCACTACACACAGAAGCACACACACACATTGGCAAGTGTGTGTGTGTATATACAAACGCACAAACACATTAGTAATTGCTCTTGTCTTCATGTCCTAAAAGACACCCACCTCTGTCCCCATCTGCCTTTTGTACTCTCATGCATGCATGCAAACAGTAGTGGACAAAACACACATAGTCACACACACATACACACACACACACGCACACACACACACACACACACACACACACACACACACACACACACACACACACTCATACACCCTCAAGCATCATCCACAGCCTCTCAATGGGGCTATGATCACCCTGCTAGAATGATAAAGTTAGTGAGACATCAGTGCTCCCTCAGACATTTGTATGTGCATGTGTGTGTCAGTGTGTGTGTGTGTGTGTGTGTGTGTGTGTGTGCGTGTGTGTGTATGTCTTTTTCCAATGCTCTTTGAAGCCTGAAACAGACTTGAGGAGGGGGGGAACAAAGGTGGGCCGGTGCCAGGGAGAAACTTATGGCACCATTCCTCTTCCCCTAGCTGGGCAGAGGCATAGCCTTTACTGAGGGAGAGAGCCACCTTCTGTCAGTCTGGGAAAGAGGGGGGTTAGAGTGAGAGAAGTGGAAAGAAAGGAATAGAGAAAAAAGTAGGCTTCAGAAAGCATCCCAAACAGAAGAGGCACTGGTTAATACTGTCCATCATTTCCACCTGTACAGTGATAAGGACTCAGGTTTGGCTCCTTCAGAAATGGAATTATTTGCACACATCTTGTCTAGTGTTTTAGGCTGCATTTTAAGACAAGTGTTTTTTGTAGCAATGCCCTTCATTCGATAGTTTTGGAGAAATTATCTTCACAGCATGAAGATCACATTGCCTGAATAGATACCCTGCACTCCACACCCCCTTCATTCAAGAAAGTGCTTTGAACAAATAGCTTTAACACAATTCTGCACAACCAAAACCGCTACCCTTTCATTACCTAGGTTGAAAAAGAGAACTATTTCTCCTCCTCCTCCCGTTTTTTCCCCTCATTCTCTCTTCTTTTTTTTCTCCCTCCTCCACAACTCTAGTTTTAGTGCGGGCGTTCACTAATAAATATAAATGTTTGTGATTAGCATCTCTGCAGCACAGGTGCATGTTTGTTGCGAGGGGAGGCTTGTTCATTAATTTTCAGCCATGAAAAGTGCAGCGCGCCATGAACGGAGAGTCCAAATCACACACACTGATAAATGAACGCACAGATTGTTAATGTACCATTGTAAGGCTGCTGCCTCCACCAGCTTTGAATAAAAGGGCCTGCTGCCAAAAGCAGGGCTATGAGCACGCGCACACACACACACACTCACACACATAAACACACAGTGGGTCCGAGAGGTGTGGCAGGATGCTATTCAGAGGTCTAGATTAAACTGAATAGAGCTTTAGGACGGGTGTGTTTTTTATCCTTATACACATATAGCCAGGGATTATTTAGATTATATAGACAAGACACCCCCTGGTGTGAGGCCTCTGGCTTGTGTTGTCTAATTAGATTTGGTAGAACTGGTATCTGCTGCTAACCACAGCACTAGGAACCCTGTGTCCTGTTATAAGGATGTGTTGGAGCACTCAACTGTGTGGATTGGGCCGTTCAGATAAAACATTTGCCACTACAAGTGACTTTGCTTGCACTCTAATTTGGAAAACTGTGGTTGGTAATCCTCAGTATTTTTTTATTGTCATCATGATGGTCATAATCATGATTTCATATCTGGATTATCGCCCTCCGCCACCCCTCAGTCTGGGTTGACATATTTGCTTGGGCGTGGACACAACACGTGTGCATTATCAGAATCAGCACATACTGTATATTTTAATTAGATAATGCACGCTAAATGTAGAACCGATCCTCAATATGTGTTTTTTGAGATATGGTCGTGACTGCACCGTTCACAACAGGAGAGAGAAATACTGAGGAAGAGTAAACAAAGAGAAAATAAATAAAATCTGCCTCAAAATGGGTTGTTTTTCAGGAGCTGCGAAAATGTTTTAATAGGGGACTGCTGAGCACCTGCCTTAAAATGTCGTTTCAACATCTCCCGAATGCCATTTTGCTTAATTGACTTGGAAATGGCCCAAATGTATTGCTGAATGCGATCTAATTAATATTAATAATAAATGCCATTATTAACATCAAAGAACATCTGGTGCCCCTGTTTACCCCACCGCCTTATATGTAACACATTCTGCTGCTGTTTTCATCTCACAAGCATTGCGCGGGTAAACAACAACTTGCATTTCCTTTATTTTTATTTTCTGTTGATTCTCTTTTTTTTGTTCTCACAATTTATTTGGTCTTTGGTCTTATTTCTGTCGCTCGATGGGGTCAGTAGTGAAACAACAAGTACGAGGTGAGGATGCTGTGTACAATTTGGAGCACGGTTGCTCTTTTCTGGTCCCCCCCTCCTTTTTCCTGCTTCTTCTTCTTGGTCTAGACCTGGTTGTTGTAATACCTTGGAGACTTCTCAGATCCCTTGTGTATCCCTTCGAAAAAAATATAGAAAATAAAAACACCAAAAGCATCTGTACACTAAAAGAGCCCTGCATTAGGACTTTCTCAATGCCCATAAATCATGGACCAAATAACTTTAATCTAAAATTTCATTAAGTAGTCCTTGTCAGGTAGTAAAAGGAGGGGGATAATGCAGTGGTGTTTAATGATAATTGGTGTTTGGTTAATAAATTCTGCGAGTTCAGATTACGTTTTAGCAGTGGCTGGAATGCTAGCATCAGCAGTGTAACTAAACCTCAAATTGATTAACTCGCATGAACCAGACGCTCACAAAGATGGCAGTGGTCCAAATCAAAAAAAGAACGAGAGGGGAAGGGGGTGTTGGGAGGTGTGTGTGTGTGTGTGTGTGTGTGTGTGTGTGTGTGTGTGTGTGTGTGTGAGAGAGAGAGAGAGAGAGAGAGAGAGAGAGAGAGAGAGGAGAGCAAGCGAGCATCAGGCCGGATGGTGTTGTGTTGCTCTGGTGTAAGGAAATCAAGTCCCCCCGGGCGCATTTTTAAAAGCCTAATGCCTTTCAAATGATGTCATCACATTTTACTCTTTCTCTCTCTCCCTCCCTCCCTCTCACCCAATCTCTCTTAATATCTTTCCCCTTTTCAAACTGTTTCCGTCAATCACCCCCCTCCCTCCTCCTACCCCCAGTTATTTGGCTACGGGGAGAGGGCCGGCGGGCTTCGACGGGAGTCACGTGACGCATTAGAATAATGGCCGAGCAAGAAGCAAAACATCTTGTGTTTTTATGACTGATGTGCTTTTTCCCCCCTAGTTTTATTTCCTGAAAGTGATATCATACTAATCAAAACCACAGAACGTTTAGAGTGCAAAGTGTGATTGAAAGAGCACCATTAAGGACCTGGCAAACTCCCCCTCCCCCGCCAAGCAGCACCATATATGCAGACACGATCATTGGCTTTATTTTTGCTGTTGTTGATCTTTTTTTTTTTTTTTTTTTGTCCTCCAAATTGGGTGTGGTTTCTGTAAAGGAGTAGGCAGCGTGCCCTGCCCCAGGGGTACCAACATGAACACCGACACACACACACAGAAAGATCCTTATCAATTTATATATTTGTCAGTCAGTTGTGAAGGCTGCCCCGGTGGTGTATCCCCACGGTGGCAAAGCATCGGTCGATCCGTTGCAAGATACTGGTGACGTGCGGTCGGAAGGGAGAGGTGTCTCACACTCACACACTCACACACTTACACACACAGTTGCACTTTCGCACACAGTTTCTCAGGGGGGAGTGTGAGTGCAGCAGACAGCAGGCAGAGTGACTGATACTCAGCCTGCCTCCCAGATGGCCTGCTCAACTCTGCTCCAATCTGATCTCAGAGCCTTTGTTCTGGCATGTTCCATTACGCTGCCGTGACACCAGTAAAGGCAGAGGGGAGAGGAGCTGGTCTCAGATCAGATATAGCTGAATTATACATGTATTTCTCTTTTTTTCCCCCCTCTGTGATATTCTTGTACCAGCACAGTCACAGTTCTGCGTATGTCATGTTTTTTCCTGGGGTAGAGGTGAGTGAGGGGGTTCTTAGACGACAGATACAAACTGTTTGAGTTTGAGAGGGAGAATTTGGGTGGAGAATAATAATAATCATAATAATAATAATAAGAGTAATAGTGGCTTAAATGTTTAATTAAAAGGTAATCTTTTGTGATTTTATTCTTGAATTTTGATCATTTGTGGGGATTAATGCCAGAAAACGAGGGTTGGCTGAAATAAACATGTCAACTCAGCAGCAGCCTTCAACACTTTCAACAAATTTTGATGATAGAGATGCATGGATGTGTAAATAGGGATCTTTATTTAAATATCAAATGCTTATAGAGTGTTTCTTTTTCTTGTGATATAATAAAGAATTAAAGAAATATAACAATTCAGTCATTTAATGTAAAATAGGTTTTAATAAAACATTTCTTCAGTTTTCTTTCAGTCTTGTGTTACACCCACAACATTATTGGTCATTGAAGAGGTATGGAGCACATGATGGCACAATATGGGTTTTTCTCTTTTTGTGTACAGAATTCTAGTAAATGTAAAGATTCTTAGTATGCGTACAAAAATACAAGGTCTTCCTAATTGTATAATAGTGTGAGCAAAGTGAAAGCGTAATAGTGGCTGTCCTTTACAGGCTTTCATATAAAAAGCCAAAGGCTCACCTGTGACAATCACTTTAATGTTGCGTGTCCTACAGTGAATCTTCTTTGCATAGAAAAAAAAGATGAAAGCTGGGGAAGGAAAATCAATACTCGGAGGATAGTTACGGCTGGGTGTCAACAAGCGATCGAGAGTCTCTCCCCACATCACACACCCAGCTGTGAACGATGATGCCTAATATACGGGGTGACCTTCAAAATGTCATAAATGTGTTGTGCAATAAAGTGTCAATATTTGTGGTTATATGGAGCAGGATGACTTTTACAGTAATTGGAACAGCCGCATTAAAAGCTGCGGATCAGTCAACTGATTAAAGACAGGCATGCTGGACACCCGGCTACTGACGCGCAGACCCAGACGTGGGCGTATCTATAGGTGCATGTATATACGCTCATATGAGGAGAAGAGCGAGGGAGAATGCCCAAAGTTCTGTTTTACCTTTCTTTGTAGTGTGTGTGTGGGAATGTGTGAAGTCATTTATTATTGAAGGGCTGTTATATGCCAGGAGAGCACACTCTCATCCTCTCAGTAGTGTGTCTTCCTCTTACAGGAGCACTATTAACCCTGACACACAAGGACGTGCGTCTGTATCTGTGTGTGTGTGTGGGTGTGTGTGTGTGTGCGCGCGTTTGTGTGTGTGGGGGTGTGTGCATGACAGAGAGAGACAGACATGCAGAGTGTGTGTATGTGCGTGTGCCTGTTTGGAAGTGTGGTCTGGTGTTTGTCCTGCTTCTAATCTGTGTTTTGGATTTTTTAATTTTAGCCCCATCTGGGGTGGGCAGGTGGGCCACTGTCTGTTACACGATCTGGGGAATCTTTGCCAAAAAGGGATCTGTACAGTAGACCGCTTGAAATATGTTTATGAGGAGGCGACTATGGCTACAGTATGGTGCAGTCCTGGACTAGGCACTGGGGGAATTGTACCAGCTTTTATTTATTTATTTCCTGTCTACAGGCCGTCTTTTAAATGCATTCAAATGAAAATGCAAAAGACGAGGGTGGGGGCACAGTTGATTTTGAAATTATGCAGGAAATTATATTTTCACCTGCGATAGTTTACATACAATTTGTGTTTAGTGTTTTTTGCATCAAGCTATGGAATATTTTGTATCATGCAGGCCAAATTTGACTAGTTAGTAATTTCATAAACATTTTTAGTCCCTATCACTATACAGGTGGAAATAATGGACAACCTTGTTAATTCCCCAATTTTGTTTCCTCTTCTTCATCTCTTACTCTTTGTGCAACATCACACATTGTTAAAAATTATGTGAAAATCAAGATAATTTTAAACCAAGATCCACAGCCTAACATCTGCTTTTACCGCCTCCCGGCTCCTTTCTCCTCACCACTACGTAGAATGAAACCACACAGTTGCCAAGCCCAAATAGAGGCAGCTGGTATGTAGTATCTGCGTATTGTCACAGACTTACATTTAGGTTGCCTTTCAGTTTCAGTTGTGATAAATAGCCTTCAGCCTGATAGCAGCGTTTGCTGAATGGAGTTGTGTGTTTAGTGTCAGTGTGGAAGAGGACTTGCTGACTTGGGTCTTTCCATTCTGTAAACCTTATTTGACTCCCCGACAGAGGAGGGGTGGAATGGGGTGGTGGGGGGGATGGTGGGGGCGACAGAAAAGAAAAGATTAGGCTACTGTTAAAAGATGTTGCTTATTGTGTGCCGTGGTTGCCTAAGTGGGTTGCTCGATTTTGATTCTTTTTCTTTCTTCCCTGGCTTCCTCCCCTCCTCCCTTCGTACATACCAAATCGTGTGCCAGATTAGGAAATAAATCACATTTCTAACTGTATTTGTGCTTCTTTGGGTCACGCGCATACTGACATGCTAAATACTTTCTTACCATGGAGGCCACATACTCTGTTTGCGATAAAATATATTTTATCTGTACATCTGTTAGTCTTCTTCCTTTTTTTCATGTCAGCAAAGAAGAGATCATTGTCACTGTTGCTCGCGACCACAAGTTCATAACTGCTTGTGTTAGTTCCTTTGCCTACCAGTACACTCAGATGAATTTGCTGATATAGATATGGCAACCTGCACAACAAAAGAAGAAATAAAACAAAGAAACAATATTTTTCACTTGAATTTTTATGAAATCCGTAAAATCTTTGGTGACAGTTGTGCGTTGTGTGGGTTGATGTTGAACCTCCTGCACAGTGACGTCCATCAAAAGCTATTGGAACTGGTACAGATATTTTTAATTTAACAGCTACACAATACAAGACATATCAAGCATCTGTTGTGTTTCCTTTTTGTTCCTTTCAAGTTCTGTGTTTTGAACTTAACTGTGTTGCTCGGCCCTTTAAATTCTGCACTCATGCACATCACAGGCTCTTAACCATCCGTACAACAAGGCCACTGTGTACAATCTGATGATGACACCCTCACCTCAGATTGTGCTGCTGTCAACACATTCCCAGGTTGTCGTCAGTCATTTTAGATTCATATTCAGGAGGTGATTGTGTTGATAACAGACTGCTGTTGCACTAAACTGTGCATCATCGTTTTTTGGCGTGCGGAGGAAGCGGCAGAGGGCGGGGTCAAAACCGTTATCACCCTATCATATCTCTGACAGCTACCTGTCAAAATCAGGTCGCAGGAAGAGATGTGAGGAGATCCTGCGATGCTGACATAGCCAAATCTATCTCTCTCTCTTTTTTTTTCTTCTTTCTTTCTGTCTTATTTTGCATTGTTAATTTTCACTGCAATCCAGCATATGCTTAATAGGAATGATGATGATAGAGAGGATAAAAAAAGAAAAACAGGAGGAGAAAGGGAGAGGGGGTGGTGGTGCAGGTGGTGGTGTTGAGGGTGTGTGCGTGTGTTTGAGTTGGGGGGGTGTATCTCAGGACTATGGTGTTTCTAAAGAAACTGAAAAGCTTATGAACTGTCAGCGTTCTGTCAGGGAGGAAAATAGCGTGGCCCGTGAACCCGTTTGATGCGTTTGACTTTGTGTGGCGTTTGCACATTTGAGCAGGGGAAATGAGGGACAATGAGAGAGACAGACGAGAAAGAAAAAAAAAGAATGTGTTGTGATGTGTGGAGGGCTGGTTTGAAGTGGCACTCAACACACCTTCCATTTGTCTCTCCCTCCTTGTGCTGTCTCTGTGCTCCAGATGTTGGGGAGGACTTGGGGAAGGCAGCGGGGAGCATTCAGCCGTCTCTGTCCCAGCATCGTGAGCGGAGTCTGGGCTCCTCCTCCAAGGATTGCCCCTACTGTGGCAAGTCCTTCCGCACCTCCCATCATCTCAAAGTCCATCTGCGGATACACACAGGTCAGTACATCCAAAGATATCACTTTTGCATTTCTCCGGCAATTAAACATTTATTGTACTTCATGTAAAATTTACTCAACTGCTTGTACTGACATTGCTTCTGGGGTTAGCCTGACATATTGGTTTATGAATGTTGGCCTAATCAGACATCTGCATCTGAAATGATGGATATGATGCAAATAAATTGATTGTATATTAGTTTTGTAATTGATACTGCATCTGTTGTCTCTGGGAAGCCCTTAAAGGAACAGTTCCCCCAAAAATGAAGATTCCGTCATTATTAAGTTTCGTAGTCCACAAAACATTTCTGGAGCTTCACATCAAAACAGCACTGCAACAACCTCCTAAACAACTGATGTTGATGGGGACTTGTTTTAAAATGTAAAACAAAAACTAAAATTACTCTTTACAGCTTGTCTGCCATAATCCAAGTCTCCAGATCTCACATTGATTTGAAATGTTATTTACACTATTTTTAAAGCTGAATTCTTCACTGCTAGCTGCTAAATTAAAGTTGTCAGCATGCACTGACCGCACATCAAAGGTATAAATAACATATTTTCAGACAATTTTTGGGAACTCTGGGCTTCTGGAGAAATGGATTTACACCATACCAGTTGTATGGAGTAATTTCATGTTTTTTTTTGTCCAGTTGTTTTTTTCTGTCCCCAGCAACTTCAGTTGTTTAGGAAAATCTCCAGCTCCAGAAATGATTTGTGGACTACGAAACTTTGATTTTTAAATGCCAGACTAAATAATAGTATGTCAAAAATTATTTTCGAGCTAGGAGGGTTAAAAAAGAAAGAAAGAAAGAAAGAAAGAAAGAAAGAAAGACAAACTTCCTTACAGTACACACTACCTCCATCAAAATTAAGTGCACAGATGGTCACAGTTCCCAAATCACAGTATCACAATGTCCTGAAAATAAGCAGTACCATAAGAACCCAGTGATCCCAGTTCATCACTAACACAAACTGTAATTCTCACCTAAACCACTATCCTGTTTATTCCTCAAATAGTTTCTGTGCAGTCTTATCAGATGCATTTTCTTAAAATTGAGATAAAAATAAATACATAAAATTGGAAATTATAAGTAGGAATAAACAATTCCTAACAGTGTCCCTCATTGGGGCTTCAGGCCGTTATTATTCTGTTTTTTCATACTCATCATTTCATTGAGCTCTAATTAACACAACAAGGGTTCAGTGTCCTCTGATGACATCACTCAGAGGGCAATTTCACACTCGCTAACTCTCAATAACTTTCAAGCCAAAACAAAGCCGGCCTGTCCACAGTTTAGGGATATGCGTGAGAGGAAGTGTCTAATAGATTTAGCTTTATATTTCAGCCAGGCATCCCAGCCCTCCTAGCTCAGCCCATACATCTCACCAACCAGGGCTCAGGCAGTCCTGTGACAATCTGTCCGCTGGTTGTTACTGCGAGGTTAAGGCTGCAGTCAGAGTAATGATGTGGACTGTGGACAGTAGCCAGGGTTCTAACCCTCTGCAAGGTACGAACGCCCCACTGCCCATCCAGGTTAAAGTCACAATTAGACCACGCAGAGGTCACCTTACAACAAGGACACCTGCTTTTAGCTGGTGGGCCTGGTGTGTAAAGAGAAAGTTTGTCAGGTGATTTTCTGCCGCTCAGTTCGTCTCACAGGGAAACTAGAATGAGTTGATTGTGATATTTGGAAATATACCAGTCTAATTGCTGGAGAAAAGTTATTAATACCAATTATTATTATTATGTTTCTTGATTTGACCATCCTGCGCTTTAGTTCTACCCAGAATTAGAGGCAATCAGTACTGTAACCCATTAGTTGTCCTTAATAAGGCGCACGTACTATACTTCAAATCTTGAAAGGAATTAGAAGAAAAGCTTTGTACTACAGCTGCTAATATGTCTGCTTACACATTAAGCATCCCTTTGTTGAATAGTGCATCCAGGTCACAGCCAGGGACGGTCGTGATTTTCAGGGGGTAACTATTATCTGGTGGTGAAAGAGGTGAGTTATGTCTGCTTTGAGCAGTACAGTAAGGACCCATGAGTGCCATATTTCATCATGGAGGAAGCAGAGACCTCAACACAGGCCTGGTGTGAAATCATTTGGTAAAACACACAGACAGTCAGTCCATCAGATTTCATCCACACAGTTTATTTTATATTTATCCATTCGTATCTTGTAAATACAATAAAATACAAGGTTAATCTTGAGCTCTATACACCCAGGAGCAGAAGTGGGAAAGGTCACTGGGGATGTTGTCTTTGGACTGGAATGTATCTCTGGATGTGGGCCTATCTAAGCACAGCATAGTCTTCTTTACGTGGAGAGAAAAACAGCTTGATGCATCCCCAACATGTGGCCTTTAAATCATTCCTATAACCTAATCATACCAGCTCCACTGTGACATCCTGATTACATCCACAAGATGACTTTTACAGTGGCTAAAGATCCTCTCTGTGCTCTGGTGACAATGCGCAGAAATTCACAGATGACAGCCGAGCTCCCCTTCATCCTAATGCAATGTGAGTGACACAATGGAGTTTCGGTGGAGGCGGCATTGTGCAACGCAACACAGAGATTAATGAGCGGCTAACACCAGCTTGAAAGGAATGAAGTGAATTTAAATTTCTCCAAAAGTTAAAGAGCTAATGTTACAGTATTAATTTCCTCTTGAACAGTGAGTGGGAAAATATCCATTAGCAAAATTAACCACAGTTTTCTAGGTAGCTAACATTGTGCGGCTGTGGTGCTACAGTGTGGGGCCACAGCTAATGAACACACTGCAGAGGGTGATATTTCATTATACAAATTAATGCTCACATTTTAATGGGAAAGTCACATAATGAATCTAGGCTTCAGTGACAGCAATTAGAGGCCCAGATTGTCCCCTTCTGGACAAGGCACTATTTAGCAGTAAGCAGCTGTGTGTAAAAAATAAAAAGGTCCTCGCTCTTGACAATAGCCACACATAACTTCAGGCAGGGCCGCATAACCAATAAGAGTCCCTGCTCACCTTTAAACGAGGAGAGGGGGAGACAAAGAGAGGGAGGAAGAGAGAGGGGAGAGGCAGGACTTGCCCATGTCACTTAACCTTAACCTAACCTTGTAATCAGGATGAATCAAGAGGGACCTGTGATCTCCCTCTCCATTCCTCTCCACACTTTACTGCCTCCTTCTTCCCTTTTCTCCTATTTCATCTAGTATTTTACTCCTACCTTTTTTTCTCAGTGTTTCCTTTATTCATTTCTTCCTACAATTGTTTTAATCTGTCATACAGTATGTTTAATGCAATGCCACTGCTAAATTTAATACATTATATTTACCAATTGGTGCACACTGATACACAAGTTCATGTCTATATTACGCTTATATGATCTCCCCCTCAATGGCAATTGAACTGTTAATCCTGACAGTATTAGCTGTCACTCACCACTAACCTCTTATTTAAAGGATAAGACTGGCAATATTATATATATATATATATATATATATATATATATATATATATATATATATATATATATATATATATACATATATATATAATTTTCATTGTCAACAAATCCCATGAAAAGACCAAAGCCAAGAATGAATTGATCCTACTACCAAAGCCTGATCTGTCTTATTCCTCTGAGCACAGAGCTCCATTGTTGTCCAAACACTATTAAAACACATCAATGAGACACACTGTTGCACTGGATGACATGTTCATTACAATGAGCACAGTCTTTGTAATATATTTTGAGCCAATCCCACGTACACCATCCTGATGATGTAAATACTTACTAGAGTACCAAATATGTATTAATCTAAAAAGAGTCTCCATCAAATGTACTATTTACCCCTGAGTAACATTTGCAAAGAACTGCCGTGCGAGGGCGGATATTTAATTTCACTGTTGGGGGTGGACAATAAACACAGCAAGAGCATTTTCCGAAGGGGACACCAAAACTACTGTTGTATTATATGATATAGAATAAATGTTGGTATTGTTCTATTGAGTGGAAGTTAGAGGTGACAAGGCTTCCAAACCAGTGACCACAGTTTGAGTCTGCGTTTCAGCATTTGTAAATGTGAAACCATGCAATATTTTTGATGAGGACCATGGTGTTCCAACATTTATAAACAGCACACCACTGGATATTTTTAAGGAGACCTCAGGAGTTTGTCTTGACACAAATAGATATTTTTGAAGGGAAGCTGGGCTGTTTGCAGCTGTGTTTGTGACAACCTAAACAGGTATTTTAAGACAAAACATGATCTGTTCCTAAGCCTATCCGAGTGGCATTAACCTAACCAGATCATAAGCACAGCATTGTGACAAGAGAAAAAAATGAATATTGAACCTAAAGAAACATAAAGTTGCAACACAGAGCAATGTGAAGTTTTAACTTTTCTGTTGTTTGCAGGAATACCAACGTTTATTCTGGCGATTGGGTTGGGGTTGGTACACTGGACTAGACCAGTGTGAGGCATATAAAGGGAGCCAATCTTTGAAAATTTACATTGATTCCTTTACATAGTTCATGTTTCCAATGCATATTATTATATTATTTAAAATTATATGTTCACAATGATATATGTTATTGAGGGGGACAAATTCTTCTCTTTTCCCAGGAAAGGGGGTCCGGGTCCGTGTTCGCTTTGTTTTTGTTTTTTTTAAAGATATACATCTTCTTCACAAAACAATGGCCTGGAGCTGACTGCCACAGACAGGATAGGGAAGTAGGAAAGCACTGAGAGATGGATATTGTTGGTTTTGTCCTATTCATGGGATTTATTGATAATAATAAGAATATTGAAAATACCAGCTTTATCCTTCATGTGTTATATTTGCCACGGAGTGGATTTATTTAAAGTTCCTTGTACTGTGCATCTACGGTGTCACTTTCCCCTCTGAGTTAATTGAACTCACTTAACATTTACAATATAGAGGCATTCTCAATTCACCACTAACCACTGACTTAAGCAGATATACTTAAAACAGATGTAAAACAGCTTCAATCCATTATTCATCTCTCAAACATCCAACCGGTGTTTTTTTTTTTCCATCCTTCCGGCCAAATTCATCTTCCAGTATGTCATATCTATTAAGCCATTTTAATTGCCCCTCAGAACAGGTTTGGGGTATTTATCTTTACTTGTTTCTATGGCACTGTCACAATTCACACAAAGCCAGATGAAATCAGTACATGAAGTGCAAACATACTGTGGAGGAGCTGATCCCAGTACAGCAATCAGGAGATGGATGATTTACAGCCACAAAGGTGTCACTTAGATGTTTATGAGCTGTAGTTTTTCAAGTCACAGCTAAGAAAGCTGCTGCGGTGCATTTCTTACCCCTCTGTCGTTCACTTTGTCTGGAACAAAATGTCCAAAGTAGCTCAACAAAGCCAAGATGGACAACAGCAAAAAGTTTACCGTTCTATTTTTAACTCCCAAATAGCAATTTTCTGGTTTTGTGGCGGCAGTGATCTGTCATGTGGCTGGGAGGTTGTGCTGTTTGCGCTGATATCAATTAAAAGTGGATTAACGGGTACATAATGACCTTTAGCAGTAAATTGTGTGTAATGTTGCAAGGCAGGATACAGTATATTCCCCAGATGTCACACCAGGCCCCTGACGTATGATGGAGCAGATGTCTTAGCCAGTCCAAATGGCCCTCTAAGACACAAACACACACATACATACACACAGGCTCAGGCCTACAAGCATGCATAAACATGTGTTCACACACATTCCAAATGGTGTTCACACACACACGTAGATGCAGAAATGTACTTCTTGTTGCCTGTCACACTCACTCTAGATATATTTAAATGCTAGATTTTAATGCAAAACTGGAAAAAAGCGCTAACTTTCTGAGAGCATTTGTATTTATTTTCAGTTTGCTTTACTCCGTCAACATCAAAGGAGAGCGTCAAACATATAATATTCTGTGCTTTTCATTCTCATTTTAGATATGTAGATGGTACATTACTCTTTATTTTCCCCTCATGAACATTAACAACCTCTTCTAATGGAAGAAAAGACAGAGGAGGGGGAAAAAAGATCAGATCAGTCTAATTTCTGTCTAATTTGGCTCCTAGAATATCATTTTGTCCAGTTAGAGGAATTGAGAATGATCATTTGCATCAGGGACGTTTCCTTATTAAATCAGCACTGAGCCTCTGTTCAGCAGCTCACAGGAGAAGCACTTATTGGGTTAAAAGCTCATCTCGTATGGTTTATTTTAAATATACTCTATGCCTCATAGCCACTCTAGCGTAAGAGAAAAGATATCAAATCACTGTCTTTCTATCTATAGTCAGGGCTATCTGTCTCCCCCACCCCACACCACCCACCCCACCCCTCCACCCCCTCTCTTAGTCTTTGTTGCTCCTCACTTCAACATTTCCACCTTCAATTTTCTTTTGTATACCCTCCTATCCTTTTCTCTCCTGTATCAATATTGTATTGAGTTGGTGTTTGTGGCCCTGTATTTGAGAACTCTGCAGTAGGTCTGCAGATCGCAGAGTCTTTTTCTGGAATGGTGCCCTCTAAATAATGATAAATTACTTGAGCAGTATGCCATTTGCTAATTATATCCATGATTTACTACACAGCCCGACTTAAATCATTCAAACCAGCCTTGCGTAACAATGCCTTTTTTTTCCTTTTTATAAAATGGTTTCCATGTGTATAATCTAAACATTTTATGGCCATCCACTGTATATATAGAAATGTGCATACACACAAAACACTTAAAGAATCCCTTTTTATTTCTTTTTCCACTGACCCCCCTCTCTTTTCACACAGTCACTGTTATCCCTTTAACAGGAATTCTACTCTGGGAACTTTTTATATGTATATATATATATATAAAAAAAAAAAAATCAAGCTTAGCATTTTTTCCCTCTGTGTTCATTGTTTAATGAATCCAAATCTGGCTCAGACTCCAAGCCTATTATAATTGCTAGCAGGATGTGTTCTATTTCAACATAAGTATCATTCCAAGGGAAGATCCACTTCTGGAATAATTCAGAATAATGCTGGTGTTATACCATTATCAAGAATATTCATGAATATGGATGTGCAGCATAAATAAATATATGTAAATGTTATATGACAGATTCACCCCTCTTTTACCTTTATATAAATATCTTTGATCTGTGTGTCCTGTAGTAAATCATATTGTTCTTTATCATAGGGCTTCACTGCAACAAGCATGTGGTTCACATATGTTGCCTACACATTTATAATTTTTTTTTTATACTCATTGACTTATTTTTGCATCGTAGCGTATCATGCATATTTTGCTCTCGGTGCACCACAGTGTGGCAGTCGTCTGGCAGATATTATGCCGGGGCTGATTTATGCTTCTCAAGATAAACTGCAAATAGGGAATGTCCGAGAAATTGTGCTCTCATCGCCAAGGCACAGGACTGACAGCAACAAGGCCAGAAAAGAGGCATGATGACCCCACTGCAGGCACACATGCAAACACACACACACACTTACACAGATGCACAGAAACACACACACATAACGGAAACTCAGCCGCACCCTCATCCCCAACCCTTCCCCGTGCAAACACAGATAGCATCGAGACAGTTTTGTTGTCAGTTGAAAATATTATCTCTTGTAGTGGACTGAAGGCACCATATGGTGAAATGTTTTTTATGGTGTTGATGTGAGTGATGGCTCACTTGGCGGGGCTGGATCGAGCTGGATCGACCCATATTCAGATGCCTACTCCACACCCCCACCCTCGTTCCAATGCACACACACACACATGCAATAACACACGCACACATCAAGTGGAACAGAGCCGGTATCTGTCGAAGAGCAAATACATGGGATTGTTGATTGAATGCTGGATTGCTGGATTGTGTTCATTCTCACTCATATATATATATATATATATATATATATATATATATATATATATATATATATATATATATATATATATATATATATATATATTCTGTTTTTTTCTAAAATTCGATTTATTATTTTTTATTATTATTTTTTTCACTTTCTCTCCTCGTCCTTTTTTTAGGAGTTGATCCCAACTAAAAAGCAAGGCAATTGCAAAATATCCCCTTTTTTACATTAGTTAATGAAATGCATATCTTTTTGTGAGCTCTACTCATTTGACCTAATTTTCTTTGTTCGGGGAGGTTACATGACCCTAGGGTCCACATTCCCTGCTCCAATAAATAGATTTTGATATCCAGTCAATCTAATAATCAGGTTAATTATTCACTGTTTTCCCTGTCTTTCCCTTTCTGTTTCTCTGTCTCTTTCTTGGCCTCTCAGGAGAGAAACCCTACCGGTGCCCTCATTGTGACTATGCTGGCACCCAGTCTGCCAGTCTGAAGTACCACCTGGAGCGCCACCACCGCGAGCGTCAAAATGGCTCCACCTCTTCAGGCCCATCCGCCGGCCACACCCCTTCTTCTGACCACAAGGAGGATCATGGGAAGGCAGCCAGTGGTGGCATCTTTGCCCGACCAGATGTCTTACGTAATGTTTTCAAGGGCATGCCTTCCAACCTCGACTTCAGGGCAGGTCCATTGCTGCCACACCAATGGGCGTCGGCCAGCATGATGTCTCCGCACGACCGAGATCGTGAGCGGGAGCGTGGAGATCGCCGTTTTGACTCCGCCTCCTCAGCAGAGAACATGAAGACTGCCGATGGCCCATCCTCCCTGGTCTCAACAGCGACAGATAGCTTCTCTGACCTAAGCAGGGCTTACCAAAGCATGATGGGAAACGGAGTCCACTTTCAAGGTTCTCTCCAGGCCTTCATGGACAGCTTCGTCCTCAGCTCAATGAAGAAGGATTTGAAGGACAGCCAGAGTCCAGTCCAGCTCCAGGCCCATCTCTACCATGATAACGGTGAGCCCAAAGCAAAGCGGGCTGTCTCTTCTGACCAGGAAAGAGAGGATAAGGCTGAAGCCAAACAGAACTCAGTGCCTGGCAAACCTGGGTCCCAGTATGAACCACTTGATCTGTCTGTGTCAGTCCGGCCTGAGTCTGCATCTGGATCTCTCCCCGGCTCCTCAGTCACCATCCATGATAATGTGGCATGGCATGGTTGTCTCTTCTGCTCCTTCTCCACCTCCTCATTGGAGCTCATGGCTCTGCACCTCCAGGCCAACCACATGGGCAAGGCCCAACCACAGCGGTCTGATACAGGCAAAGAGCTTCATGGCGAAGCTTCTCCCATCACCTCCACCATTCACTCCTCCAACATCAAGACCTCTGGTGTGGCCCCTGACAAAGATGAAGACAGAGATGGTGAGAAAAGCCAGGGAGGCTGGAACAACCACATGGACCAGCCCTACAACCCATTCCAGAGTGACTTCTACCGGCGGTTTGGTGGTATGTATGATGGATCCCCGAGGACAAACCAAGGGTTTATAGCCCCAGCAGAGCAGGGTCTGGACCTACCTAACCAGGCCTTTGGAGGAGCAACTTCAGCTGGTGATGACCATGTTGGTGAGAGGGGCTCCTGTGGAGATGCTGAAGAAGACCAGGTTGGATCAGATGAGGAGGTTGTAAAGGCTGGGGCACGCAGTGCTAGTGAGACCCCCTCAACCACACCCAAGAGACAGCAGCAACAGAATCACTCTGATGAAGAGGAAGAGGAGGGAGGAGTGGCTGAAGAGGAGGAAGAAAGAGATGAACATGGGCCAATGGACATGGAGAGAGAGGAAGAAGAAAGTCCAGCTTCCGACCACCTGCAGAACCACCCCAAACAGCTCCAAGATGATTCTTCTCTGCCCCCAAGGAGTGGAGCTGGTTTGGCAACATCTTCCTCTGCCATGACACCACATTCTCTGGTTCCCCAACCCAAGAACCAAGCTCTGGCACTGGAGAAGCAATGGCAGCAGGGCCTGGGCCTCCTGTCCCCCGGTGGACCTCCAGGACTGTTGAAGGCTGAGCAGCAGACCCACCTCGAGCAGCAGATGAACATGCTGTCTGTCCTCAGAGCCTACAGCAATGACAACCTCCCCGCATTCAACGGCCTGGGAGGTGGAGCATCCACAGGGGGCATGAAAAGGCCAGATGCACCTGGTGAGTGTATTTAACCCCCACTGTCACTGTAACTGCTTTAAAGCACACAAAGATATATTTACACCAGCAGAAAACCACACACATAAAAAGCCATGAATACACACATGTTTGAAACACAAATTAAATTTTCTCAGTGCTGCATAGACATAAACACTAGACACACCAGACAAACACATATCATTTTTTTTTTCCCGACACCCACAAAGGAATCTCAGACACTCACTAAAGGTCTTGAGATTGGCTCTGAAGTGATTTCAGCCTTATTTCAAGCAAGTTTAGAAGCTATCAGCCTGGCGACTAGCAACAGATTAATCTTTATTACACGTTTATATTACTGGGAGTGCAGCGCCTCCCTCCCGCTCCACAGCATGGAGGGAATAACCCTGGATGAGTCAGAGCAGGACCTCAGTTCCCTGTGCCACCTCCTGCACATGTCTCTTAACTATCTTAGCTCTCATAAAGCTGGCTCCCAAAAGCCCATTACTTTATAAGACTCGTCGATCTATGACCCTGTGAAAAATGAACTGTCAACTTTCATGATTCTGCTAAGGTTACAGCTGCTCCTTGAGACTGAAGAAGGAAGCTCTTTTTTTCTCATTTTTTACAAGGCTCTTTCACTGTTTAGGGGTAGTTGCTAAAGTATCTCTATAAGAAGAAAGTAAAAGGCCAAAGTTGGTGTTGAGCTTTGAAACACTGACTTATACACATTACAGAGACTTTCCTAGATCTGGTACGCAGATATCCCATTAGTGGCAACTTCTTGCGATTACACATTGAGGCATTTGAATGAGTATGCAATCACCCTCTACCTTATACATACTAGCAAAAATAATAACAAAAAATAAAATTTGCAAAACGGGTTGATTTTAAGTGCCTGATAAAGTATGTTGTTGCTAATTGGATGCTGTCTCTTCTGTCATATTGTTGAGGTTTTGTCAGATTTAATCTAGAAATCCTTTTTTCTAAATCTTGATTTTGCTCTAATATGGCCTCATAGATAATCAACATTCATAAATATATTTCTATTTATGGATAACAAAACAATTGGACATTTTGCCTATGGAATGTAGTACTCATGTTTACAGGCTGAGATTCATAAACATAAAAATTAACCCCGAATAATAGTGACCCCTTTGTTAATGAAGCAGTGCAGCTACATATGTTTATCTGACCTTTCCATCTGACAAAATATTGTCCGTTGTCATGGAACCAGGCTCTCTGCATTTCTTAACATGGTGAAGGCATTTTAAGCATATGAGATTGATATATGTTTCATTTAATAGAGAAATGCTTTTGTGTGAGAATGTCCTACTTATTGTCTAATCAGAAAGCCTGTGGAAGCAAGCTATGTAATGTGGGCAGTTCCCTCTGCTACTAGGAATGCTTGACCTTTATAGATAAGGCTTTCTCTGTGGAACAAAGGCCTTTTTTACATGTTGGTAGTTTGTCCTAGTCTTAGTCAGGCATTCATTGCAATTAGAAAACCATATGAGTTATCATGTCTCCAACTTTCTAGAAATAGTTATTTGCCATTCAGATCTCTAGGATGGCACTGCCATTAAAATAGAGACAGATAAAGATAATAGGAAGTAAAATCAAGACATGCTGTGGTATGCTGGAAAATGAGTTGTACTTAGGGTCACGGTACCTTAGACAACTCACCCTGCCAAACTCCACTCCCATCCCAGTCAACAGCTATCTGTGTGTACAGACTGCTACAGTGATACCATATAAAACAATACTGTATCTGTGGATATAGGAAGCATTGAAAAATGGCTGGGAAATTCTAAATACAATCTCAATTATGTCTGAGTGGTAAACGGGGCCTGGGATTCTCACCCAGAAATTTTCCTTAGCAGAGTATATGTCATTTATTGTATTCCGGTGGCTTATAACAGGTAGATTGATACTTTTATCTGGATATACTAGCATGAAAAAATGTCAGTTTATTTAAACATGGATCTCTTTATGCTTGCATGCAATTGCAACTTCTTTGCTGTTAAAAAATCAATGAGTAAAGTGGAGAGGACAGCTGTAGTCAAAGTTCCCCATATGCATTCTCCAATAAACTGCATACATCTACTAATCATTTCTACTACTATGACGAATCACCACTCTGTGTGTGAGCAAATCCAGCATGTTAGCTTTATAAAATCATAATAGCTTCGTGGCATAGAGACAGACCTTTAGTTTAATGCCAAGCTTTGATTTTTAGTAAGTTAACAATTTCCCGAACATGTTCTGGTGACAGTGTGTGACCCATCTAAACTCAGCCACCTGGCATCCGGGCATCAATGACTAGAATGTTAGCGGCACGCTCCTGTGTATGTGTGTGCGTGCTATGTGACAATCTGCCTTTTTTGCAAGGTTGCAGTGAAAACGTGGTATGGAATTTTTGATTTGAGAATTCTCCCAATAAACAAGTGGAATGGACTACACTTACTGTTACTAATTTCAAAAGCTTCATGTTTTCATATCGTTGTAGTAAAGGACAAGGTGAATTCACCATGAACCAGAATGATACCTTGAAATGAAGATGCTAGAGTAGTATGAGGGCTCATTCTCAACACGCACGTCCTAAAGAAGCTCAGGTTTCTTCACAGTCCATTCAAGTAGTAAATGAACTGGAGACTCTTGGTTGCCTGTAGGTATGAGTGTGAGTGTGTTTGTCTATCAGTGTTAACCCTGCGATGGACTGGATGTCTTTATCCCGAGCGAAAGCCATAGCGATAATCATTATTAGTAATTTTATGATCACTTTATGATTACCGCTATTACAGACTGTCCACTGCCACTCTACTAACTGATGATTGGCAGCAAGATGTATTTCAAGTATTAAAGTACTAAAGTACAAGTATTATGTAGCAATATTTTTCCTGTCTATATGATATGATATGATATGATATGATATGATATGATATGATATGATATAATTAATACTTATGCATTAATGAGTAAGCAGTATTATAATGTTGTTGCTGGCCAAAGTGGAAATAAATGGCAACACTTTATAATAACCATCATTAATAAATTGCAAATGTGTAATTAATTAAACTTTTGTAACTTTACTAGTTATGTCACTGTTATCAAATAGTGAAATGCTTTATAAACCATTCATAAGCAAATGTTTATTGTAGAGTGGAAACTGATGTTTATAATACTTTGAAAATTGTTAATAAATACTGTGTAGTTCATTAATAAACATTATAAAGTTACAACTAATGTTAATAAACCTTTACAAATGGTTTATAAAGCATTTCATTTTTGTTAACAGTCAAATAACTATTAACTAAAGTTTAATTAACTATAAATTAACATTTATTAATGATGGTTATTGTAAAGTGTTACCAAATATGTTTCAGTAAGCCTACTTTGTTCTTTTGAGTAGTTTATTCTATAACAAGGCCTCATATTTTATGATTTAATCTGCAAAAATAGCCTTGTGACGGGCTAAATAAATGCACAGTGTTAAAGAGTATATTTGCCCCTGAAATGTAATTAAATAGAAGTATAACATAGCATTAAATGGAAATTGTATCTAGAATCTCTACCAAAATTCATTACTTGGGCACTTCTACCACTGTTGTTAATATCACCATTGTGACTACTGGCACCACTCATATTGTGGCTGCTGCCAGCTCTGCCACACATACTACAGTTGTATGATAAAGCTTGGATGGGAAAATAGACGCACTTGTTTCATGGGAAAATGCACTTTTACAGTCCCTCTTTATGTGTCCACTTGTAAACTCCTTGTGTTGGGGGTCACCCGCAGCCTGAAGAGCAACAGCCACACATTCCACTGTTATTTGGTGGGTGGAGAAGGTGGGGGTAGCAAAGACGTCCGCAAAACTCAATTCAGACCTGGCAAAATGTGATTATCTGGAGTGGGTTTGCATTAGGTTTGTATGCAAATACAGCATAAATCATTAATATCGAAATTCTCCCCTGAATCTGTGGGAGCTGTTGTAGGGCACGCGCTGTACGTCTGGAGTGGCCGTCTCTTCATTAGTATGCCCAGAGGAGGGGAAAAGGGTTACAATGCGCATGAATCTACTTGCACTCTGACACATAACAGATACACACATATACAGATCCACACACATATTCACACGTCTGTAGTATTAAACCACACCTCCCTAAATTGGCCCAGGAATTGGATTTATCAATAAATGTCATTAACAGCAGCAGTGGCCCTGAGGTCTCTGTAATCAGACAAGGTATCTGGTTACTGAGGTACAGTACGCTGTGTAAAGATTGATATGAACCTGCACCATTTGCTGTACTGTAGATGTGCTTAACGCAATCAATACTTGGCTGCAGTGGAGACCTATCTATAGCCATGCATTATCAAACATGAAGTATTACATTATTCAAACAGTGCTGTACATGCCATGACTGCTTGCGAACATTGCTCCTCACATCGTATTACTTACATAACCTCAACCCCCTCGTTCATTTAATATATTAAATGTGGACCAGGACTTTAGAAGGTTGAGATTGACAAGCTGGAGAGGAAGCTTTGAAAGAAGTGTGGAACTTAGACGAGCGTGTTGAGGATTTCAGAGGAGAAAATGGCAGAGCTCACAGCTGAGCACCTCTCGCAATTTGAGAAGTAGGCTACATAAACAGAGAGTTAGTGGATAGGAGGGAGAAAGGAGAGAGGGAAAGGCTGTATATTCTCACATCAATTAGACCCATCACGTCCAATTTACAAGTGCTCTCACATTGTGCTCTATAGTTCTCCTCATAAGTGCTGTAGTTTGTTGGTGTTTGTTGCTGATAAAATCTCTCAGAGTTACCTACTGTACATATATTTTAGACAGTAAAAAGAATCTAATTTTGGAGACTTGAGAGGATGAATACAGTATGTATGTGAGTGTCAGTATATAACAGCAAGAAGCACAGTAATGTAGCAACTGTGAAAATGTGTTGATGAGTCTCTTGAACTTCATGTAGTGACTGCAATTCTGCTCTTGATACATATTTGATAAATATTGCTAAATATTTTAAGAATTAAATAAGGTCTAGGTTTTAGTTTAACAATAGAGGTCATTGATATGGGATAGATATTCACAGTATTCCATCTTTGGGTTTACTTTGTTTTTGGCAGTGTGTCTTCTTCTCACAACCCAGAAATGCAACAGATATTACGATTTACAATTAGTGGAAATTATAATTTTTGCATCCCAATTTTTATTTTCACAGAAAACAATATTCAAATGACATTTGTTGAGTCTGTATCAAGCAAACATGTTTTCCTACATCTGGAAAACATGATTTGGAGGCCAGGACATCTCTACAGCTCTACAGCAATTCATTATAATGCTGTTATGTTACACATTCCTTCAAAACAGCACTTCTTGGGATTTTAAAATTGTAATATTTTGTAATATTGTAATATTTCGAATATAACACAATTGTTGTGTGATGCAAAGAGAGTGACAGAGAGGTTACTTTGGAGCAGCACGATGAGCAAACAGTGGCTGAAAGCTCAGGAAGAACTCTAGTAGGCCTAAGATTTGTTTGACAGAAAGACACACTGTGATCATTTAAATGTTTAAAATTACAGGTTTAAATCAGTGTAATTCATCTAGTTACTAACCATTGAGTCTCTCTCTTACAGTAAAGTGTGACTCTTGCAACAAAATCCCACAACACTACAGGGAGAGATCTGTCAGAAATACCAGGTTTTCCACAGACCCTGGCTTTAATAAAATGAAATGCAGCTCAGTTACGAGCCTTTTTCGATGTAAACAAGGGTGTGGCCGTAATTAACATGGACCAGTGATCGATCCTGACTACATTGTGAGCTAGTTACTTTACATAACCATACCCACCTTTGATTGAAATCATTTGCAGCACATAGTTGTTGAGAGGCATTTTTGGCAAAGTAGAGAAAATGTAAATGAAGAAAATATTATGAGAGCAGATCGTGGAGACAAAGGCAAATTATAACAGTTTAGTAAAAACTAACTCTTGAAACGCACTGAAAAAAGTAGCAACAAAAAATAATGTTAGAACTTCCATGGTTAATTTTTTTTTAACTGAAGTATAAAGAATAGCTTTGCTTTGCTCAAAGATTCCTGACAGCTCTCAAGAAAATTTCAAAACTGTGAGGTTGAGGCAGAGACACACTGGAACACTTGTCTTCCAACCCTGAATTGTTTGTAACTGTGTAAGTTTTGTGTGTGTGTTTGTGTAAGTGTGTGTGCACATGAGTGTGTGTGTGTGTGTGTGTGTGTGTGTGTGCACTGGGTTAAGGAAGTTTTCATCTTAAATACAGTACAAACTGTGTCACCAGTGGCCAATTACCCTGTCAGAGGGAGTGCACTCCGGCCTGCCTTCACTGTGCGTGAATCCATGTGTGCTGAGGTCATATTAGAACAAAGTGTAAGAAATGTACAGACCACACACACACATGCTCACACATACACATTGCTACATCTGTGAGCTTATGGATGAGGCAGACGCATGCTCGCAGAGTACAGTGTAGACCAATGTAATAAAAGTCAGATATGTGATTTGTGTGTGTGTGTGTGTGTGTGTGAAGTTGTGTAAAGCACTGATTGTAATTAAAGACATATGGTGGGATTGGTGGGCTCACTGTGAAGCGCAGATGTAGTGGATCACAGTTGGCATTACTGGTGTAATTTTCACTTTCTCTGGTTTAAGTGGAAGAAAGGTAGGCACAACAATTGAAGCTTCGCACACACACGCCGCACATATGCTGGTGTCAGTATAACACAGAAACAGTAGCCAACATTGTCTCTTTATGTACACACACAAACAGCACTCGCAATTATTACACATTAAGGAGCCTGGGCCTGTACTTATCAAACTGCTGAGCCCGAATATGGACTAAACTGATACACAATTGTCATTTTTATCCCTTTTCACAAACAAATTAAAGCTATTTGTCACATTTATTTTAACTTAAAATGCTCTTGAATTTAAGGCCTACGGTGGTGTATTAAAGTGTTTAAGAGTAGATTACACCATCACACCATACCCGAGACACTGTTTGCTGAGGAAATTTCTTCACGGTAATTCACAATAGGTTAATTTTAATGTTTGCATTTGATTTTGAACATTTGATAGGATTATACATCACTTTTTATCAGGGCTGTAAACACCAAGAATAATATGTTTTGACACTGATTTGTTTGCAATCACATTCTATGCTTCCTCATTGTCTAAATCCTCCCTATTATATGATTTCTCAGATGTATGTCGTCTACCAGCTGCGGAAAGTATTTTCTGATCCAGCTTGGTTTTCTCTTTTTTTTTTTTTTCCCATTTCAGCCATTTCTTTCATATAACCATTATTTTTTAAACCGACTTATTATATTATAGGTACAGTATGTTTGTTCTTGATTTCATTCCATTTCATTCAAGTAATATCTAAATGAGATATAAGGATTTCACAAAGATTTGATGAACTTTTTTAAAATGTTTTTGCATAAGAATAGTGAGTAAATTAAGGAAGTTGGGGAGACGCAGGGCGAACATTTAAACAAATAGCCTGCTTAGAACAATTATATGTGTCTGATATGTTTTTTGTGACAAAAAAGTATAATTTTCACGTTAAAATGTGTAAAGAAGGCATCTACTCCTTCTACCTCATTAAAATTTCCTAATATTAACATGCACATTTTGGACACAAGATGTCTCCTACTTCACAGTTTCCACTCAAGTTTCCACATCTCAATCGTGTACACCGAATACACACAAACTATTTGTGATGTCACAAATCATGCTGGTGGGCCAGTCTTTTAAAATCAGATTTTCAATGAGCACAGAGAAAACTAACACTTTGAGCAATGGATATAAAAACAGCTAGTGTCAAACTCTGCACATATGTCATTCTGCACAGAGAAGCTCAAACATTCAACTGGGGGAACCAAAGAAAAACAGAGTTTAAACTGGAGGGGGACCCATCATAAACTGCTTTTACAAATATTTCCTCACTTGAAACCAACAGTGCCAACAGCATTAGTTACACTGACCACCAGTCAACATGACTCCATCCTCAAAAAAACACCCCTTTTATTTTAAGCTCTGTCTGTCCAATCAAGGCTCACACACCTGCATACATGCATTTACACTCACAAGCACACACACACACACGCACACATTTAAACTTGTGATAATGCAAAACCTGGTAATTGCCAATAATACTGTCCTCATCAGGTGGTTAATTACCATGAATTTGGTTGCTGTTTGTCTCTAGCAAACATGCGCTCACGCACATAAACACTCACACACATAAACACTCACACAAAATGCTTTGACAAGTGCAAAAGTGCTCGGGTACTTATTGCTCCCAGACACCTCCGTGTTTACTAATGAGCCAGACGGATAGCTTACCTGCACAGCGGAAATTATTTTGTTCACTTAAATGTAGGTCTGAAAGTTCAGCAATGTGACACCCGAGGATCCTGGTGGGGGCAAGTGGTGCTCATGGTCTCATTCACACAACAGAACCTATATTGAGGATAAATAAAGGCCATGGATAGGTAGGTTTCAAAATTGTCATCATTCATTTGGTTAGTAGACTCAAGTAGTTAAATGGTCAATGGTTAAAGGTCTCTTTTCTGAGAGTGTACACAAAACCAGTCATACTTTTGTCCTGTTATTGTGGCTGCACTGTTATTTCTACTTCATTCCCATGTTCAGTGTAGACATGTCTACAATACAAGACTACACCAAAGCAACAAGGACATAAAGTCCTGTGGATCCGTACTGTTTGCGTTGTTGGAAACATCTGAAAATCTTTTGTTCCCCCTCTGTACTCCTTCACTTCAGTAATGTTGTAAGCTTCAATAGGTTAGACTTGTCAGGGATTCTTCCAGCAACTACTCATCAGCGACAGTGCAGTGATACTCACGCAAAGAGCAGGATTGTCATCTCTTAGTTAATGATCATTTTGATTTATCACATTCCGGCCCTTGTTTTAGTAGTTATATACTCACCATAGTAATGGCTAAGATCCGGGAACACTGCAACATCGCTATAACAAAGTCTCATGGGGCAAGAAACATGAGCAGTTGAATAATCAGACAGATTGTAAGAGGGGCATATAGTTTACAGCAAGGATGGTAAATCAGAGTTGAAACAGGAAGTCTTAGGAAGTCTTAGGAAGAGCTTAGCAATAGTGCATTGTTTTTTCTTTATACAATATACTCTTAATGTGCAAGAAGAAGATTTTGTTATTTTGTCTTCAAAACATTATATTGTCTTTGTTAAAAACGCACTGACCTGACCTGAGACTAACCTGACTTGACTGACTGTGGATTCATTTTCCAGCCTCATTTCTTTTTAGTCCCAGATCTTAGCAACTAAGTGAAGTTTTCTTACAAAATTCCCTCTGTGATCAGTTGCATTAGTTTTGGGTCAGAGAATGTCAGCATCAGGTCAGACTTCTGCCTTGAACTCTTGGTTATGTCAGAGGACCAGACTGTCCAGTTAAATCATTTATTCATGGCAAATTGAATTGCAGGCTTGCAAAGGTTCTTGTAAACAGCTTAACCTGATTAAAACTTCAACCAGAGTTTGACCAATATCTGACTTAGAGTGCATGGAAACTCGACCACTGATGATTCTCTGTTCAGACCAGACCAGAGTCCATTAGCACTTCTTCCTCTCCTCTTGGATCGCTGCATTTCACTTTCCCACACTCCAGGATCCTCCCTTTTCTTTATCTCTCGCTCTCTGTCTTTCTTTCCCTCCTTGTTGCTGGAGGGCACGGGCTCCTCCAGTGATTAAGCCGTCTGGAGGCCTGTCGGTCTGTCTTTAACTGAGAAGAAGAAGACGACTGTTGGTGAAACACTTCCCCAGGCTCTCATTGTGTGCCTCTGCCATGCGGAGATGACAGCTTTGACGGCTGGCGAAGGCGAGGTGCTATTTCACATGTGCAACAATATTACCAGTTTAACTTGTGCAGAGGTGAATTATCACCTTGTCACCCAAAAGTGCAAATAGCGTAGTTTTCAAAGAGCAATTAAGTGTAATAGCTGCTGTCAAGCCCTAAGGATGGTACCTGTTGCTCACTCTCTCTCTCTCCCTCTCTTTTCTCCTCAGCAGATGTGATAACTCTAAAAATATTTTGACCTCGCTAATTCCCCAGATATTAACTGCTGCTCCTGCTGAAAGAACCTTTTTGAAAAGGCTTCATTTTTTCCCCATTCTCTCTCTCAACCATAAGCACTAATACCGTCAATGATATTGGCCACATCACGTTTCCTGGAAGTACAGTGCAGTGAATGAAGGGCAGTATCGAGTTGCCCTTGAAAAGGAAATAGAGACGAATGCTGGATTATTGTGAAGTTACATGACAATTATTCTATTCATTATTTTGGAAACAGGATGGGGAAACAGAAGTGAAGACAGCGTGGGAGCTGGGAGGTTACTGGCAGCTGGAGATCACATTCATACGCTATATGTGTGTGTGTGTATGTTTGTGTGTGCTCACGTGAAAATCAAGTGCTTTTATGTATATATGCAAGTCTGCATACCCTTTCCCCCTGTGCACACTCATAGCCACGTTAGTGCGCATTGTATTCGATATTGAAACACATGAAACAATGGGTTATAAATTGGCCTTCCAACCCGATATATTTGACATGATCTCTGCTTCCCATCTCGTTAGTTTGCTGTTTGTTTCTTTTCTTCCCTGACTCCTGTAGACTTTGTTCAGTTTGAGTTGCTCCTCTTAAGAATGCAACGTTCCCTTCCCCAGGCGCCCCGGAGATGTGAGGAGGACGCCTCAGAGGAGTTGTACTCAAAAAGCTCCTCATCCTCCGAGAGAGAGACAGAGAGAGACAGTAGAGACAGAGAGAGAGAGAAAGAGAGAGAGAGAGAACAGTACCGCCAGGCAGAGACACACAGGCATAATAACTACACTTACACAGCTAGTCGACACATAATGAGACAATGCCGCAGCAACTTCAAGGAAAAACACAGATATATAAAAAACAACAGAGAGTCAGGCAGACAGAGAGGGAAACAGGGGGTTGGAGGGGGGGTAAAAAAAAAAAAGAAGAAACTATGTCAACTTTTATTTCCTCTGTTATTCCACATCAATGGAGGCATGCAGTGATACTAATAAAAACAAAAAATATACACAGGTATAGACACATAGGCGGCAAGTTGGCGTGTTTGAAAAGCTCTGAGGCAATTAAAGACAAATAACTTGCATTATTTCCCGTAGTGAAGGATGATCCCGACCACTCGCTAAAAACATGTTTGATTTAAACATCAAAAAGCGCCAAGAAACAAATAAATAAGACTCAAATAAACAAAGTTGCGCTAGGAAAAACACAGAGATAGAGAGAACACAAACCGCGGGGGGAATAAGAAAAAGAATAGCAAGCATCGAGACAAATAAGCCAGCAACATTATAACATTAGCAGTTAGAAAATACACTTAATTCCTCGGCAGAGATGGATATAAACTGCATTGTTGCGTTGCAAATCCCAGCGACCGGATTTAAACTGCAGCATTGTTTTATTAGGGAAATATGGGGGTGGAGGAACACTGCTTGTTCTAATTACAGTGATTTAATCAGGATTAGAGAGGTTACCTGGATGAAGTGAGGGGGCATCCGTGGCAAGGGCACATGCTTTTAGACCGACTGGTTACATGCAGTGGGATGTTTCACAGAGCTGGCCCTTATCAAAACTCATCTGCAACAATGACTTCAGCTCCCGAAACAATGACTTTCTTTGCTCTTGCATGAGTAAACAGTGGCCTATTGTTCTGCCTCTCTTTCCCTCCTCGCTCTGTCTTTATTTCTTTTCCTTTTTTCTCCTCCTGCCTAGTTAAACAGCAGGCAGAGGGAATCCATTTTAATCTGATTAATAACTTAGTTGATCACATATAACCCAATTTTCATTCAGTGCCGCCCTTGTCTGCCCAGCCACACCCACGCTGACCTTTGGAGTCGCCACAGTAACAATAAAGCACAATAAGCACCATTGTGCTGTCAAAAAAGCTGAAGATGTTTTACATCATTACAAAAATTTTATGTCCCCATCTTTTTAAATGAGATGGTTTCCACAAAAGGCCAGACCTACAATTGAGTGAGTGTATCAGTGTGTGTGTGTGTGTGTGTGTATGGGGGTTATTACAAGTGGGATTCGAGTTTCCTGGGTCGCAGGGATGGGAACAACTTTCCTCATGCATTCACAGTAATATGAATCGTCCTTTTAAAACAGATATGGTTACATATTAGTTTTGAAAGGTACAGTAACTGGCTCAGCGTTAAGCTGCCCTCCAACACTGGAGTTCTTTGTTCCCGGGCCGAGTTAATAACTGGCCCCTGATCCTCATCTCATACTGGTTGCGGAAGAACACTCTCAACTTTTTTTTCCTCCATCTTTTTCCCCCTGAATGTATCTTTGATTACACCGTTATATGAGCTTCGTTTTGTCATTTCAATTTCACTCGATGTGTTTAGCGCTGAGAGATTTGTATTCAGGATTGGCAATTATGATTAGAATGCCACAAAGTAAGCCTTGTGAGTTTTTGCAATGACAAGTGAAAGCGAGAGAGAAAAAAATACCCTTCCTCCCTTTTTCTCCCTTTTTTTCTCTCTCTCACACATACACACACAGGAAATATGAATCAAATATTCATGAAGTGGGCTGAGGTTCTCATACACCCATATGCTTCCTCATTCAAGCAGCTTGCAGTGGACAGAGGCATCCATCCAGCTTGTATGACACAGCCGAGTGTGACAGAGAGCATGACAACACCCCTCCGCCACCTATCACCACTACTGCTGCCATCGCGATAATCATCAAATAGGTCATAGCAAACATGCACTCCTCTCCTCCTCTCCTCTCTTCTTCCTTTGTCCTTGCTGCCCTCCGCTGTACCCCACCACTTCCTCTTTCACTTAATAATCTGTTGTGCGAGAGATGAGTCCTCCTAGTTCCGTGATTCACTGGCCAGGAATCCTTGTAAAATCAGGGCGCCGTGGGTTTGCCAGTTTCCAGAAATTGTAAGAACTTTATGGTTTATAGTTTTTTATTATCCCTCGGCAGGAATGAAAAGGGTGCTGCGAGGGGAGGGTCTGGGAATGGGGGGGTGGTGGGTGGATTAAAACTGGAGGGATTAGCACCATACTTTAAGATAAATCTTTTTTAATGTGAAACCTCATCCCCGCTCATTCTGGGGTAACCACTCTTATTAACTGCTTTTCTATCACTCCCTTTTGTGCGGCCTATTTTTTTCACCGAGCAACTTTAAGTACAGGCTTTTGGACACGGCCGTGCACCGCCAACTCTGCCAGTTACACAAACAACGTCCCTTTTTAAGCTTTTAAACACAGAACAATGGCAAAGCACATAGCTGCGCACATTAATGCTTTTGTATATGGGAGGGAAAGAGAAAAAAGCAAGAAAGCAGAGAAGAAAAGAGATAAGCAGAGCTTGGCTGCGCTGCCCCTCCGTCTCTCTCTCTCTCTCTTTTTTCTCTTCTCTTTTCCTCACTCTATCTCCGTGAAAAAAAAGGAATCTCTCTTTCCATCATCAAATCCAGGCTGATCTGTATGTGTCGGGGGCTAAACAGACAAACATCATATTCTCAGTCTCCAGACTCTAATTGACTGAACAAGGATTGGTCACACTTTTAAGAAGCGTTCCATAATGGATTTCCATGTTTGTGCCTCTTTTAACTGGCAGCGCGAATGGAAGGCATAAATGTTGTCTTTATTACCGAAAACAACAGCCCTCTCTCTTTCTGTCTCCCTCCATCTCTCGCTATCTTTTTTTTCTCGCCGTAAAAGATGATTTCAGTGCGACGGCCGGCATTCATTGCAAGGTCAACGCTGCCTGACAGATGACAAACGATCTCAAGATGGCCACATCATCTGTCCTGTAGTTGTCGGGCGCAAAAAACAGAGATGAAGACATCTATTTTTTCTTCTTTATTCCCTTCCACTTCTTTAATTTCATTATCGCGTCATGGGGGGGCAGAGCGACAAAAAACAGCCACCTGATTATCCATGGCACCGGCTAGAAGTGCTTCCAGGCCAAAAGCAAACGCGGAGTGGGGGGTTTGGAGGGGGGTTGGGGGGTGTGGGGGGCAAATGAACAAGAAGGGAATCTATTCAAAAAATCTGCACTTATCGTGTTTCTGTATCAAGAAGCAGACTTGGCAAGAGATGGGGATTCAGTATTATGGACAAGCTGCTCATCAGATGGGAGTTGGGTTTATTTCTGTGGCTCACCCTCCCTCCCCCCAACTCCCCTCTATCCATCCATCCCTCCCTCCTTCCCATCCACTGCCACCCCTCTTGTTTGCTTCCCATCCAAGACATGTCTCATTTTCCCTGACTGGACAGCTACATCAGAAATGCCCAAAAGAACTTGGCATCCTTTTGTGGACAGAACGCAACTTTTCATTTAAATTATTTGATTGATTTTCTCGCTGTTTATTGTTTTTTTCCTCTTCTTCTTCTTCCCTTCATCTTTTTTCTTTTTTTCTGGGCTCATTATCTGCAGTATGGAACACAGGATAAAAACACACGCGTGCACACACACACACACGCACACACACACACACACACATACACTGAGCTAAACTCCCATCTCCGTCAGTGACGGCCACTTTTGACAAAACACTAAGTGCATTTCTTAATTATCTGACTTCTCTCTAATACTGTTGTCATCTCGCAGACAATCCCTCTCCTCGCTCTCTGATGTTGTTATTATGTTCTCATTTGGACGCTGGCTCTCTGCAGGTAGTCATCCCCCACCACCCCTTATCGTATCCCCCCTCCTCTTCAGACACACACGCTTCTACTCATTCTCCTCACTCGCCGGTCCTTGTTAAACTTTGCTTGGTCCCCTTATGTATCATAAAAAAAATGTGAAAGATCACTGGTATAAGGTGTCATCATTTGTCAAACAACATGTCCAGAATTATAAAGATTTTATTTTTTATTTTGTGCTAAAAATGAACTTTTGTAGCGCTGCGCACCCACGCACACACGTGTACACACACACACACACACGATACGATCAGTGGAAGCAGTCAATAGGCTGAACGGTTTCATGTGGATTAGCAGACTGTACAGCAGATAGAGGGAGAGGAGGAAGAAGAAGAGGAGCACAGGAGGAGGGGGGTCTTTCTCCTCCTTTGCTAATGAATCCTTCCAGTGATCAACACCATCCGTCCATCAACGACCCCCCCCCCCCCTTTCCTCCCTTCATCATCTGACAAAAAAAAATAGCTTGGCTTGTTAATTAAGAAAACAAATATTCAGCAACTTTATCAAAAGTGAGGCAGCATGCACAACTTTTTTCTTTACATGACTTTTTTGCATTCGTTCTTCATTTTCCTCTATGTAAGAGTGCCATCAGCTTACCTGGAGTTGTATGAGAGCACTTCTTTCTTTTGGGCTGTTAACTTGAACACAATGCAGTGATTTTTTGGTAGGGGGTTGTCATCTCGTTTCCAGCAAGGATTAAAACTACCATCACTTTGTGCAATTTCAGAGTTTTCTCAGTGTATGTTTAATCTATCCAGTATGATCCTACACTAGATTCCCTTACACAATAAAGTGAGCCACACTACAGTCTATTGGTTTTTTGGGGCCTTGAATGCAGAGGTTGCAGTATTGGATCTTACACCTATTGAAGCTGACGCAGTATAACAAAGCGTGCATGGCCAAAAGTAATGATCATATACAAATATCAATATGAGAAAGAGTGTGTGCTAAAGAAGACGCATTGCTATTGATGTTTAAATAACTGTAGTGTCAGAGAGATGGAGAGAGGGGGAAAAATGTGAATCATATTTTCTCACTGTGTCTTGTGAGGTGGAAAAAAAAGCAGTTAATCGAACACACCTCACGAGGTTTAAACAGTGAAGCCAAGGGCAAGATAAAAACAGCACCTCTCTGTCTCTTTCCTTTTTTCCCTGCTCGGTGGACAAAACTACAAACAAATACATAATCAGGCAGTTTGCTGTTTTTGCTGTGAGCCGCATTATCTGCCGGTGTTGCCGCTCTCTCCGAAAAGAGACAAAGACGGGAGTGTTTGACAATGCAAACTCTGATGATAAAAACCAGTAAAAATGTATGTCTTCAAAAGTGTTTTTTTTTTTTCTACTCCTGTGTGTGTCTTTTAATTTGTCTGGGCAAACGCAGCTGTATTTGCATTTCAAATACTCATATTTGAAGAGGGTGGTTTAAATGCCAAGACGCGAATTGATGACAATCACCTCGGCTCAAAAGCATCGGCAAAAACCCTTCTCTCTTCGTTGCTGACATTAAAACTAAACCAATGGCCGCAATGCAAACACAATACAAATATATATTTATCTTCCCTGCCTCCCTTCTTCCTCCACCAACCTTTCTCTCCCTCCATCTCATTATTTTAGTATCACTTTACATTTGAATATCAGTTTCTAAATTCACAGGGCAACAGTGTGTGAGCCGCCTCTAACAAACTAAAATAAGAGAATAATCAGCGGGGTTCAGAATGAGGAGGAATTGATTCAACGGCAAACAGTCGGGGTGCATACACACTTTCACACACACGCACAGCCTCCTCCCCTTTCGCTGCCTTTTCATCACTTTTCCATATTCATTTCTGTAATTTACAGTAAATCCAATAGCTGTCAGTCACACATACACACACACACACAAAAGGAAAAAAAAGGAAGAAAAAAATGCTGTAAATTTACAGCTTTGGGAAACAGCTGCTGCAACATTTACAGCAAAGACCACTCTAAAATATTAAAGATGTGTCATCACCGGCGCTCGGCCCCTGCATCTGTAACCATCTGCTTTCTATTAAAACATTACACCCAAAAAAAGCACACGCAGCCCGCTCGCTCAGCGATGCTATTTCCAGCCCTTTTTTCTTTGCTTTTTTCCAGATCTGCTCGATCTGGGGGAAACTGCATCGGCACAGACAAACAACCTTTTGAGTCCTGCCGAACTAAAAAAAACACAAGTTCCTGAATATCTGCTTGAGCTGTTGTATCAAGCAGCTGATATTAAATACAACAGGATACTGAGGGATCAAAAGATACATGAGGTCACTGGTTCATAAGTTTACTGTCTTCTGTGCAGGAATAGAGTTCACAGACACAGTTCACCACCTGTTTAGACTGAGATAAATTCTCCTCAGTGAAATGAATAGTGCAGCTTAGTGATGTTTGTTTGCATGTTTTCAAGGTTTTTTATCTGAAATATGATTTTTTTCTTTCACAATTGTATTTTCCTTATGATGAATAGTAACCAAAGGTCAAACACACAGCCCTCCTTTTGATTTATTTCATTACATTACTGGTCCCGTCAGTGTGACCTTGAGCGAGACACTGAACCCTCAAGATGCCATGACTAAGAGTATCAACTAAATGTCTTAAATGTAAAATTACAGTCCTCCCTTCCCTGATGTCCTTGGGTTACTCAGGGGTGTGGAGGCGTACAATGACTCAGACTGTTTGGGGCGATGACATCTGTCCTGTTAGAACAGATAGAGAGAAAAAAAGAGGAGTGTGAGAGCTGGGCTTCTGAAAGCAGCGTCGCAAAATATTATGTTACAACTGAACAGAGAGATGGGAGGAGAGACTTATGGGCTGAGTCAAAGGTAAACAATTACAACATCGTGACTCACTTTTTTGGAGAGTGGCTAAAGGAAGATCATCTCTCCCTCTTAATAGGTAATTTCCTTTGTCTCCTGAGGATCATATCACATGTTGTTGCCTTCAACGGGGTGGTCTGCCGAGGTAAACGGCGATCGAGGAAAGAAAAGAGAGAGAAAAATTGCAGATTGAAACTTGGCTGGAAAACTTTCACAACAGCGATCCTTGAGAAACATTCTGTTCAAATTAAACAAGTGCCTGTTTGTGAGGAATGTAACAACAGATTCAGAGGGACATTTCCCAGTTTCTGTCTCGTTTTTTTGATATTTCATACTTTCTGTCATCTTGTCTGTGTAGAGCTATAGCTGTCCATTTTGAGGCTCGTCTCCTTCATTTGTAACCACTTCCCCCTCTTGTTTTCTTTCCTTCTCTATGTCTCTCCGTTACTCTTCCTTGTGATGTCACTATCTCGGCGTGAATCATTAGGATATCAGTGTTCAGCCAGTGACAGAAAGCGCATGATTAACAAGCTCTCTTGTTTTTCCTCTCCTCTTTATCCTCCTTCCTTTTTTCTGAAACGAGGACTCCCGCTGCTCCCAACGACATTTCTCCTCATTCCAACCCCCCCCTCCTCATCATCCCTCCTTCCCTTCTCTTCCTCCCTGTCGTGGATGGCAGGGAGTCACAGGTGTGTGACAATAATTACACATACACTCAGAAAAAAATAATGTCGTTTCCTCCATTTAATAAGTTTGCAGTAAAATAGGCAGGGAGATAGAGAGAGAGGCAGAGAGCTCAAATCTTATCGGATACCCCAACCTCTAACTTAATCATATGGCTCTTAAGAGCAGCCTGCCACCAGCTGGGGCTCCGTAATATGCATGCAATGTGTGTGTAAAACGATACGCTTTAATTTTGAGCCCACTTTAAGCAGCAACAAAATCTGTTTATATGGGAGACATTTAAAAAGAAGAGAGGGATGGAGGGAGGGTGAACAGAGGATTGGGTTAACTCTTGCTCTCCAGGCCTGACAAAAGCCATCTGTCGGGTGTCAACTACTATCACTGTATACTGTAATGTACAGAGAGTGCAGAACAAATGGGGGAAAAGTTTACTTTCTTTTTTAATATAAAAGCGGGTGGAAACTGAGTCAGAGGTGGGTCACAATCCAGTGTGTCCCCTGGTTTAAAATTCAGTTTTACTTCTTCTTGCTTCCTCTTCTCTTCCTTTTTTTCTTTTTTTCTTTGGAGTCTCCAAAGTTGCTTTAAAGACAGACTCAAAGCTGACTTTTGAAATTAGAAAACACACATTCTTTTACACAGTCCAACCCTTCTTGATCTGGCATGGCCACTAGTTATGGAGGCTCATGTTAGCAAAAACCTTTGATATATATACTGTCTGGCTGACTATGATTCTTCAGTGCTCGTGTTGAAATGCAGTACATATATAAGTGCTTGTTAACACCTAGGTTCTACATAAGCCCACAACTAACAGATTTGGCTGCTCAGTGATAGTAATTTTGTTGAGAAAGCTAAAGTTATCAACATTCTGAGTAATGTCATGTTTTCACAATAGTAAGCCAACAACAAGCTATAGCTCGGTCGCAACGGCAATATAAAATGTTATATTATAAAACAGTCCTCTTGCTGTTGGTCTTGTTTGCTAAAAAGAAAGTACTTTGGGTTAGCTAGTTGTGAAGTCGTCAGAGTTGATGGTCACACTCATGGCTGAAAAGAAATAAGTGTGACTGTTGGTAGGAAGTAGGAAATGAGCCACAATCTGTTGGGTCAAAGTTACATGATTCGTTGACCCACCCGCTCACCCCAGCCATCCCAGACCTTTTGAAGATTTTGAGTCAATATAACATCATGCTTGTTCAGTCTTTGCAGCTGGTCACGCTTTAGCATTAATCCTGACAGTGGCCATTGTTTGGCACAACTTACATACTGTTGGCACATTTTCACAAACAGAACAAAACACTAATGTATCACACACATTTTGTGTTGGCTATTTCATCTTTTAATTCAAGTTATATGATGTTTACGCATAGTGAAATATTCAAGCTGATCAGACTTACAAATGTTAGACAAAGGCGTCCCTCGCCCTTTGTACTCACAGGGAAACACTTAAAATCAAGTTGATGATGGATAATGACATGGGTTTTGGGAGTCTTCAGGGGTTGGAAGTGGGATAGACAAACTGAGCTGCCGTTTGCTTGAGTCGCACCAGCTAGTGTGCCGACCCGGGGTGTCACCAAAGGGTAAGAAAGAGAGAAGGACGTCAGAAAGCAAGAGCGAGGCATTCAAGGACAAGTGAAGCAAAAGGCTTTCGGGGAAGGAAGGAGTAGAAGAGGAGAAAAGAGGAAAAGGAATGGAGGGGAGGGCCATGTGTAAACTTCAAAAAGCCTCTGACGGCTGCTGCTGCTGCTGCCGCCAGCCCTGACCACTCTACAGATGCTTTTGTTCCCTGCTCTCTCGCTGTCTTTCGCGCCCTCCTCTCCTTAACCCCCCTCCTCGTCTTCTCCTCTCTTTTCGCCTGGTGTCTTTGGTGATCCAGTGTGAGAGGAGCGGGGGCTATCAAAGCCACCGCTGTCTGTTACAGACTTCAAAACCCGGGGCCCCCGTCCGTCCGTCAGCCCCAATCATCATATCTGTGAGGCCCCAGCGGAAAGCCTCATACACTGGAGGAGAAATATTTGATCTGTCCTCTTTGCAAGGATCAACAGTCACACAAACGACAGGAGCACCCCGGCGTTGCAAAAGGAGGAGGAGGGAGGAAGAGGAAGTGGGAGGATTGGAGGAGGGTGGCGGGGGCAGGGGAAGTGAGGAAGGGTATCATAAGGTAGTCAAGGGATAAAACAGACAATAAAAAAGAAGAGCACCCCTGTTCCCCAACCTTAAAACACTCCTTGCAAAGATTGCTTTCATATTTCATATTTGTATGCTTTAATATGATTAATATTTAAGCAGGGCCCGCATCTGAGGCAAAACTGTTGAACATAGACTTTATAAATATTGAAAGAAAAAGTTGGTTGGTATTTCATTATTTTCATCAGTGCAACCATTTGTTTTTCTTAATTATCTTTGTTTTTTTGTGCTTGATTCTCTTGATTCTCTTCGCTTGTCATTGCTTTACTTCATTATCTTTCATTAATCCATGTATGCTATGTGCAGTAATATTGAAATAAATGAATGAAAGCGACCTAATCTAATTTTAGGCACCTTTTCTTACATTGTGCTGTGTTCCTTCGATTGAACTTTTAAATATTAAACTCAAACTCATGAAGTGACAACACAAAGTTGTAACCAAAGTACTGTTCAAGGATTGGATGTGAAGATCCCTTGAAATATTCAAATGAGAACATTTTTTTTTTTCCTTTTAAAACCCAAAATTTGCAGAGAAGTAGTGAGGAAATTATTTTTAAAACTAGCACTTAACCATCATTAATACATGGTCAATTTAATTAAACTTTGGGTCATAGTTATTTGACTGTTATCAAACAATGAAATGCTTTATCAACCATTTCTTCAGCAATAGTTTATTGTAAAGTTGCAACTGATGTTTATGGTACTTTGTAAATGGTTAATAAATACTGTGCAGTTCATCTGTAAACATAGAGTTGCAACTAATGTTTAGAAACCTTTACAATTGTTAAATACATGTTTTTAAAGCATTTAATTGTTTGTTAACAGTGAAATAACTATTATATAAAGTTTAGATCAACCGTTCATTAATGATGGCTATTATAAAGTGTTACAGAAATTATTTTTGATAAAGAATGAATAATTAATAACCACTGATGCTTGAATTAAGTCATTACCAACCAGAAATAACAGTGTTGGCTCCAGCTCCTCTTTGTGGTGATCTGTTTTTGTTGTTGTTGTTGTTTATTATGATCTAAATTTAATCTACTTTACCTTGGGCTCTGGGGAATTTTGGGGCATGTTCACAATTTTCTAATATTCTATAAACACAATTATTAATTAAAAAATATGATGGACAGATTCATTGATAATGAAAATCTCTGTTACATAGTCACTGTCCTATCAAACAAAATGTTTTGTGAGACCCGACCTTTTATTTGTCACCACATCATTACATGTTGGTGCTCAGAATAGCCTAATAGGCCTGTATCTATCCATGTTTCTATCAATCTATTTAGCCATCTATCTGTCTATCTTACTGTCATATGACTGTTATTTATAGACATCACTGTGTGTCTCCAGGAGGCGGCTGGTATAGTTAGCTCTTAAATCCTGTATGTGAGATCAGACTACATAATTACCTATCACATTAAGCCCTTTATGTCCACCAGACTTAGGCCTCTTTCGCTGTGTCTCTCTCTCTCTCTCTCTCTCTCTCTGTCTGTCTCTCCCTCTCTCTCTTTCACACACACACACACACACACACACACACACACACACACACACAGAGCAGCAGCAGTGGAGCAGCTGGTAGCATTATTGACACACAGTGTGCCTGGGGGGGGAGGAGGCAGAGAGAATGAGAGAGAAAATCAAATGGGGAGAAGACGAATATGTGATTGGAAGGAGAGTCTATGTTAGTGTAGATGACTAACTTCAAAGCATTTTATGTTTAATTGACCCGCACACACATAGAGCATACCACAACTTCCTAAACACACACACACACACACCAACACACGCCAGCCCCTTTGGAGTGAATCTATTCAGACAGACTGCTATCAGTGATGCAGGCATGTCACTCATCACCCCATTGCATCCAACAGAAGAGTCAGCAGGACATCGTGTCAGGCTTCATGGAACACGCACACACACAAGCAAGCACCACCAGACTCAAACACACGTGCCAGGCTGCAAGTCCAGGGTTCATGAGGTTGAATGTTTCCAGAGCTGATCAGTGTACGTCTTAGGTCTGAGTACATAGTGTGATGGAAGATTGTACCTGAGTGGACACCGCTAATCTGCCAGTGTGTGAGTGTGTGGTTCTCTTATTGTAATATCAAGAACATGAGGGATGATCCACACAGGTGTACTCTGGATTAAACAGACATGAAGGCATACACGTCACACACATTGGAAAACGTTTCCCAGTTGTCTTTAAACGGAGGAAGTAATTGTCTGCTCATTCTACTCTGCACTTCTATTTTATTCTCTAGATTGTTCCCATTGTTTATGCTCATCATGTGCTCCATTTCCAAGTCTATGAATTTATCATGTTTTACTAGAAGCAAATTTTGGCAGTGAAATTCCCCCCCTTAAGTTCAATATAAAATATGCATGTCCATATGAATATCACAACAACTGTTATGCTTCTTTTATTGTGAATGCGCAGAATTATTTATGCATCAAAATTTTAAACCATCACGATGAAAAAAAGTTTTTAGGATCTTTGATGATTCATTGGTTGTCATATCAGGTTTCTAATCAGTGCTTCGAGGATCGGGATGATGCTAATGGGTGGAGGAAGTGGAAGTTTAAGTAACCCCGCTCAGCTGCAGGGATGCAAAAAGAAAACAATGCATGTTCATTTTGACAAGTGGAGACAAGTCCAAATGTGAGTGTTAGAGTCTCGGGGGACTCGGGTAAAGATGGCAGGTGATCTGCACTGTGTGTGCATATACGCGCGAGTGTGTGTCGCTTTCAGCAACAATAAACAGTTCTTTTTTTCTTTGAATGTAGAAATTTGGGGTGTCACTCTGCACGTGTGTGTGTGCCCGTGTATGCGAGTGTGTGGTAACAGATGTCCACCCAGTGGCTGCTGGGACGGCACTTCACATTCGACATGTGTTAAGTGACAGTGATGGACAGCAGGTAGTCCTTTTAATAATTCAATATATTTTAATCTTCTCTCCTCTCTCTCTCTCACTGTATCTGTCTCTCTGTCAGAAGCCAAATAACACCGTTGACAAGGATATGATTACACAAATTGGGCACATGTGAAAACACATTGTTCCATTTTTTTTTCTCACATACTTTGATAAAATCCATTCTTTTATTTGATTTTATCGGAGCTTATAATAAATTTAACACAAACACATAAATGCACAGCAGGGGCGCATGAATAAATGAGCTTTTCTGGCCTCCTCACATGTATTCAAAATATCACTCCATTTTAGAAAAGACCAATCAAAAGACAAAAATAAAAGGCAGTGGCAGAGCGAATAAGCCAGATCCAGCCAGCCAGCTACTCAGTCAGTCAGTCAGTCAGTCAGTCAGTCAGTCAGCCACAGACATAGACATTTCCCCAACACCAGGATGCGGGTAAGTGAGCCTCAACTGACCAGAAATGATTTGCCTCTGTCTGTTAGACACGTAATGGAGTCATTTAACTAGTCAAATTAGGAGCCGGCGAGATGCCGCATGCTTCATTACTGGGTTCCAATGGGCACCACTCTACATTTACGTCAGAAATGATTTCAGGGCAAATTAATGTTTTTATTGTCTTGCTTAAAAAAAAACAAAAAAAAAAAAAACACCCACACACACACAACACAGACACAAGACGACTCTTACACACACGTATGTCTACATTCTTGTGCACACACGGCTCTGAGATCAAAATGCAATACGACAACACACACAGGTTGTTTGCACATACTGCTCTGTCTGTCACACTGGCGCTTCTTTGCAGACTCACACACAACTAAAAGATCAGCACCATCTAGAGGTCAGAATCAGACACTGTCCTCGCCTCACAGATGTATTAAAGCTCGTATTTGTCCCTTCTTTGGATTGAGAAATGTTTCCTGCAGCATGATTTGTTACACCCAATGATTGTTTCCCTTAAAGCCATTTATTGAGAAAAAGGGCATTTTGTGGCCACAAGTGTGCAGGCCACGGATTATGGAGTAGGGCTTAACATTTGTCGAACAATTGCAACATTTTCTTATAGGAAAGAACTCACTCAGAATAGGTGGAAAATGAGCCAGAGAAGAGAAAAAGAGGGGGGGGGTTAAAACAAATTTCAGCAGCAGAAAGGCAGATAGTTAGCAGTGCTGATGATGTGAGTGACAGCTATTTAGCCCGGCTTGATCCAGCACTCCCTCTCCTGACCTCTAAATCAGAACCAGGTGATGACGGAAATAGGAAATAGAATATATCCACTGGGGAGAGATCAAAGAGTGAGTGTGCGTGTGTGTGGAGAGGAAGGGCGGGGGGGCTGAACATGCAGATCTGCTCCTTGTCGGCAGGGAGGTCTGACAACTGGGATTATTGATGAGAGGCAGAGCCCTGTTAGAGCCAGCAGAGCACAGACCTCTGGGATTTTGAGTCCTCCTGGTGTTTACATGTCCGGCAGTCTCACAGGCCACCGACTCTTATCAGCTCAGAACGAATGAGATGCTGGAATTCCACCGGCAACTTTCAAACTTCACTCTGATTAGAGTTTCAGTACAGACTTGGTAAAGTTGCCTTTAATGGTCAGAGCAAGACCAGGTTCACTCAGAGCTCTTTCCTGTGGCGGTTTCTTCAGGCTGCCTGCAGCTGCTTGTATTTATGTTATCATAGATTACAGCTGCATTGTTTGAAGTTGACTGACAGCCAGTGATATTTATGCTTATGCGCAAGTGTGTATTTGGATTCCTTTGTTTTTGACGAGGCACACACACACACACACACATGCACATATAAACACACCAAGAAGCACCGGTGTAATCATGCTGCACACATCCCCAGCTGTGCAGACCCACACAGACACACACAACGCACACTCCCTGTCGGTTGTTGTTGTTCTTGACATTCTGTCGATATCATTGTGCCCAAAAGCTTGGTTCGTTTGATGCGGCTCTCAACTGGCGCTGGCCAGCGCTCTTTGTCGCACACACAGACACTTTGTTCTAAGACCTATGTAACCATCTCTCTGTCTCGCTCTCTCTTTCTCTCTTTGTTTCCATCCCTCTTGCTCGTCGTCCTCTCTCAGACTTCATCACTGTCCCTCTGCGATAACAGGCAGCCCAGCCACAAGGACAGATCGGTTTCATACGCAGTCAGAGAAGCATGTCAACAAGGCACTGTCAGGCTGAAATGCAAACATGTTACCATATACTTAAGTCAGGGGGTGGCCATTAGAGATAAACACAACACCATATTTGATAGGGGAAAAGAATATACTATTGAATAGATTGTAAAAGTCAGCCATGAATATGTGCGTGTCCAAAATTCTTGCTATGGTTTTTGGTGATTCCTTATGTATGAAGTTGTCAATTTGTTGTTGAGCCTGGTATCACAGATATATTGGTATTAGCATCTATATCATATGTGTCGATATAATACGGTTATAATGCAGAAAAAGATGTTTAGGATAATTTATTTTTGATATATAGATGTCAAAATGTTTTACTTCTAAATAGAAGTATCAGCATCAGCCCCAAAAGTCGAGTGTTGGTCAGGGTCTATTTGAAAGAATGATTAAAAACTAAATAAAAAATAACGTGTCGGGGCTCATGTTGTTCTGATTTTCCAGTCTCTAGTTTACATATTTTGATATTTCTATTTGCTCAAGAAAAAATCAAAACTATGTTTCTTTTAGTTTCCTTCCTTCCTTGCACGTGTTCACGTCAATGTGTTAAGAAAGATTGTTTTGTCTCTATATATGTCTGATTTGTTTGAATGCAGAAATGCACAGATTGATTTCTCCATCCACCTCTGGTCAAGCAGGGCCAGTCTCTCTCTCTTCCTCTCCCCCTCCCCCACTATCGAATCAACACAGGCATTTTATAGACACAGGCCCTGATGCTGAGATATTGTTTTTGACTCTCTCTGTTATGTATTGATCACTGGCTCGTCTGTTTATCAGCACGGTTTGGACACTTATAGATGAATACAGGCGTGCACACACTCCGTCACACACCGGAACATAAAGGCACATAAGAACATGGCCTTTCAACAAGACAAGAGATCTTTGTCGCTGCCACATTGCAGTGAAAGAGGTGTGTGTGTGAGCGACATTCAAACATTGATGTCTGACTTCTGATTCCTTGTTATCTAATTATTACCCCTCCATTCTACACAGGTGCAACACTTTGTTGTTGCATGTTTTTGTGCATAGTTGAACTACACGGTCAGCAACTTCATTCCTGATTATAGCTTTCCACTTAGCGTCGACACAAAGACGTAGTCCCTTGCGTTAACTTCTCTGGAACTCAACAGTGCAGGGGTTTTCAGATATATGCATTTCCAGCCTTTGGATGGTACATTTTTATGTGTCATGTCAGTGAGCAGTTGTGAGAGCAGGTATGGCGAGGAGAGCGCTTCATAGACACAGGAACTTCATACAGAACTTTGCAACTTGACAGTGACGTGACATCTAGCACACGCTGCAGTTGGCTCTACGCAGGAGCATTACTGTAATTCTGAGTTTTGAATTTGTAGATTATGTGGCTGCAGAAACATTACCCTTTTTAACAACAGTGGTTTGAGATGTTTTGTTGTTCTTTTCATGCACAACACAACTGATTCTTTCAGGTAGATTGTCAGTGGCACTTTGCTCAAATGCCTCTATTAAAATGCTAAATGAAATATTGAAATTCTTAAATATTATTTTGAAAAGACTGAAAAGTAAGTTTAGAGGAACTTGTACTTTACTTGAGTATCTAATGTTTCTGCTACTTAGTACTTCTTCTCCACTACATACTTATTCAACATTATGTAGTAGGTACAATTAGCCCCACCTGCATAGATGTTATAGGATCTATAATAAGTATAAGTAAATAAAAGTATAATATAAATGATGGTATATCACTCTAAAAGGAGTCGTTCTGTATAATGAGTATAGAACTTTCTTTCCTTGGAGGGCCTAAACCAAAACTTAATGATGGGCCGCTGCCAAAAACAAGCACACTTCGTATTGTATTTTTAAGATCCTGACTTCCCTTAATTCACTGACTTCTTGCACAGATTATGAAAAATCAGGGATCCTAATATGCTGATGAGTATACAGTACAAAGTAGTTGTGATCTGAGAAGGAATTCTACAGTAGCTTTCATAAATGTAGTAGAATAACAAGTACAACATTCCCATCTTAGGTGTACTGGAGTAGACATATAAAATGAGCTAAAATGGATATTCTCAAGAACAACATTAGTATCTCAAAAGTGGACTTAAGCACAATAGTTGAGTATTTGTATTTAGTTACATCCCAACAGTGTACTTTTCCGCTTTTTCCCCGTCGTTTCCTGACACGAATAAGATTCTTCCTCTTCTCCTCCCTCTTTTGTCTTATTTTTATGCATTTCTTTTATTTTTTGCTTCTTACACTATCTGCCTGCCAGAATCTCTGAAAGCTTTACCTCCGTTCAGACTGGAGGAACAGCCCTGTTATAGCTGTTTTGTGTTCTAAAGAAATCTCTTTTTGTGCCATAAAGCAGCCTGGCACACAATGTAAAACACATTATAAATGCCAATGAAAGCTGCCAGTCTTCATGGTTGGTTGTTTGTGGTAATTACACTAATGTCTACAAATGAAGGTGGTAATGATTTATTGATGTTACAATGCTACATGTAGTACATTTAACAATCAGAGGTTTGCTGTAGTTTTTACAATTCGATATAGAACCACCACCCTAACCAAAGAACCTTTGAAGAGCCCTCTTTTTTCTGGGTGGAGCAGCGGCTGAATACATGGTTGAGTCCGAGCACCGATCGAGTCCTGGCTCGGTTGTCTGCTCTGTCCAGAAGGCAACTCCGCAGGACGTTAGCCGGCTCAGCATTCTGGGATAGCTGCCCAGGGGTCCCGGATGACCTCAAGAGTTAAAAGCAAACAGCGGGAGAGATAGACGAAGGCATGGAGGAAGCATGGAAACTGACAGAGAGACAGAGAAAGGAGGGATGGAGGTATGTGGATGAAGGCAGGGAGGGGGGAGGAGATGGGAGAGAGATGGAGGGTGGGAGGTTTCTGAGAGAGAGAAAAACTGAAGAGAGGGAGGAAGGACGGTGATAAAGGAGGATAAAATCATCAAAATATGTACACAAAAAAATTACAGGAGACAAACAGACAGAGAGAGGGGACAAAAAGGAATGTGAAGGTATGCTGCATTACCAAAAGTATGTGGACACCCCTGTCTGTCTTTCATGGTTAACACCACCAGTGTTTTAAGTTGTTCTGAACAGTCGAAGGTGGAGTAAAAGGCCTAAATAATCATTTTAATATGGCAGCATCTCTCCTGGAAGGAGCATCTGACTGTACACTCAAAAAAGTTACAACAAGTGATGTGTAAAGAATGACTGAAGAACACAAGAAAGGAAATTTCAAAAAGCTCTTAATCACACACCTGGCCTGTTGCAGAGTGAAGTGAGCCTGAGATTGTCAAAATGTTACAGATATTGTCAGACATCGTAGAGGTGTGTGTAGAGGGAGTTTCAGACGCTGTTCGACCACCTGACAAGCATTGCAGTTAAAATATACCGACCCCTTTATTGTCCATCACCAGTGGACGACCTCATCAATGCACTTGTGTCTGAATGAGAGCAAATTCCTGCAGCCATGACCCAAAATCTTGGGGAAGGCCTAAAACAAGAACTAATTAGTATTAAAGCTTAAGGTGTGGGACATATGAACAAAACTTGTCGTATCACGTTCACATTACATGTTAACGACCTGACTTTCATGTCCCGAGGTGGAGGGGTGGTGGTGTAGTTACAGGCAACAAGGGTGGCAAACCAGTGACCACAGTTCAAGACTGTGCGTCAACATTTGTAAGTGAGAAACCACCGGATATTTCTGCCGAAGGACCAGGGCAGTCCCGGGCATTTTCAACTAGACCTTTGGAAAATTTCCAGACGTGTTTTTGGTAACAAAAAAAAAAATATTTAAGATGAGAAGTAAGGATATCTTAAACCCTGTTTTTTTTTTTTTTTTAACAAGACTCCAGCCATACTTGTGGCAACCAAAACAGGTATTTTAAGCCACAAAGTAAAAAAAAAAACAGCATCTTTTCCTAACCCTAATTAAGTGTTTTTTGTGCCTACACTTAACCAGAGCACAGAACATTTTAACCAAAGAAACAAAGAAAAAGTTGCAATGTTTTGCAGAAAAAATACATGCCAATATTTATTCTTATTGAGATGAAAGAAGTATTGCAAGATGAATGAGTGAACCAGAGGTTTAGAAGCTAACGAGAGAGACAGATGAATTGAGAATGTCATCCCTCAGATGGACCTCGTGAGCGACACGTCAGATCCGTCATTTCACTCATTGACTGGCCCACCTGCTTTCCCACACTCGTCTTCTCCTTGGCCTGATAATGACGCTTAAGAAGGTAATGGTGTAAATGAAAGCTGCCCCCCCCTACTTTCTATCTGCGTGTCTCTCTATCTCTCTCTCTCTCTCTGGGGAACAAAGAGGCCTTATTATACCTCCCTGTCAGCGTCGCTCTGTGTCTCACCACTGTACAATCACTGTTTTCAGCAGCACTATCAGCATGGGGTAAATGGAGAGAGAGAGTGGGCGAGACAGGTAGAGAGAGAATGGGAATGTCTGTCTCCAGTGGCAGTATTCAACACTAGTTATCTAGAAGTGCTTTTTTAGTTTGAAGCGCACCGCTCGTTTGTTGAAAATGTCTTTGTGTGGAGCTTTTTTTTTTCTTAAAGCTTGAACAGGCAGTGTAATTTATTTGAGGCGCGCGTTCACATGACACACATAGGAACACACACGCACACACACTCCTTAAGTCGAGAGATATCTTCTTATTGGGGAATCTTTCAATAAATCAATGTGACTTTAAACACATTTCCCAGGCGACGCGGCTGACCTGATAAGAAGTGAACTAATCTCTTTTGAGGCTGCCGGGAGAGCTTTGAACCAAATCTACTGTGCATCTATCACCAAGGTTATTTGTCAATGGCTGCTAATCCCAGGTAAATTTCCCTGGTTTTATATCAGGGGTTCTCATGCCTGAAGTTTCTCGGCCTTGGGAAAATAAGAGAGCAGGCTTACAGAAAGTAGGGGAACAAAAGAAATGTTATGGATTTCAGCAGGAAAACAATGGAGCTGGGAGGGAGAGGGAGCAGGGAGGCACACAGACAGAATGTGTTTGGACTGCAACGCATGTGTCTTTATTAAATAGTTTGTTAATGTAATGCGCACACATGATCAATCTTGCTATTTTTTAAGAACACACCTGATACTGAAGTTTTTTATCTTTCTTTAATCACCCTATTCTGGTGTCATTCAGTGGAAAAACACAAATGACAAATCCTTCATTAGGGTATATTTTCAATAATTGGTAAACATTTTTTCTCCATTAAAGTAAAATTAAAGACATACTCTACTCAGAATCTTGTAAAATGAACAAGACAAGAGTAACCTGAGAACAGATGACATAACCATAAAAAACTAAACTCATGAATAACATGAAGAAAAAAAAGATCAGTTTTATTCTTATGGTGCTTAATGACAACAAAAGTTATCTTGTGACACTTTCCTTAAGATGATCCTATATGACAACAAAAAGACATACTGTATATCAGCAGTGCAGTGTTTGTAGATCTAACTCAGACTTGCTCACCTGCGATTTGATGTAGTAGAGTGGTGGAGTCCAACAGTATTTTCAGGTGAGGTTTTGCCTCTTGGTTTTCTTAGAAACTGCTCAGTATTTCCTATACATTTAAATCCAAACAAACCATTTTGGCAGAAGTGGCAATTTTCACTGTGTTTTAATGGATTACATGGAAAAATATCCATGAAAATCATATTTGTGAGTCAATGAATATACAGTGGAATAATGTTAAATTTATTATATTGACAACAATTATATTTAATATAGCAATATTCAGTTTTGTTTATACATTGATTAACACTTGATATTAACCATCATTAATAAATGTTGAATTTATAGTTAGTTAAACTTTAGTTAATTGTTATTTCCCTGTTAACAAACAATGCAATGCTTTATATAGCATTTATTAAGCAATTGTGTATTGCAAAGTTGCAGCTGAAACCTACAGTTTAATTAACCGTAAATGCACCGTTTTATTTATAGCAGTTTTTATAACAATGTTACCAACACTACATTTACCATAAATGAATGTTTCTGTGAATTGATAGAGCATGTCACAAACACACGATTACCTCTCCTGGGAATTTTTGGGGGCCAATCATACTTTGATCTGGCGCTAGAGATGTCATAATCAGGTTCAACCAAAAATGTAGTCTTCCAAACGTTAGAGAAGCCCATTAAGAGGTTAAACACATCACTGAACTGTGTGCTCACAACGTTTTAATGTCATCTGTCATGTCTGCACCCGCTCAAAGTCAGAGCAGAGATCCAGTGAGTCAGGTTTTGGTTACATATGTTTTATTTACGAGCACACAAACTAATGATTGTGACCAACGGCTGGTCCACAATGTGAAAAATAATGGTCCGCCTTCACCGAACACGCAGCATCGTTGCACCACACACACTGTTTGGCAATAAATAATTGAGCGGTCACATTATTAAAAGTGGGAAGTTTCTGTTTTTACCATTTGTTGTGTCGCACTACCTCATGTGGAAAAAAACCTTTCTTTGATTTTTCATCTCATTTTTTCATTTTCATTTTTATCCTCCATTCCCTCCTTTTTTTCTCTTCATCCCTTGAAGTCCTCCCCCAAATGTGCGCAGAAGATCATGGAAAATCTCTTGCCATATCTGTCATCTGTCACGCTCTCTGATGAACAGTTTTGATCTCTCGCTCCTCTGTTTATGGCCGTTGTCAAGCGAAAAGAGTCGTAGCCGTAAGTGCTTACACCAGCGCGTAAATAGTTTGACGTGTGGCTCTGTAACAAAGTTGTAGGAGTAAATAAGGAACCAAACAACCACGCAGAATTGCAATTAAGTTGTACGTCTGCATTATGAAATGTTTGGAGCAGCGTGATTTCTGCTCTCTCTTTTACATTTCCGAGTCTTGATATCAAAAGTGTGTGTTCCTTTGTTCCAGAAAGACTTGTTGGCTGTGAGAGATCAAAGGGTAAGCAAAGTATATTATGGATAGCACTCAGCTACACACACATGCACACACACCACACAGTGGGATAGCAGAGGGATATGTGGAATATAATGTGATTGCTGCGAGATTCTTCCGTTGTGAGGTCATGGTGTTAAGGTCCAAGTGAGACGGAGGATTTGCTAGAAAAGAAGACTTCCACAGCTGAATGGAAAAGGCCTCAAACAATAACTTTAAAATCCATACAGACTTTACACTCAGAGAGGACCACAACTCCCATAAAACATTTAAAATCATCCAGGCTGTTCAATGGAAATATTTTAGATATATGATGCATCATTTTATACATTCACCCTCACATTTTTGGCACTTTGCGACAGTTTGTAATCTCTACTGGGATTTCAAATAAAGTTATATGGGTTTGAACAACATTTGGCTGCTTAGCGTTAGTTTGAAATGGCATCATGACCCACCGGCCCCTCACAAGCTGCTGCTTACAAAGGGTTTTAACTGTGTCTTAAAGTATTTAATTTTTTAAGACTAAAGAATACAAAATAGCTAACAATGAGAGATTATAGCCTTATAGATTCTTGTTTCCAAGAATTCTCCATGAAATCCTGTAAAAGAAATATTTAATCTCAGTGAGGCCTCATGTGGTTAAATAAAGTTCAGTGAAATGAGGGGTGCAGTGGGAGGCAAGAAAAACATAGATTTTTTCCAGTTAATATAGCATTGTTTCTGGCAAAACAACAATTACAAAGTACAGTTAATGAGCTTGTAACTCACAAACCAACTGGTTTTGACATGACTGAGCAAAATTCTTGAACATAGACTATACAGAGAACCAGCTGTCAGCATGACAGTTTATTGTCCTGAACGTTTTCTTTGTAAATTATTTTATCACTTGAAAGTAATAATACAAACTTAGTTTTTGTCTTCCTATTGCGTCAATGGCATACAATTCCACTTTAAGAGTTGTTGAGTAAAAAAGGATTTTTAGTATCAAATAAATTGTAGTGACTGATGATGAACTTAATTTGGTTTCAGAAAACCATCTGTAATTTCGACAGCCTCGGACCAAAAATAGTGGTGTCAATATTGCCCTTCACAAACCCACATCAGCTGAATCTGAGATAATGGCTGTTCAGACATGTGAGATACAAATCAGTGTTACTGTCCAGGACAGACGACCCGGAAGGCAGAGGAGAGGCCTGAGAGGAAACGACAGAATGAGCGACACAGAAAAAGAGAAATGGATAGAGAGTGAGTGATTCAGGGAGAAGGCAAAGACGAGATGGAAGAGGAGGGGTGTGGAGGGGGGGGTGGGGGGCTGATCTTGGAAAGGTTTAGTATATCATAATTATCCCGTTAAGTAACGGCGGAGCAGCCTCCCCGGGGGAATTTGTCTTAAATGGAAGATTTGCAAGGAGAACGGGTCAGAGAGAAAAACGGCTTCCAGTCGGCAGGAAATCCTGTTTACATTTACATAATCATATCAACACTCACTCCTTCTTCTTCTTTGTCTCTTTCTTTTGGGTGCCTTTTCAAAAAAAAAAAAAAAATGCAAAGAGACAAATGAGGGAGGGCTTTAGGCTGCTGCTTGTTGAAGTTTGTTGTTGTTGCTTCTTGTATTTTTTTCTGCTTGCTCTTATTTTCTTAAAAGTGCTGCCAGTGTTGGCAAGGTTGCCTCTTTTTTAAAATCTCTTGCCAGCACCTCTTTTCAACATCTCTGTCTTTTCACCTTGTAATGTCCTCTTTGAGTGGGGCTTGTCAGACCTTTTTGGCCTTTTTCCCTCATGCGGGGGGAAAAAATGAAGGGGAAAAAGCAAAAAGCAAAAGAAAAAAAAAAAAAGCTTAAGCATAAATAAGGTATGGCATGCCCGGCTGTGTGAGTCTTAATTGAGATCTGCTAAGAGCAGGCAGCAGATGTTTGTAACAGCAACTGTTGAATCATCAGAGACCACTGAAAGCCTGTGAAACCATGTTAAAAAGAAGCCAGGTGCTCCACATATTTTATTTCTCACTTTCTCTGCCTTTTTTCTTTCTTTACATCACGGAGAAGCTGAAGTGATGATGTGGAGTGTGTGTATGGTGACAATAAAATGAGAAACACAAATATATGGGTTATTAGCAATGCTAAACTGCTGTTAGGTGTCAGTTTCATGTATCTGCCAAAAAAAAAGAAGAAAAAGAAATGAGAGAAGAGAAATTTGACTTGAAACTCAACCAAATCATGGAGCATAGACTGATTGCTAATAAGATATTATAAGGTGATGAATGTTATAAATAGATATATTGTAGGTCATCAACTGCAGGGAACATTTCTCTCATTAACCTTTATTGTAAATGGACTGTATAGTATAGAGGTACTTTAAAAAAAAATGTTATACATTTACATTCATTTGAATTCAAGCTAAATGTGTATCAAGCATTATACATAACGATATCGCTCTAAGTATATACCACAATTAAATATTATATAATTATGTAGTGAGTCTGATTCGTGAAAGAATAACAACCAAATAACTGTGAAGATTCAGGTTTGCAAGATTCCAATCCATGAGACAAAGCCATTCTTCAATAACAGTATCGTGGGAAAGATTTGTGTTTTTGTTTTCAAGACGGGGGCAGTTGTTGGCAGTTTAAGTAGTATTTTTTATATGCACATTAATTTGGTGTTGTTTGATTGATGATATAAAAAAAAGAAAAAGTTTGAGAACCACTCATAAACATGTTGTTGGGATCTAGGGCAAAAAATTGTCGTCGGGCCATAACAAACTACCATCCCTGCATCCCCCATGTCCTAAACTTTGTTCAGTTATAGTGCACCAGAAGACCAAAAATGTAATGAATAACACCTGGCCCCACATGTTCTGTGTCAGTTAGTGTGACGTAGTATAATTAAACAAAGTATAAAAACCCTGGATTGATCTTGATACAGGCCCCTCTTCATACAGGGCCACACGATTAGTTGATAATGCAGGACCTTTATTTGATATTGTACATTAGAAGTGCAAAGTCCTTAACAGATTTGCAGTCAATCAATTTATGCACAACTGGGACTCTTTGGGCCCATGGGAGTTTAGAGCCCCAGGGCAGTTGCCTGTTTTGTCATCCAGTCTTGTTAACTACATTCATTCATTCATTCATTCTTCCATTCCCTCACAGTTTGTCATCTTAGCCCCTAGTGGCTGGAAGTATATGTGTCAGTGTCCACACACACTGAACTAGAATCAGTATCCACCTCTGAACTTGTCATATCTACAGTGCAACACTGTGTGTTCTTCGAAAACATTTCAGATTATTTATTTCTTGATCAAGTGAGCTTTAAAATAATAACAAATAAAAGATAATGAATGATGGAGTTCAACCAGCGACAGGTTCTCTGTGATTATAAAAGATACCTATAGCTGGGTAGCTGTTACTTTCTTGTCTGTCAGTCTTGTTAATCTTCTGCAGAGCTGTGACTTCTTTTCCTCACTGTATGTGTTTTTGTTTCTCTAGGATTCTATCCACAGCTCTGTATTTTTTCTTCACTTTTTTGACCTTGGTCTTTTTTAACTAATACAAATATTTAAAATGACTCATTTGTAGTGGAGCCACTGATTACTGAGATTTAAGGAGGAGCCTCCAGAGGTGGAGGACACTGACTCACCAGCATCTATATTTAGTACAAGCCCTGACATTTTGGCTTCATTATTTGAAGTTGAGATTTATCACTCTACTCATATTTCCTGTCTGTGTCTATCTTTATGAGTGAGTTTTATAGACTTAAGCAAGGCAACACACTTAGTGTTGCCCTATATATGCATATTGCCCTATATAATATTGCCCTATTTGCTGCTGTGTCTAGTTCATTTTCTCCTCCCTCTGTGATCCACTGAACATATATCCTCCATACTGTGTCATCACACTCCTTTTCTCTGTCCTCTTCTACTTCTTTCCCGGTCAAATGTATGGTTGGTTATGGGGACACATTTCAATGGCAGATTAACAGACTCCTTCCTTCCCATCTCCCATCTGGCCTAATGCCACACCGAATTAGTAACCAGATATGTCACCAGCACAGCGCTGGTGTGGTTAACACCGTACGCTTCTGGGAGGGCCGTGGCTTGCAGATTAGCACCTACAATTAATACAATTGACTCGCAGGAAGGCCATCTGCTCTCTTGTGTTTGGTAGTTCATTGGTGCTGCACTTCAAAAAAACAAGAATCGGCCGAGAACTTTGCAAGGCCCAATAAAAAAAACAGTTTGTGTGTGTGTATTAAGATTGTACAGTGCCAAGGACCTCATGATGGAAATTTGATTTAAACTCTGAAGGTCATGACAGGACAATGCATAATTAAATCTCCTAGACTCCTTCCATTACATTAATAAATCATCATGATCGTCCTCTTCTGCTTGTTATTTGTTGTAGAAACAACCCAATGGCAAGAATATATGTTTGCAAAGTATGTTTCTTTGTGTAGCAACTTTATGGTTGTTTAGGTTAAATTTTCATTTTTTATCTTGCTCTGCTTATGCTCTGGTTAGATTCAGGCACAAAAACCAGTTGGTTAGGGTTAGGAAAACATCAAGTTTTGTCTTAAAATAGCTGTAACTACAGCTGGAAATTGTCCCGAGGTCTCCTTAAAATGATCCTGTGGTTTCAAACTTACAAATGTTGAAACACAGTCTGGAACTGCGTTCAGTGGCTCAGCAGCTATCTCGCCTGTGACAGCAGCACCATCCTCCCGATATGAAAGTCAGGTCATAAACATGTAATGTGAACGTGATATGACATGTTTTGTAAACTTAACAGTAGATAAGTAACCTATGACACGTATAAATGTGAGCTTATGTGGTTTGCAAGCACAGCTAAAAAGCACACCGAGGTACTGTAAGTTGAAACATATTTAATAACAATAATCATATTAAAGGACCTCTGTAAAGTGAGATTTAAAAGGTAGCTGTAGCCGCACATAATGCTCAGGCAGGAAAGAGACAAACCCAATTTGTTACAGTACGCTAATGCAAACACCCACTGGCGTGGCCTTTAGCCTGTGTCTGTATCTCAGAGAATGAGGGGAGGATGTTAGTTCATGTAAGCACAAAGCCACCGTCCCCTAAAAAATGAAAAGAAAAAAAGAAAGAAAGAAAAAGCGATTGGTGACTACAATCTGTGGCGATGAAATGACCTCACCTCCTGCCCCCTGAAGAAAAGCTTCCTTTTCATCAAAGGATGGATGGTCATAATGGTTAGGAAAAGCTCAAATGCTTGATTTCCTTGCACATGAGGACAACGTTGAGTTACGGAATGACAGAAACACACACAAAGTTGTAGATACACATAACCACACACTTTGAAGAGACAAAAACTGAAAGAAAGAAAACAAGTTCTGGTGTATAACAGCCTTCGTTTGACCGTGATAGGACCAGGGCTCATGGGTAATCTGGCAGTTTCATGATTTCTTTCTCTCTTTTTTTGCCCTTTCCCTCTCTCTCTTTTACATTAGACGACAGGCTGTTTCAAAGCACAGTGTGTCACAAGCATTTAAGATGTGGCCTTTTTTCCCCTGCACATTCCAACACCATTATGCTACATTGTTGCTGAATAAAAGGCTGTATTATGTTCCAGCCCCCCCAGTAAAAGGGCAGAAGTGGACCCAGTTTTTATCTGCTGAACGAATCAATCAGGATTATGTCAGCTGAAAAGAATCACAGACAGCAGTCGCCAGGCACTGTGTCTCTGTGTGTCTGAGTGTGTGTAAGTGTGTATATCCCCTCTCTGTGCGTAAAGGATGGGAAATTTGCAATGGAGGAAAGCACTTGTTGGTTATGAACATGCCCGGCTTGGTGACAAAGATGTCATTTGGGGTCTAAAAAGCAGATTTTTTTTTTCTATTTATGTATTTACCCACTCCCCCTCTACCCACCCCTTTCTCCTCCTCTGTGGGAGGATTGGAAGGGCACTAATTATCATTTCAGCAGAAATGATTAGGAGATCAAACAGGGATCGAATGCCATTTCCTTCCATTAATGCAGGGGGTTTAGAGTGCCTGTCATGGCTTGGCTTGTCCTAGGGCCTGTGGAGAGAAAAAAAAATAACGGGGGGAGAGAAAGGAGGGAAGAATGGAGGATGGAGAGGCTTAAGAGGAACAGAGCGAGGGAGGGACAGGAGTTTGGCAACAGAGAGAGAGAGAAGAGCTATTCATTTAAAAGGCCAGTGGATTTTGCAAATATAAGTTGAAGACCAGAAAGCCATCATCTGCACAGGGACAGATGATTAAAACTACAATGACTTCTTGTGTGATTTGGTGAAAACTTGTACAGACACTGAACTCAGAAAAAGGGACACTGGCAGATATTTTGAGAACTCAATCGACAGGGAAGCTGCAATGGTTAGTCGATTAATGGATTAGTTGATCAAATGAAAGTCATACGTAAATCATTTAAGTCATTTGTCAAGCAAAATGTCGAACATTTCTGTTTTTCCTGCTCTTTCTTGTCATTTATCACCATAAGTGAAGCGTCTTTGCATTTTGGACTGGTGGTCGGAATGAAGAAGGCTCTGGGAGATTATGAGAGCAATTTTCCCTTTTTTTTTTTTAACATTTTAAAGACTAAACCCACTATACTCAAACACTGGTGCCTGTACCACCGGTGGTATAGACAAATCCCAAATATTTTTTTAATTTAAAAACATATAATACTATCTGCTACACTATGCTACACAATCAAAAACCTAAACTGAAAGGTTATTTAAAATAAGTTTCTTCTTTCCTTTAATATTTTTGTTTCAGCTTGCTACACAGCATGTGCATACGTCATCCATGACTAATACGAGCTAAACTCAAACTGTGATGGCAAGATAGTAAAGGGAAGTGAAATGAAAGGTTCAAAAACACTACAAGCATGGCTTCAAACAGGATCTATCAGGAAGAGAAGTAGCAGGAGGAGATTATTTCAAGCAGCCCTGTTGAAATTGAAGTTGACAACAGTGAACCGAGCACGAGTGCTACCGGCTACTTAAGTAGCCCCCCTGAAGCGTTCACAGCATCTGCTAACGTTAGCAGCAAAGGTGCAAAAACAGTGAGCAGATATGACGCAACATCAGTCATAATGCTGGTACTTGGGGAGCCTAATATTATGCCCCGATCTGGGTAAGGCTCCAAAAAGGCTTGTTATGGTGTGATGACTGTAAACAGATCTTTATGTGTAAAAAGAAGTGCAGCGCCCCTTTAAAAACAGGCACCACACACAAATTAAGAAAAGATCTTCCTTTCATGAAACATTTTGTTGACGTTTCTTTAAAATCAATTTCCCGTGATACATATGTGCAACCTAGCTTCCTGTGAAGATAAAACTTTGAAAGTTTGAGGCTAAATACGAAAGCAGAACACAAACGAGTGACGCTGAATCTGCACCGAACAAAGTTCGATGTTTCCATTAAAAGATCAAAGACACTTGAGGTGGATATCTGCAAGATTACCGAGAACAGTGAAGCAGAGGGGCAGAATGGAGACAGTGGATGAGGTTGTGATTGTTTCAGCACGTCAGATGAGAGAAATGTCAAAGAGAATGTGAGAGATGACCTCTGTGTTCATCGCCCATTAATGACCCTGCAGCTCCCAGCTTCATTTTCCCTCTCATCAAAAACATTAAAAAAAAAGCATTTCCTCCTGTCTCCAATAGTCATTTCCCCCCGCATTGTATTTATGTATTGAAAAAAAGGTAATAGATCAAGCACATTCCATTATTCTCTTATAAGATCATTAGCAAATATAATTAGATATGAAAGAAAGTAATTTGGAGAGGAGAGGGGAGAAAAGCGCTATCAGGCAGAGAAGACAGATTGTAGCATCAGAGTGTTTGGGCTTAAATTGCTCAGCGGAGGTATTATCAAGCCGGCAATCTTTTAGCCTCAGAAATAGTTTTGGAGTCAGAGAGCGAAAGATAGAAAGAGGCCACTAACATTCACTTCATTGTGTTTCCCCAACTGCAATCTGCATTCTTTTTTACATTTCACTGGCTTTCCTTTTTTTTTCTCCGCTGAATCCTTCCATCCTGTCATACGCATCACCTCATATTAGACCTGAGAGTTTGCAGCAAAACAAAACTGAGTTTATAAAAAGAAAACAAGTTGACATGGAGTCATCACACACAAAAAACACATTATCACAGACAACAGAGAGCAGCTATCCTTTTTTACCCGCCTCTTGCACATATTGATTCAGCTTTTGTATTATTTTTGCAACTTAAAAAAACAGAAATAACACACAAATTGCATTCCGCCTTGAAGTCGCTTCGTGAGGAACCTTTTTGCCGCTCATCTTGTCTCTTCTCTCTCTCTCTCTCGCACATGCTACCCCCACCCCCCCCCACCCCCCACCCCCCACCACCCCTACCCGCCCCACTCTCCACCTGCACACAGGAGTTTTTGTCACTCTTTGTTGCACCTTAACACCGTACTATGTTTGTCTAATAGGGATCTGAGTCGAAAGCAGACTGAGAGCACAACAATCCTGCTGCGTTTCACCACAAATTTGCTTTTTTTTTTTTTCCCTCAACCCTTCTTCTTCTTTAGTAGTGCTTTGAGGGATTGTGGGAGGGAGGGGGAGGAGTGTGGGAAGGGTGCAGTGGAGGGGTGGCAGGGTGGATGTGGATTTTTCTAGTCTTTTGTGTGAATCACAGGGAATGGTAACTATAAACATCCTGTATTCATTAAAACCATCTAAAAATACAATTTTGGATGGGGGGGGGGTGCGTTCACTTCCTCGTCGCTCCTCCTCGGTGTATACAAGCAGGCCGTGTTATGCCTGGTGCCGCTCATATTTACATATTTATAAATACTGGGCTGTACAATGAGACGGAGCTGTGCCAAGAACAACACTTTCTGCTAGTGCAGGGCTCGGATGCCTGAGTGGGGGAACAAAGAGCCACAGCCACCTTCAGTGGTACACATAGGGCTCACAGAGCTCGACTTTACACCCTCTAAAGTCCATATGGATAGACGTGATGACAGATGACGCACTGCACACACACTACTTTAATGCCTGTTTTTTGTTTTTATAGTTCTTTTAGATGAGACTGATATACTGTAAGACAACTTACATTAATACATGTGCGTCTGGACAATGAGCTGCATCCCAATTCAATGGAGTAGAGAATTTGAGTTCAGGACAGTGCAACCTTCCTCATCCTGCCTTAAAGGAACAGTTCACCCAAAAATGAAAATTCAGTCATTATCTACTCATCCTTAAGCCAATGGGGCAAACAGCATTACAGCACCCTAATAATAACTGAAGTAGATGGGGACTTGTTTAAAAATTAAAATTAAAAAAAAAAAAAAAATCTTCACTGTAGCTGTTAAGCTAAAAGCGTTAAAAGCACGCAACCCATCAGATGTGGGTGTACAAGCACGACCAAACATCGAGCGTGATAAAAACATCTTTTCAAATCAATTCAAGGCTACTGGGTTACTAATCGTATTGTTTAAAGTGAAGCTGCTACCTGCTCGTGACCCTTGTCACCAGTTGCATTTGCCTACCAGTTGTGACAATTGCCACTAAAGAGTTATCTATTTCTCTCTTGTCTTATTTGACTTATTTTATAGAGAAAAGAAAAAAACACAAAAAAAAAAAAACACAAAAAAACTCCACAAAACAATATGTTTTTTTATTACTCTGGATAATCCACAGGACTCGCTTTGAAGAGTTTTCACAGAAGTACTCATGAGCTACTTTACTACAGAAATGATAATAACCATTGACAGTGTGTTCTGCGCAATATTCAGAGTAACAGGAACACTGTTTTAACAATGCTGTGAGCACCACAACACAATTCCATTCAAACAAATGGAGTGGAAACAGAAATCTCAGTTCATTATATGTTAAAATCACTATTGACCTCCGAAATATTTGAGGTAAACCCAAATGGTCATCAAAAATAGAAATGATAGAGTAGGAAACTGCTGAGACAGTGGCATCAGCATTTCTTAGTCATTAGTATGTTTAATATGAAGAAATGCTGCACAAATGTGCCACTGCAAAATGCCAGCTTCCACTTGGTAAGTGCCTGTTGTGTGATGTTTTCACAGACTGCTATTAATGTGAGGTGATGCCTCTGAGACCGCACACTCACACTTCCTCACACACACACACACACACACACACACACACACACACACACACACACACACACACACACACACATAGTCCACTGTATCCCAAGGCGGTCTCCGACACATGCTCAGAGTGCAGTGTTATGCCATTGTTCCATCCTCCTTCCCATTTATCCATTCTGTTAAGCATGACACATGTATTAACAGTGGATGGATCCTGGAGCTGTGTGTCCTCACACCATATGTTTTCCTTTCCCGGGCCCTCTCCTCTCCAATAACCACCACTGTCTCCATCTGCCGTCTCGCAACACACCACTAGAGGGCGTACTCGCTCTTTTATATTGTGCTTTTAAAGCATTGTAGAGATATAAATATTTAGTGTAAATTTACTTTACCGCTGTTAAATGAGAGAATAATAGTTAGACACCTGTAGATTAGGATACATTTTTATCAATATCATTTTGCCATCATGTATGCACACCGCATCAACCCCTATGAAGGGCAGACTCTTTGAAGTAAACAAATAAATAAGCCGTGCATGCAGCCTTCATGTGATAAATGAATGCCAGGCAGGTTCTCTGTGTCTGTGAGGTGCATCTGCCGCCTGCCCGAATGGGAAATTAAAAACTGCGAGGGGAAGTTATGCTAAATCTATAAAGTTGGCCAGGAAATTTCCCCCCCTTCGCAGCGGCAGTTGTTTGGGGAGAAGGAGCACCGTGCTTAAATAATAACATTCCAGGTGGCTTAGTTAATGAACAGTGAAAATCAAATATGGAGCCTAATCTGGAGCTCGTTACAGGAAGTTTCTTTACAGGGAAGTCAAAGGCAGGAAGTGCCCTCGGGGACAGACAAGAGACTTTTTGAAGCTTCAGAACAGGGAAACTTTATTTTTGTTTTATTTTAGTTATGGTTGATTTTATACATAAAATAAAATTGTCATAGTAAATCTTAGGGACATGAACAAATGACAGATGTGTCATGGTGGCTTCTTTTGCTTTTTTCAGTTAAGTAAATTAACTTCTCATTTAATTTTGACTTTTAATACAGAAATGTTGAAAGTGAATCTCCACCAATCAGGAAATGACTGGTCTTAATGTATGCAGAGGTATGCTCAGCTATTTATACATAGGCTTCATTGTCTTATTTACTGTGTTAGCTTGCCATCTTGTGGTGGAAGTTGGTTATGAAATCATATCCTTCACTAGTGAGGGATTGTTATCTGAGATGCACCGCACATATGATGAGATAACACATATTAGTTTACTATAAACGAGACCAGCCCTTCAATGTACATAGCTGTACACTCACAACTAGTCACATTAATGATGTTATGTATGATATATGATATTATAAGTGCACATTCAAAATCTGATTTAATCTTCTATGTCTCAGTTTTTCGATGAAAGCTTCTCCCAGAATCACTAGAATTTAAAACAAGCTATTTGTAGTTATCCTTAGTGTTACTGGAAGCATCTGCAGTGAGTAACACGGAGCATTAACAGCAGAAGGCCGTATGAGACATACAGTAAAGTAAGTGTCGGTCGCAGCGATGTGGGGTTTGTTCGCAGCATGCACAACCGCAAGAGAATTATTACTCAGTGTTGAATCTAAGAGATGTTTTATCATGTTATTAGCTCTTTATTTTCCTTCCGTTACAGCGCCACTTCCTTTCATTTTGATATCCATTTCTGTCCTTGCGAAAGCACAGCTCAAATAAACCCGTGTTTTAATTTGGTTTTGTCAGATTCATAACACCACTTTAAAAGAACATGACATGCAAATGTGTTCAGCTGTGTTTTATTGCAAAATAATTTTCTAAGAAGTTGCTGAGGGAATGAAAGTGTAGAAAAAGGAGGGGGGCTGGGGACAAGTTGTATTATTTAGCGGCCGCTGCTGTGGGACCTAATTACAGTTATGCATTTGTTGCTGTCTCACCGAGTCTTAAAACTTTTTTTATTAGAATTACTCACTTCACTTCTCACCCACTGTCACACTCCCTGTCACACTTATTGAGCCAACCAAGTTGCTTGTAACAAGTATGAAACTACTCCAGTTGTCATAACCGTAATGTGTTACAGTGGCGTCTCAGATCATTTTAGAAATGATTATTTCACAATCTCACTGCGTAAGCTCCTGTGTATGGAAAATGCAAAAAATAAAATTAGGAATAAATGAATGTAGATTTGTACAGTAGATGTAGCAATCTACTGAAAGCTCTGCTGACCTTGCATATATAAAGATCAGCTTCTTTCCTTCCTAATAGTTATTTACAGTGATTGTTGGAGGACATGACTGGATACAATAACAAGAAGACCCTAGAGTGCAATACAAAACCCAAAACAGTAGTGCTGCAATAATGAGGTTAACTTTTAACTTCAAGGGCCTGAATTCTATTATACTGTATGGACATGGATAATCTGCGGAGTTATGACATTTGAATGTACTTAATTTTATGATTTACCTGTTAATATGTCTTGCAGGTATAGATACAAACTGCACATTGTCAGTACATAAGCAGGTTTTTCTGTTGCTAGTCCCAGTTGTCTTGTTTTTTTGTTTTGTTTGTTTTTTTAATATTAGACACAGCTCATATATGGTAGAATCTGAATCCAGTGGAAAGAATTTATCCTAGGATCTGATGACTGACTTTAACTTACATTTCTTTAGTATTGTGAAGAAATTGCTTGGGAATAACCAAAGTAGAAGAAAGTTAAAATAATATAATGACAACTAGAAGTATAAACTTACCAGGTATTACAGCTAGTACTATGTAATTAATAGAAAAAAGATTACTGTAGAATTGATATGGAGTTACATGGAAATTAAGTTGCCACAATACTTTGGTGAAGTGATAGACTTTATCCCAAAGCAGATAATATGTTAAGTTGTTTGGTCTCATTTTTAAGGCTCAATGTGCCAACGTTCTTGTTGCACAGAAAAAACATAGCAGCCAGTACTTTCTGTATTATATACCTAATGTATTTGTCATTTCCATGTCAAGGTAGTATACACTCGATATCCAGTTTGAAGGTTACTATGCTGTTCTCTATCAAATGGAGATTACCTGCATGTTTCTATAAAAGAGTTCACACTCCACTTGAAAGGCAGCGCAAAAGTAATTATCAGTTAACTATAGTTATGGTTAAAATGTGAGACCTCACAACTTATATTATCTGCTGACAGACTGTGTAAGGGATATAAATGCTTAATACTAACAAAGTATAGTGGAAGCTTAGTTCCCATGTATGTACCAACCAAACCTCTTTATTCTGCATTATTTTTTCTCTGTAATTACCCAGTTCTTTACAGTAATACCTGGTAATTTAACTGAATTCAGTTTTGCAAGCAATTTCTTCATATTACTCCCTTTATTACATAAACTGATCGTCCATAGACTTGTTTGTGGATAGTTTTCACTGGGACTACTTTATACAAATGAAATAATCCCCAGAAAAATTGTTGACAGTGAGATCTATGGATTATCCAACATGGCAAATACAGCTGAATTTTTAAAGGTCCCCTGTGTAGGATTTAGGCAGAAATGGAATACAGTATTCAGAATTATATTTTCATTAGTGTGTAATCATCTGAAACTAAGACTTCAAGACGTTTTTGTTACCTTAGATCGAACCGTTTATTTCTACAGAGGGAGCGTGTCCCCTTGCACAGAGTGCAACATGTTGAACTACCATGTTTCTACATTAGCTCAAGGCAGACAAAGCAAACATAAACTCAAGAGAGGGCCTGTTTTGTTTTTTTTTCACATTTTTAGTGACCAGCGTAGGGGAGGGTAAGGTGAAGCAAGTTCAGTTGGTTGCAATCTGCAACCACACCACTAGATGCCACTAAATCCTACACACTAGATCCTTAAATGCTTTTTTTTTAATGATGAGACCACCAAAATCAAATTCATCATCATTCACTTCCTTTATATTGGTCGGAGACTTCCACTCAGAACCTGGACAAATTAAACCAAAATTATATTTAAAACTAGCTATAACTACAGGTAAGTGAGAAAAAAAATCTGTGATTTGGGTGAAATGATACATTTTTAGGTTTGACACAATAGGCCAGGGAAAATTGTGAAAAGTTGACTGAATCCAGCAATTTGGCCCCTGACCGTATAATGCATTGATGTAAAAGTGTGTATGTGTGTGTACTGCAGGGAGGGTCTGTGTGTTGGGTCCGTGGTGCTAATCTGCCTCTTGTTCTCTCATTGGCCGTAGTGCATCTCTGGGTAGGAGAGGAGGACCAGCCCATGACCCATGACCCCGCGCTGACCCACGACCCCAACCATCTTAACAACGACCTTAACCACCCTAACAACCATAACCTAGGCGACCCCGAGGGGCTGGACGCCCACGCTGTAAACAAAGACTAACGGCCCACACCGGAGCAAGGCAGGATGATGAGGATGATGATGATGAAGGCGATGAGGAGGAGGATGAAGGATAAATGAAGGAATACACTATTACAAAGACTTTATTTAAGATGAAAAAAACACATACTACCGTCAGAGTCAAGAGAAGGCAAGAACTATATGAAGGAAAGTTTGGGACAGTTTTTCCTGTGGGGACGGATTTGCGAGATGGACCTAATGACTTTTGCAAGTGATGGCAACTTTGCTGTTTTGTCTCCTGTGGTCTGAATGCCCCTTGTCTTCGCTGTCTTCTCTCTTATACAATGTTTTGGTTTGTTTTCTGTTTTCTTTTGATGAAACTACCTGTCTGATTAGCACTTCCTGTAACTGGCACCGCAATCTCTGATACATTCCTTGAGCTAGAAAGGTGTGTCTTTTTTTAATTAGGGTTGAAGTCTAGTACTTAATCAAATGCTTTCAAAGACTTTGCTCCTCCTGTTCAATGAAGACGTCAGTTATTTCTCTACGGACCACCAATATATTGTAGCTGGAATGTATTCTTCTGTAGAATAGAAACTCAACTTTACCGGACTGTTGACAGAGACCAAGCACACTACCTGTCATAACAGCCACGTCTGGCTCTCCTATCAGCTGTCATATAGTTACTATTTATGTCCCATGACCATGCATCACACTGATTATGGTTAATAAAGGACAAGGCACCATGTGACAATCTACAACACACATTTGTCTCCAGAAATAATATGGTATCGCTGGTGGAAGAAACAAACCCATAGACTTTTGATGATGGTGGTGCTAATGATGATGTGACAAAGACAGAATATATTCAAACTGCCCTAAATGTACTTATAATACTATATCCCCCATAACCAGGCCACTACAGGCCCTCACCCTGCTATATGACTCCCTTTGTCTTCTTTTCTTGTACTGTATCATTCAACACAGCGCCCGTAGACGCTTAATGTACATAGAGAGATATACAGTAGTTAAAAAAAAAAGAAAAAAAAAAGTTTTAAAGCATTTGTGACGAGGACAAGCAAAGAAGTGACAGTAGTTTACACGGCCACGTTCTCAAAAGGTAGGCATTCTTCTAGAGTTTGACAGAGAAAATTTAAAAAGAAAAGATCTCAAAAGCAAAAAAAGGGGGAACAGTTTCTTTCTTTATCGCCCTCCACCCCTTTCTCTTCATCTCTCATGTCAACCTCAAGGACTCTAGTGTTGCAGATGTTTCTAAAATACTGCCACTGATCATTGTTGCACAGTGTTACTGACTACTGAAAATGGTTTGATGTATTTACTTTAAGATGAGAAAAAAAACGAACAAAAAACTGGAAAAAAGACATATTGTGTATAGCCTTAGATACCAGTCATCTGTTATTGCTTCTACAAAGCTATGTAGCTGTGCTAGACCGTAGGACGTAGGGTTGATTTTATTTTTAATTTTTATATGTACTGTACATTAATGCCTTCTCCATTTACTGATCAAAAAAAAGAGGAAAAAGATGACAATCGTCTCCTGTGCTGAAAACATATTTGCCCCCATATATACAGAATCCATTATGCATAGAGGGACTTTATCCTTTCTTATTTCTTTCATTTGTTTTGGTTCTCAGAAGTATTTTGCACTGTGATAGTATTATAAATCCAACTTATACAGTACAAAACTAGCTAACTAACTAAACTGAAGGTGTGTGTCTGTGTGTCCCTTGGCATTGTGAAATGTTTCTACGTCATTTTTTGTGAACCCAGAGAAAAAATTCTAATGCGGTATGTACAGTTCAAATATAATACTTCTTTATTTTAGTTTGATCAACCTCTATACTGTATGTGGCTTTGACAAATTGTTACCCAGATTTCTTTTTGTATGCTAATACCCTTTTGACCTGCAGCATCGGCCTGTCACTGCTTCAGCAATGATTTCCAGTGCTCAAATTCCAACTTGAGGAGATTTTGCTGCAGTACAGCCTGTACTTTTTTGTTCCATTTTAATTTGATTCTTGTAGATTACAATTAACCATTCTTTCAATTTCAATATGCCAGGAAAAGAGGGGAGTCAAATCTAAAATAAGAGTGAGACATATGAAAAGTGAGAAGTAATGGTTGTAGTGAAATATAACAGGGTGTTTGAAGGGAGGAATTCTGGAAATGGGGTCTGAGTAAACCAATCAGACGAATCCTGCAGGAGGCACTGACCAATGGCTTTGACCTCTGACCCTATCTCTGTTTTCCAGGGGTGTAAAGATGAGAGATTAATGGCGAGAGTCTCGCTTGGACTCTCTCCTTCTCTGAACCAGCTATAATGAGCATTCCACTCCACATATTATGTACAAAACCTGTCTTGTGAGCTGAACACTCTTTATGTTTCGCTGTACCCTCATGGCAGATGCTTCGTTTTGTAACTACTGAACTGTACTTATAGTAAAAATAAAATGTATTCAAACTAAAAAATGGATTGTCACAGTGCAACGGTCTGTTTCATGTTTTTAATTTCTTCATTTCTGACAGACTGAGAATCAGGAAGGCGAGCTGGCATGTCGGAGTGTCACTGTGTGATCAGATGTGGGTAAACTATTTGGAGAGCAGTCCATCACTTCAAGACAAGTTATTATCTCTGTCAATTTGATGGCAAAGCTTCACGGGCTGTGATCATGATGTCGAATACGCACAACTAAATTACTGTCTGCAACACTTTGTCTCCCAAAGGTGCTCTTAAAGTAGCTGCAGGGAAAATATGGAGATGATAGCAGACACGTGAGTATGCTCAGAGTGTCTCATGGCGACATGTAAAGGGAAGATTCAGTTTCATTTAAATGACAGAAAATCACCCGCAGATTAGAGACGTGTGCAGTGTGCATTGTACGTCTTTGTCTCTTGTCTCATCTTGTCTCAGGCCCCCATCCAATTTATGGTTACGTTCTTTCTGACATTGACTTTACGCATCATTGTCCCACCTGGTCCATGCCACATACTTTTGACTTGCTCTTATTTGCCACTCTTTCATATATATATGTATGTATATATATATATATATATATATATATATATATATATATATATATATATATATATATATATATATATATATATATATATGTATATATATATATATACATAAATATGTATATATGTACACATAGTTAAAACCAACAACAGCTGCAATATTCTGTCAAGACTGAAAACCAGCTGCAGATAACACGACTACATGCATCAGTATATCAGATCACACAATCTGATACATTAGCCAATGGCCAAACTGTTGTGAGCAGATCTACAAAAGGTTGTTGCACACAGGGTCAAGCATTTATATTCAAATATACAGGTGGAAGTAGTACTCAGATCTGAAATGAAAGTAACAGTATAACAATGAAAAAATATTACAAGTCCTGCATTCCAAATCTAGTAAAAGTATGGCTATATAATCAACTACAGATGGGCTACTAAAAGTATCAAAAGTAAGTGCAGAAAATGACTAGTGATAGGATCTCGCCAGCAGTGATGCCCATCAACAAGTTTACTTTCTGACCCATGAGTACTTAGGCGTCATTACGTCATGATTACATTAGTACTAAGTCGTTATGACTACATTATTAAATTAGTACTCATGGGTCAGATCACACTCATCGTCATACTGCCTTCATTTTTATCTCAACTACGCACCAATGAAGTTAAGTGATGAATCTTGCATCCTTGTGATGGTATCTTGCTAAAAACAAAATCTTTCCAGCGACAGACAGACAGACAGATAAACAGACAGACAGACAGACAGACAGACAAACAGACAGACAGACAGATAAACAGACAGACAGACAGACAGACAGACAGACAGACAAACAGACAGACAGACAGACACCAAGGAAAAACACTCAACAGGTGTCTCAGAACAGATTTTACCATGATAACACACACACACACACACAGAGAGAGAGAGAGAGGGTAGAAACACTACCAGCCAATGCTGTAATGGCTGCTAAACAGAAGTAACTGTGAAATGTACTCAAAAATACACAAAGCTTTATGGGACTGTCACATTGTCCTCGTCATCATGACCTAATTCTGATAATTAAAATGAACACACACAAACACACTATACAATTCTGCACTGTAGCAACTGAGGATCAATAAAATACAACCCTTTCTTTATGTGTTTTTAAACTGGTTATTGGGAGTGTCAATTGTTATTGTTACTTTTAAAATCAATATTAAAATCTGAGCGCAGTGAATGTTTAGATCAGATGCATCTATTTACAAATGCATTATTATGATGCTTATGATAAAAGAAAATAAGAAATTACAAACTACATCTAAGACTCTTACACTTTCAACATTTCAAAGAAGTCTAAATGTTCACTGACTTTCTCTTTGAAATGGAATGATTAAAACATATTTGTAATTAATTGATCATAGTTTGAGCCAGATATTTTTTTGGTCTTCTTTATTCCACAACCCATGATAATCAAGACTGGTCTAATGTATAGGTATGAACGTTACACTGAGACATACATGTCTTCATACACTGTGTTGCTGTGTTTGATTGTATTTGTTCTTTTACAGATATTGTCAGAAAGGAAACAAAATAAGTATCGATCATAACGGGGGTTTTATCAGTTCATTTCATTACATTTGTGTGTCCTTAAGATTTAGTTAATTTGGGTTCATCAAAGGTAAAGTCAGTGTTTAAGTTAAGGTAGAAATGAGCGTCAGTTGATTGTGTGTCAGGGTGAGAGGTCAACAACTCAACAAAGGGTGAAAAAATCTAAAAATTTAAGTAATATACATGTTTATATGTATGTGTATGTGTGTTTGTGTTTGTGTGTGTGTGTGTGTGTGTGCGTGCATGTTCAGTGCAAGTATAGTATATCATTTTGCATAACATCATAACAGTATCTAAAAAAGACTAAAACTCCCCCACACATCAAAGGTTAACTCCAACACAAAGTTTCCTCCCCTCACTGCCTCAAAGGAAGAAATATTACACAGTTTCATTGCCCCCCTCTGTCGCCTGAAACCTGATCCACACCACACTGATGGAATCCGTACTTGGGTTAACCTCGCGTCAGGACCCTAAAGGCTGTTGAGCCGCTGGGAGGCTGCCCAGGTCAATGCCTGACTAATTTTTAAACGGATCAGCTGCATCGCACCAGATGTGGGCGGCCTCCTGCCACGAATACCCCAAATCTGTTCCCAATAAAACTCACATCCGGAGAAAGTAACTGTTTGACTGCTTGCTATCTACACACACACACTTACACACACATGGCCAAGGATGTTTCAGAGGGCTGGATATAAGACTGAACAGGAACAATCAGGATTACTTGCTCTGCCAGTGTGTGTCCGTGTATATGTTTTGTGTGTGCATCATATTGTATATTTTGGGTGCATGTGTGTGCCTGTATGTATGTCACTCATATACAAGGATGTGCATCTCGATGTAAGAGTACACATGTGTCTGATTAAAGAACACATTAGGTCATCTTTCGTTCTGTCCGGCCCGTCGTGTGTGTGTGTGTGTGTGTGTGTGTGTGTGTGTGTGTGTGCATGTGTGTTGCTGTTCATTGTTCAGCTGAGTAATTTCAACATTTGAAGCGACCTCTTTCACAGCGTGATGAACACCACTCTTTGCCCTTCATTTAACTTCCTCTCTCTCATCATTTTCTCTCACTCTCTCCCCTTGTCTTTCATTTCCCCCCCCTCTCTTTGTCTCTCCAGTATCCATTTCCTCTCATTTTCCTCCACTGCATGTTATGCAGTCGTGTGTGTTAGCACGTGTTTGTGCGTTCGTGCCGCCGTCTTGTATAATTGTCTGCGTACTTGTCTACGTGTGGATTGATGTGTTTAAGATGACGCTCTGCAGTGGTTGCAGTTATGCCAGCGTTCAGTTGGTCGCTAGGCAGATGGTGACCTGCAGATGAACTTGTCTTTCTGCTCATTTGTTCAGCTGCCTCTAATTTTCCCTCCTCCTTCAGAAAATTAGAATGGCTGGGCTCTGGCAGTGTAGCTCTGTGGTTGACCACCAGAGGGCACAGCAGACCAGGTTTTGGTGCAGAGCCTGTGAGGCAGATGCATGTTGCATTGCAGAGGGAAAATAACATCGAATGTGTTCAGGGAATTTTAGGGTTTAGAGAACCTTGTTTTGATTAAATTTAACCAATTGCAGGCATACAAAATCATAAATAAATTAATCATCTACTATTTCCAAAATTTTATTTGTGTGTAGAACACTTTTTACCAGCATTTAAACCTTCATTTAAAGCCCAAGTAACTGATCAGTTAGCTGAAATCATACAATAGCAGATAAACTAAATGAATAATTAAATGTAGAAAATAATTAATGGAGCCTGGTCAAAATGTTTTGGGCCACACTGTGGGCCCCTTCAAAAGGAGGGTCAGTGAAGGACGCCTGCAGCCAGTAGGGATTCAGAGTATTGCTCAAATGCGCTTCAAAATAAAAGGATGTTAAGTGCCTAGCTTTTGTGCTTTTATGTCATTGTCCATTTCCTCCCTCTTTGTTTTCTGCTCTCTGCTATTTTCAACTGTCCCAAACTAATTTGTGCTCTGTCACAAGGATTAAATTACTGATTGCTGTTTTTTTGGGACATGAAATATACAGTCATGCAATATACAAAGTGAGTGATGCTGACAGAATTTGTCAGTCAACAAAAAATTACTTGCCATCAATTTTAATTAAGTCATTTCAAAGTCTACAATGCAAAAAACCTTTCTTATTCATCAATGTTAATGTAAAAGAAAAGCCAAAGTCATAAGTCATTATCCAGTGGAAAAGTCAGGTGAAGTTTTGTAACTCTACAGCAAAGCATTGCAGCGTTCTCCTCAACAACTGAAGTAGATGGGGACTTGTTTTAAAATGTAAAAAATGGCTCCAAACAGCTCGTTTGGAGCATAGTCCAAGTCTCTGTGAGAGCCAAGATCCCAAAATGATTTGAAAAGACAATATTTACAGCCTTGACGCCCAGTCGAGCTCATGTACAAACTTCACATGCGGTGCATGCTAATGCTTTTAGCTCAGCAGCAACAGCGAAGATTTTGGCTTTGTAAGTTTGTAAATAATATTTTTGATAATGATAGATAATGACTGAATTATAATGTTTGAGTGAACTTATCCTTTAAATGCTGCTGAAATATATCACTGTAATTTGATTGTCTTTAGGTTTTGGACTTTTTTTTATGACAAACAGGCAATTTGGAGATGTTGAAATGTGGATTTTTTACATTTTAATTCATTGAAAAAGCAATCGATAAAATGGCTAATTAAAAAAATAAAAAAATGTTAGTAGCAGCCCCCATTTTAAGCAGAACATATACAAACAAAGTCTAATGTAACAGCTTGTCCCCTCATTCCTATGCATCCTTCTGTTTCCTGCTAAGCATCTGTGCTTATGTATGTGGGTGTGTTAACGTCTGCATGTGTGTCAACGTGTGCCCAGCAAAGTGTGTGTGTGTTGTGAGTGTGAGCTTTATGCAGGGCGGGTGTGCTGTGGCCTTCCCTCTTTCTCTTTCCTCAGCTCTTATGAATCGATGATCATGTGGTGTAAGGGAGATAGATGGCCCCCAGCTCCATCTTGTCTCCTCTAATTGTAAAATATTAGTTACATTAGACTCTGGCCCATGATTAATGGAACTTATTTGGAGGGTGGACTCTCACGCACACACATACTTTCTTCTTTTTCTTTCTTCCTCTCTCCTTCTCTTGGTTACCAGGGGCCTCCAAAAGTCTCTTCCTGAAAGAATTGAGTGATTTCACTTAAAGCGGACAAATAGGCTTCCCCCGGTGGAGAAAGTGAAGGAGGAAAACACAGGAAAGACAGAAGAGGAGGAGGAGAGGGAGAGGAATTGGGGGAGGGAGATAAGAAAAGAGGGGAGAGCTTAAGAACGGGGGTAAATAACAGCTCTACCGGGAGAGGTTTTAAAAAGTTATGGTGTTGGTTGGATCCAAAGGGATTTAAGCTCCCTGGTAGATAATTCTGAGTTAGATTATTCTGTATGCAGGATCACATTCGCAAAATGCAAAACATGATCAAGACTTGATCGTGTTTACAAGCTGATCTCTGTGAAAAAGGGATATTTTCGTCTAATGCTAATATTACCTGCCTTGCAAAGTGCTTCCAGAGAGGAGTTGATAAGTTCAGACAATGAAAAAATTCTTAAAGTTTACACTGCGGCACAGCAGCAGTTTTCTTCTTCTTTATGTCCGTTGTTCAATCATCTGCAAGTGAGAGAAACACATGCATGTACGTACACACAATGTATTAGTTCCTCTTTCCCTGTTTTGCACAAATTGGATGTGTGTCCTTGAGGAGCACCTGGTCAGGGCTACGTGACCTGCCCTAACACACACACACACACACACACACACACACACACACATATATATAAACACCACTTCAGTCTGTGTGTTGATAACACTTCTTCTCTTCTTCAGCTGAAGATTATCTCACACCTGTTACAAGCAAACAATCATCACTGTGAAGATATCATACAGGCACATTTTTCCAGCGCGGAGCAGCAATCACTCATAATTTTTAGGGAACACACAACTTATAGTTTTGTTATTATTTTGATACAGATGTTTCCATCACCAATAAAGTGGTAACATTTTGCAAAGCACGGTTCAACATTTATACCAAAAAAGTACAAAGAGTCAAATGACACTGACAATTTTGGCTTATTCTGCCTTTTTACACAACTTCTCATAATTAACTTATAATTAAGATTATATATATATAATAAAAAACAACTAATAGATTTAGATATTGCAAATGCGTGCATTGTCTACTTGTTGCTTAAAACAAAGAATCAACGAATACATCTTAAATGTGGTGTCCACGAGGTAACGTTAACCTTATCTGTGAAGAAGTTTATTATTTTACGTCCAACATTGACAGTACATGTGGTTCTTCTGTAGGCAGGTGATTATTATAAGCAGTTAAATGTCGCTTACCCACCTTTCAAAATCTACCACCCACATGAGCCAGGCAGAGCTCAAACACAAACAAACGCTCCATGTAGTGAAGCATCAACAGTTCTGGAGGAAGTATTCACAACATTTACAGAATTTAAGTAGCAATACAAAAAGAGAAATATCCAATTACAGGCCAAGGTCTTCCCTTCAAACCTATGTTTAACTGAAACTACTACTCAAATAGGACTAAAATAGAAGTATTTTTATACAGCATGCACCTGTCATTGTACACTTATAATATTATTAGATTATTATTTGCAGAATTTTAGTTTTGTGCCTGGTTAAGGTCGGGGGGATTTAGCCCTGTCATCTGCCTCTTTGCTCCCCAAAACGACAAACACAACAAACCAATTTGCCTCTGCATGTCAAGCCTCACCACAGCCAACACGCTGTACATGAATTCACTTCATGTTTACTTCCATTGCATTTTCAAAATGACACAAACATCTCTCTCCAATAGTATGACATGTCACACTACACAAATTCAGCACAGCGGCAAAAACCACCATTGCAATACATTATGTATACAGCATGTATTGCAAGCTGAGTATATTAATGCCATAATAACAAATATTAAAATTAAACACTGACTTACCTTTAAAAATGTTCATGAGAGCAAAATTCTTGATTACTTCCTTGAAGACCATTTTCAAAGATTATGACTCACAGTCTTCAAAGGCTCAGTCTCTCCTGATGCTTTTATTTTCTTATTTTTGTACAGGGGAGTGTGCTTCTTGAGGCACTATGGTAGTAAAAGAGTTGTCAGGTAGCTGAGGTGCTTCTTTGTCATTTTAAGCCTTTGTGAAAAGTCCTGTTAACTTTGGTATTTTTTAGAGCAAATCCACATCCTACCATCTCATCTCATATTATGATACATTCACCTTGTTCTGTTTTTAAAGCAAACAAGTGAATGTAAAGTTGTTATTAAGTTTGTTTTGCATGTTTCTATGTTGTGATACTCTGGTGTCTACTCTAATGACTATAGGTGCCTAATTATCTGCAATGTTCAGTTTAAATGTTAGCAAAAATATCTTTTAACTTTTGTTACTTTTTATCCTTGTACGTTCGAATCATGCACCATCATGATGCAATAGATCATGTTTATTTCGGACTACAATGAGCTGAGATAAACTTCCCCCTATTAACCACTAAAGTCCCGGCTATCAGTCACAGAGCAGGGTGGCGTCAGTGCTTTACTGAGTGGTAAACTCAACAGTAGTGTAGCCAAGAAGGGTTGTTTCATCACCCAGTTCTCTCTGCTGTTCAGACTCCATAGTCAAAATGTTGCTTTAACCTCCAGACTAGTGATGATTTGATTTATTGAACATAATTTTCTACAGATGTACACACTTTAGTGTAAACAGTCCTGTAGCTTAATGCTAAATATGAAGTAACCATCCTTTCGGGTCCCTATGGAAAAATCTTGACTTTCTGTTTTCAGACTGTTTCCCGAAGTTTAAGCTGTTGTCGCTGTGTGTTGAGGTCAAAGGAAGTTCATGGTGATTAATGCAGCAGAGCAGCCGATGCTCTTTGTGTCAGAATGTGAGTGAGAAGCAGGTGGCCAGCATATCTATCAACCCCCACTGCCCTCCATTTTTTTTTCCTCTTTATTGCTGAGAGACATGGATGACAACCTACGCACACACACACACACACACACACACACACACACACACACACACACACACTTTAGCATGTACACACACACATTCTCACACAGACTCATAGTTGGGCATCCATTATCTGTGAACAGTGACAGGTCAGCAGCAGATTGTGCCTCCCTCAGTTCAGCAGGGACTCTGACTGAGGAAAAATAAGGCAAGGTTGGGCATTCAGTCTGCACACACACACACACACACACACACACACACACACAAACACACACACACATGCACATGCACACTGTAAACCCCTCTGAGAGAATACGTGAATATAAGAAAATACAAGTAAATAAGTGAATGAAAGAAAAAACGAGTGAGTCAGTGCCTATGGGAATGAAGCAATGCGTAAGTGAGGGAGTGATTGGGTGAAATAAGAGTGATGAGTGAAGGAGTGAGTAAGAACCAATGAGAAAGTCAGTGACTGAGTAAGCAAACAGATGAGTGAGTGAATGAGTTAGTGTAGAAACTTTAAGCACAAGCACAAAAAAGAACAGCAGAAAAAAGGCATAAAAAAGTGAAAATAGAACAAGAGAAGAAGACAGAGCGGAAGGAGCTGCTATTTTGGGTTCTTATTAACAGGTCCTACTGGTAGAGCAATTAATAATCTAGTTCAGTATTTAACATGGGACCTAGTCCCTGGTGGGGACGTTTTAGCTAGCTTTGATGCTGAAAGAGCTCCTTCCCCTTCACCCCTCCTCCCCCCGCAGTTCCTCTTCTCTCCTTAAGTGCCTCCCCTGGTGTTATTTGCGTGTTGGTTTTCTCTAGTTAAGCTAGGAAACAGACCAAATCACTATTCCCCAAACTTCAGGCCAATTTTCTATCAACACGGCGGTTCGTTGAGGGAAATGCTCATAATTCATCAGAGGGAATCTAGAGAAGGATAAATTCCCTTCAGGCTGTTTGAAGTAATGTAAATGTATTTATTTTTGGAGGGGGCTGAGGGTGTGGGGGGAGTTTAAAGAAAAAATATATATTACAAAAAAGTAATGGACACAAAGTCACACAGTCATGCAGGCCACATTTATCATAAGGCTTTAACATAGAAAACAAGCAGGCTCTTATACTTACACTTTTACTTTGACAATGAGTTTGGGCAAAAATCAAAGCTTGACTGGTGAGGGTTGTAGACTAATATAAATATATTCAACCCAGTATCAAAATAATTGGACTGCTTCTACTGTACTGTCATCTCATCTCATCTCATCCTAATTTCTCTCTTTTGTGTGTCTGCATATTTTTTTTCTCCAGTTTTAAATAGTTTTTACTTCCTAATCGGGACCCCAGAAGGACTAGAGGCATATCTATGTGCTTCTAATGGGGATTCTTAAACATAAACATTAACACATACTGTTCAAACAAAAACAGATAATGTGTTGTGCAGATACAAACTGCAACCACATTTTTCAGGTGTTTTCACCACAGAACTGTCAACCAATACCCTACTAACACAATTTGCCACAGTCAACCAAAGGCAAACCTTATAACTTCAGATCTTGGCTCACAGTCATCAGATTTAGTGTTGTCACAATACTGGAATTGCTTACTTCAGTACAATACCTTGAGAAACATCAATGTAAGATACCATTTTCAATATAACGGGAATAAAATTGACACAGCATTGAAAGCGTACAATTTTAGATTTTAGGCTGTAACAAAACAATGAGGTAAGACTTTTCATTTCTTAGCTACTAGCAGAGAACAACAGAAAGACTGTAGTAAACATTAAATATCACACTGTTTTTAAAACATTCATTTTTTCTCTTCAGATCAGGCCTTTCAAAAAAAGGTGGGGTGGGAGGTGTTAGAAAAGGGGGTTGTTATTCATATGAGAATAGCTGGTCCACCTTAAGGATCAGTCCACCTTGTGAGCCGAGGCTGAAGTTGTCGCTAACTCTGTGGCTAACCTCCTTCATTTTAATCAGCAGGTGGGAAGCAGGACAGGACTTTGATTGGGTCTTTTAGTCTTGATAGCCTTTTTTCATCGACAAGTAGCCTAAACTGTACAGACACTGCGCTGTTACAGTCACCTCTGTAACATTTCTGTAAACCTCACACTCACCGTCTCTCTCTCTCTCTCTCTCTCTCTCTCTCACAAACACAGACACACACACACACACACACACACACACACACACCCACACTCTCTCTCTCTCTTTTCTCAACAATACAGTAGGCCAGGCGACCTGCTGGTCTTGCAGTACACTGGTGGAAACTGCAATGTGCAAGTGTCTACTCGCTGTCACACAGCGGTTACCTGCCTATAGACAGAAAATGAGTAGCGTATTGAAAAAGTTTCAAACATTCAGATTTTTTTTTTATTTTGACAATAGTTCAGACTCAGATTCAGATTTAGACTATTTATTTTGTATCATATATGCATATAATCATACAGATGGTTGCTGTCTTTAAAGTTCGAAAAGGAGCTGCTAGGAGCCATGATGACTTTCCATCTTGCAGATTTGCCAAAAATGTAGCTACAGGGCAAAAACAAAGAGCTGTGTATAGTTTATTATTCAGGCATTCAGCTAATCCTTAATAACATTCCATTTTCTCCAGATTTGTAGTGGAAGATAAAAGCTTGACTGATGCATTGTTGCCATTCATGTTATTTGTACCTCATGATCAGAAAATGAAGTCTAGTACCTTGTGCAAATTGACAGTATACAGAAATTGACAGGCTTACCTACTTTCTCTGCATGTAATTGCATAAATGACTTTCAAATTTTTTCTCTTTCTTCTTTTTTTCCCCCCACAAAATAATCAAATTACTTTATTTTGATCTGAACCTCACCACCTTGCATGCCCATCAAGTTTAAAATGATACATTATGGCGGTATAAGCTATTGTGATCAGTCTTATTTTCTATTGAGTTCAGTCCCTTCAGTTCAACTTAACATCCATCTGTGCCTCCTCCCATTGATACACTGTATCTAGTTTTGAAAACAAAAGCATGCAGTTTGACCCAACGCAATTCTGAAGTGTATTTTCCCACCATTAAAACCTCTCATTCATTTCCATTATTCTTTTATTTTTCTTGGACCACCAACAATAACATAGCTTTTATTTAACTATGTTTAGATTTTCTTGAAAGTGTGGGTTTTATTATTTAATGAATTTAGGTTCATGGTTAAAAGATGATATTTTGCATATTTTGTGAGTAACAGCAGAAAACCATTTAATACAGAAAATGTAGTACTGCTGTATTTAAAACATTATTGGGTTAAGCTGTGCCCACAGCAAATAAAAAGCTAAACACAGATATTTTTGTGAAATGAACAGATACATATTTGAAAAACAATAGAAGTATGATTTCAGCAGTGAAACACCTCTGAAAACTATTTTTATTTCTATGTAGGTGCATTGACATTGTCTCTATGTGTGTGTGTGTGTGTGTGTGTGTGTGTGCGCACGCGTGTGTGTGAGGGTGTTGCTGCAGTTTGCTGAGTAATCTGGGAGCCGCAGCATGCATGCAGGTTATTGGACAGATGGTTTAGCACATTTAATTGCTCACACCTTCTGTGTGTCTCTGTCTCTCTGCCTACAAACTCTCTGTCTATCTGTATCTCAGTCTAACTCATATTTTCTCTGTCTTTTCACATGAACAGCTTTCTTAAATAGTCAAGAGTTTGTATTACTTTTTTAAGTTTCTACTCGGTTTACACTGTATTTTTAACCTTGTATCTTACTGTCTAATATGCATTATGGACACATAAATGCATTTGTGTGTTTTTCTGTAGACCTGTCAAATGTTGCCGTGTGTCATGAATTCCAAAAAGACACCCTCATGTTTCCCCAGATTTTTCCCTCTGATTCTCTTATATGTGTTTTGTACACACTGACACACACAGACTGTGCAGATATTCACAAACTTATACCCAAACCCACACTGCGGAAGCAGGAATGCACATATAGAAACACATCAAAGTGTGTATTAATGTGCACATATGCACACTGCCTCACACACATACACATATACAGAGGCACATAAAGACTAGGAACAGCGTGTTGGCATCCAACCAAAAGCTTCCGTCCTTAAATGCCATTTGATGCCAGCACTGCCATCTGTTGCCGTCTTAAGATAGCTCTTCTCACAAGGCGCAGGCGAGACAACACTTTTCTAAGAGCTCTGCTGTACTTTCCACATATGGCCACACGTTCAATATAAGACAGTTTGCAATAAGCCCCCTTTCTCTTGTCCTCCCTGTCACTCCACACTGTCACTTCATATCAAATAAAGACCCCATCATCACCACCCTCCCCCTAAAAACTCAAGTTTTATTAGACTGAACTGCAACTAATCAACGTATGGTAAAGATGATAAAATGAATAAAAAATTGCTTAATATTTAATTTATTTTGAAATCTACATGTTTCTGAAATTATTGTCAGACTTTTGACATGGACACATACTGTGTGTGTTTATGGGTAAAGATAAAATAACTACAGTGAGCAAGGGGGGTGATGAAGAGTAGAGTGGGGGTGTGCATGTTTGGCAGGTGAACATGGGCAGGTTTGTGGCAGCGGTGCGATATAGCCACATGTGCACACACACATAAACACACACACAACCCTCCACCCACTGAATCGTCTCCTCCTGCCCTCCTCTTCACTTCCTCTCTCCCTTTTCCTCTGATCTTCATGCAGAGGGCCTTAGGGGGTTAATTAACAGGCTTAGATAATGCCACACTAATGAAAACAAGACCACTGTTTTTCTCTCTCTCTTTCTGTCTCTTTCTCTCTGTCTCTCTTTCTGTCTCTTTCTCTCTGTCTCTCTCTTTCACTCTTTATTTCTCTATCTATGTATATCTTTTCTTTCCTTCTTTCATTGTTAAAGGCTTTTGGCAAAGAACCAAAGTGTCTGTGCCTTTAACAAAAGGCTTGCTTGAATGAAGCAAAGCAAAAGTGCAATACAAAGACTGTGTCAATGTCACTGGTAAACAACATATGAGTGGAGCAAAATAAACCAAAACTGGGGGAAATGGGAATGCAATTAATTTGAAATAGTCTATGGAATCTTCTTGCCAGGAGAGAACCTCAAGGTACAAGCATGGGGCGAAGAGGGGGTCCATCGTCCCCTCCACCTCCTGACGGGAAAGTCAGTCAATTAACATGTATTGTGAATGTGATACGATTACACGTTTTGTGGAAATGCCAATAAAATAGGTAGCAGAAATACAACTGCTAAAATGTTATCCTGGCAACTGGGCTGAAATATGTGTCTGACATTTTTATTTACTTAACATATTACAAAATATATATTTACAAAACATATTTACAGTTATGACTGCATTTTGTTTCTGCCTTTTACCTCATGATTGAATCTTGTGTGTCAACACGACCAAAATACACCTACCAGCTGCATCTTTAAACATGCTGATACAAACCTGAAGTTATTTATCTTTCATTATGGGTTAATAGTAGGCCTATGCCTAGTAATCAGCACTTCCTCTTTATACATTTAGTATAACATAACTTTTGGTGTCCCCCTCAGGAATTGCTTTTGAGAAATTCTTCTGTTTATTGAAATATCCGCCCTTGGGTACAATGTAATTTGTCATTATACTACACAGGGTAGCATAACGAAATATAAGTTCATAAACTCCTTCATGCTATACAAATTACAGAACATAGATACAGGTATTTATATACAAATATACAAAAACACATAGTGCATCTTTTGAATTTGAGTTGGGCAATTTGTAAACAGCAGCAATATGATAGTGGTAGGCATCTTCACATCAAAAGTTTGACATCAGGAATACGCCAGTCCACCTTGTCCTGTGAGTCCTGTGCTCTGTTGGCCTGGAACACGGTCCGCTGGTCGAGTGCAACAGCTTGATCCGAGATGTTGTGGAAGAGACAGGTCTCTGTAAAGAAGGGGACACAACAGTCTCTGATTTCAAGTTGTTCGGTCAGCCTGACTCCCATTTATCCATTTCCTTTTCCAGCAACCGGACATTAGCCAGGAGCAGCACCAAAACTAAGCTGGATTAGCATGGCTCTTATCCTGACTGTCTTCCTCCCGGGCCCGGTCAGGCTGGCTGGTCAAAAGACATCGCAGGCCGTGATGGTCTCAAGTCCGCTGCTTTTAATGCAAAACACCCGCTTTCTTCTCCAATGATGATGAAATCATTTCTGCCGTGTAGTTACAGTCGTGACTGCTGAGACCCAGTGACAGGGAGATGGGTGACGGAGATTAAATGGATAAAACAAAAAAGACAAGAATAGTAGAAAATAGTTAATTTTACCGAATGGTGGTTAGTGTGGATCTGCTGGGCGACAGTCAGCATGTGGGCTGCTTTGGTGACTGGCACAGACCAGAGGACATGGATTAATGATGGCAAATTTGGCCATTTTGAAGTAGCTGGGCATGTGGATTGTCGCCTGTGTGTATGTGGGAGTGAGTGTAAGAAAGACAGAGCCACTCATTAATTTTTAATCCATAACAAAGTATAGCCTGTGTGTCTCTAAGTTGCTCAGCAGGAGTCAATGTCAATTTCAACCCTAACTCAAGTTTATACATTCTTTCCAAAAGTTTTCCAGTCGTGTATTTCAAACCACACTTTCTCTTTTTTACCTAAACATCTCCCCAGAGATAAAACCAAGCTTGATCTGTATTTATTTTTAAAGTCCACGGAGACAAACAGTAAGTAAGCAGGGAGAGGAGGGAAAGAAAAAAAAAGAAGAAACGAGTTGAGTTGTTTGGGGGCATAACTCGCTCTCGCTCTCAAAGTGTAAAATGGGATGGGATATTCTGCCTCTCGGACTTAACGTAATGTAAGAGAGTGTGAAATTAAACTGCACACGAATAAAAGAGACCCTTCATTGTGTGCCGCTGACTAGCTTATCTGGAAATTCAGACAACTGGAACATCCAAAGCCTCCAAACTTGTAGCAATCCCCTTTGTGTGGCTCCGGAGCAAACAATGTAATATCAGAAAGCCGGAGAGGCTCCAAATCCTGTGTCAGATTGCCAAACACAAAGTAGCTGTCTCTGTGCATCCTGCGTTGCCTCGCTGCGTCCTTGCATCACGCCTGTGTGTGTATACTTTAGTGTGCATGTGTCTGTCTTTATACAATATAAGTAGAGTGTGCACTCACTCCCTCTAACCCCATGTGTATGCCAGTGAGTGCTTCAAATAGATTGTTTCCTCTTTAATTCCTGGCCTCTTACCTATTGATATTCCTTGCACCTATCCCCACGCCTCTTTTAAACCCCATATGTTAATTTGATTTAGAGCATCTCAAATTGAATAAGAGATAAAGAAAAAAAAAGTGAAAAAAGAAAACGAGGGTAACAGCAAATGTACTGTTATTAATAACCTAAAGTACCACAGAGGGCTCAAACTCTCTTCCTTCATTCTGTCCCTCCCTCCTTCCTTCCTCCCTCCCTCTCCATTTTGTTTTGTCCTCTCTGTCTGTCTGTGAGTGAGTGAGCTAAGTGAAGTGGGTTATGATGGTGGTGTAATCGGCATCCCTCAAAGAAACGGCTGGTGCTATTAGGGGCCATTGTGTTTGCTGCAGTGATGATCAGATTCAATCTAGGGAGAACATTCTGTGCTGGAGCTGTGGCAAGGGGGGGAGATAGAGAAAAATACCTTGCCTCGTTCCACTCAGCTATTGTGTTCAGGGGACTAGATGTATGCACACTCTTCAAAAGATGCATATCGACTCAGGGAGCTGCAAAAGTTTAGTTCAGATGAATTTGTGGGAGCTCTCTGACTGCACAAAGTGAGGCGAGTATTAAGTGTTGGGTAATGTTTTCAGGATATATTTTGTTTCAGTAAGGGGCTCTGCTGTGCTGCTGGGCTGGCGCAGATGAGAAAATCACTTTTCCTCTGCTCTTTGTCCTCAACTCTACCCTCTTCTCCCAGTCTCTATTTCTCAGGCTAATCTTTCGTGTTGTGAACACACCTTGATAAGGTCCAGTAGAAGCCTTGAGGCCTGAGAAGTTGACTTGTGACCATAAGGGTGGAGGTTCAGATTAGGGTAACAGGTCAATATATCTTTTTATTGAATACTGGTCAGTATTATAAACTGTTGACATGATGGAGGGGAGGCAAGGTAACGCAGAGATAACGCAATACTGCTGTAAAAAAGGCCTGTCATTACTCCTGCTTTGCCTTTTTTACCCTGAACAATGGTGATTTAAAGTGAAACTCTCACCAAAATGCAACCTAGGCTTTTTTTGTGAATGTACCCGAGTCAAACCTTCGTGTAAAAGCATAATTACGACGAAAAAGCCACTTTTAAGATTTACTGTAGTTTCGTTTTTGGGTCAAAATCATTTTCAATTGCGTGCTAGGGGCAGCTTTATGGTAGCATCAAAATCGCTATTTTTAAAACACTAAGAAGACTCGACACAACATGAAACTTTGCTCGTAGTATCACCAGGGTCTCTACACATGAACACGAGCATTGAGAACATTGTTTGTGTACACAGAGTTTACTAAAAAGAAGGTTTTTGAACAACTCACGTTAGCAGTCGCTTGCTCCACTCGCCACCGTCCTGCCAGTCGAGATGCGTCGATCCCCAATTCCCGGAGTAACATGGAGGTTTGTCCTCCATGTTATGCCGCACTCGGGGATCGACGCATCTCGACTGGCAGGACGGCTACTGCTACTGCTAACGTGAGTTACACTTTAACACTGCTCCGGTGTGTAATTTTAGATAGTATGGCAGCATCTAAGAGGCAAAAAGAGGCATGACGTATAACACAAGAGCATCAAAGTCTACGGTGATGCATAACAGCAGTGCTTTCCAGACAATTATAACAGCTGGTGTAATGAGTGTTGAGGTGTTTTGTTTGCTTAAGGTGCCTTTGCACATCGTTGGCTACCCATTTGGCAGACATTTTCAGTTAGCGTTCTTCTCCTTTGAGTTAGCTGCTAAATGCTGCTAGCTGCTGTTTAAAGCAGTGGCGGGTCGTTCACATAACACATCATTAAAAAAATCACACCTCCCTCCCTTCCTGTCAAGCCCCCCAGAAGAGCACCAGGCCGTGGAGCCAAATTGACAAAGTGGCCAAACATCAGATGCTGGACACTGGCCCAAAAATACTTTTTCCCATAAGCTTACATTGTGAAACAGGAGGCTGTAAAATGGTGGATACATTATTTTGAGTGTCACAGCCCTCACAAAATAACTAATTTCACAATCGGAATTTGATCATTCCAGTCCGATAACATTTGGAAAGCCTAGAAGAGCCACACAATTAAATCATTTCATTCCCTTTCAAGTTAGCCAGGCGCTGAACTAGAAGTTAGCTGCTTGGCCGGTGGAAGTCTGTAGTATGCACGCTCTTATGACCCACATTGCTGAAGATCCAGGCACTTTTATACCTGTCAGACTTGTCAAACTTGTTTGGCTTCACACACCACTAAGCAGCTTTCATAGAACTCCATCTCTGACACTGTATCCAGTCATCATTATACATTAGATTTGGGCGGTATCCAATTTTTTATACTGTTAAACCTACCCCAGATTTTATGTATATGGTATAACCAGCAGCTGTATAAGGTATTACCACCAGCTGATAACAAATCACATTGTAGGGTTTTAAGGGAGCCCCCACTCACTGCTATACCATTTTCCACCACAAGTGGTGACATGGGGATCCTCAAAGGCCTTGCCTGAGACCTATTAGTTTAGTTTAACATGGTTACGATATTCTCTTGTTCTGTTTCTCTTTTCAGGCCAGAGACCATTCAAGTGCAGTTACTGCCCCTACAGTGCCTCCCAGAAGGGCAACCTGAAGACTCACGTGCTGTGCGTGCACCGCATGCCCTTCGACAACAGTCAGTACCCTGACCGGCGCTTCAAACGCTCACGTCCCGAGTCAGACGTCCTGGAGAAGAACCCCGATGACACCATAGGTGTTGTTACATCTTATCAACCAATGACAGGAGCAGATGGAAGCCATGGGAGTAACATTGGGTTGTTTGCAGGGGATGCCTTGTCTCGTCAGCAGGAGTGAAGCCATCATGAATTGGGCTGGTTAATGACATCCAGGGGTTCAGGTTTGTGTTGCCATAGATTTGTACCATCAAAAAAATACTCCCTGATGCATCTGAATGTTGGTCACTGTCAGAATCATTTCCAGCAGACCTAAGCTGAGGACACTGACCAAAAATCGACAAGACAATGAGATGAACAGAAGTGCTTCATGACAGCGCTGTGGATAGACCACACTTCCTACATTATAAACACAATGTAAACATACTCTCTCTGTGTTATTAGAAGTCTGTGAACATTCACAAAAAACACTTTATAATCTATGTATTTTTGTGAGGTGATTCATCATTTTTTTTAACTGAGCACAGTAGATTATGTGTAAGAATGGAGAGGAGAAGAGTTACAAACTATTGATGAAATCATACTTTTCAGACAAATCAATGAGGAAGGAGGCTAACAAAGCAAGAGGGAGGCCTGATGAAGCAATCTGAAATCATTAAAGAGATGTTTCTCCAAAAATAATGATTTTATCAGAAAAAAGTTTGTGTGAAACGCTTTAGTAGAACGGTTAGTGTAGGGAAGATGGAGGAGGAAGAGGAGGGCTTCTGAATACACACCAACACCACAACAGCCACCCAGAACACAACACCAGTGGCTGCCAATTTCCCAATGCGAGCAACGAGCGCTGTATGTGTGTGTGTATGTGTTATAGGGTCAGTGGCGGCGATGGTGGCGTGTGTGTGTCAGGGATAGAGGGGAAACAAGAAGGAGGGGGTATTGGTGCCAGCCTGACTGGAGCTGTCATCGCAGAGGAAATCAATTCAACAACACACACACACAAACACACACTCAGAGTCCTACAGTGGTAACCCGACTCTGGACGGTACACAAGGGGGTCAAGTTGAGTCCAATCAGCTGGCCAGAGCCCCTAAAGTCACCTCTTTCTCTCCTCTGTCCTTCCCTTCACTCTCACACTACAAGCCCAATCCATTAGAATGGCCTGGAAAATACAACACAAATCAATCGGCATATTTAAAGCACCCATTAGCTGTATTAAGGCTTGTTTTGCTCCAGTTTTGGCAATTCAACGTCTGCAGGTCATCTTACAGGCTCCACATCAGGGGAGGAAGGGGAGTTTGAACTGATTGTGTTTTAGCTTGGGCCGCTTTTTGATGACAGATACACACACCACCATTGCTACTGACCCTACAACACCTACACTCACATACAGTGCTCATCAGTCATACTGGGAAATCAGCAGGCACTGGTGTCATGTTCTGCGTAGCAGTGGTGTACACTCAGGAGCACTACTCTTTCCTCCTCAACCCAGTCACCAGAATAAAATGTTGGCACTTTACCTTTCTGCAACACACTGATACATTCACATATGTACGTGTCACAGATACTATATTGACATTTATAAAGCGTGTCATAACAGTCAAGACTGTCAAGCCCCGTTTCACTCCATGTGTGAACATCAAATTCAGCAGCCTGGTTTGACGCTGTAGTTTTCCCTCTAGCATCACTTCTTGAAGAGTCCCTCTCTTGCAGTAGTCTAAAGAGTGAGAAAAATTTCAAGTTGGGGTGCAGCCGGGTTGGTTGGATGGGTCGTACACTGTTCCCTCTAGAGACCAGGGTTTTTGTACCATTTGTGACCAAGAGTCAAAAGTGATGTTTTTAAGTTATGTTCTGTAAGTTAACTTGTTTAAATGACGTAAGTAATGTAAAATAAGTTACAAGACTGAACATAGTTATCTTAATACAAAGTATTATCTTTTCTTAAACATAATCAAGTTTTTTGTGCCTGAACCTTACCAAAGCACGACCGTTTGACAACGTTTATAAGAGTCCAACAGTAATAACATGCCATAATACGTGAACTGTTTGTCAGCAAGCTTTATTTTAAAATGTGGGGGTGGTGGTGGAGTTACTGGCGAGAAGGCTGCTGGCCAATGACCACAGTTCGAGACTGCATAAGTAAACCTCAGGACATCCCCAGCCTTGTTTGTGGTGGCCAAAACATGATCTTTTCCAAACCCTAACCAAGTGGTTTCTGTGCCTAAACCTAACCAGATCATAAACACAACATTGTCAGAACATAAAATAGATTTTTATTATTTATTCTGGCGACTGGGTTGTGCTTCAGAGGCCCTCCTCTTCCTCCTCCATCTTCCCTACACTATACTGACTGACTAAGATATTTACAGATAATTTTTCTGATAGAAACATTAACTCTCTTCTGAATTCCCTCTTGTTTTATAGCCTCATCTCTTCTGAAAACTATGATTTCAATAACAGCTTAGTACTTTGGCAAGGACATGGACCAAGCTGTGGGGGGATTTTTGTTCATAATATTCCAATATAACCAGCTGCATTCTGTACATATGAAAAAGATGTGTGACATCCTGATAAAAGTTCACCTCACATGAAGAGTTTGACACTCTGCCACCAACTTAGACAAAAAGCAGGATTCATCTCCTCCTCTGATAAGCTCTTTTAAAGTTGCTACACAGGGTGGGACATGATAAAAAAAATTAAAAAAAACTGATAATCATTCACTTGAACCTGCTTTATGTCTCAATTTTACTGCCATTTCCATAAAAATATTACACATGTTCTTTCATTTTCAAAGGAGGCATTCTCTTTCTGTGTATAAGTAATGTTTTATTTTTGTGTTTTATTCCTGAGGGGGAAGAAAGCAGCATAAATCATTCAACATAGAATGTTTTGATCTTGTAAAATCAGCCTAAGTTGTTCTAAGGGCAAAAAAAGCATCAACTTTGATTGTACTGTGTTGTGCCGACAGCTGTTGGTTACTGCTGGGAGAGGGAGAATGAGAAAGTATGGCACTTTGTGTTTGGTTGGTATTGGTGGTAGGGGGTTGGGGGCAGGGGGATTGTTAATGTGTTCCTGATAAAGAGAAATGATCTAGACTTTAAGAAAGTCAATATCTTACCGCACAAACACACATGCAGTGGTGGGGAGGGCTAAACTCTTAAAACCCCAGGGCCACAGCTCTGCCTAAAGGGGTTTATGGTTTGACAAAACACTCATGTACACGCACAGAACCACACACACACACACACACACACACACACACACACACACACCACCACCACCACCACCGACAACAACAACAACACAACAACAACAACAACAACAACAGGGTGAGAAATACAATCCCAGCTTCATGCATGGAGAGATTGAGGGAAAAGCAAAGAGAAAGAAGGAGAGCGGAAGTAAAGAGGGAAAAAAAGAAAGAAAACTGCTGTAAATGTGGTTTAAATTGTGTTGCTACATTCTCAACTTTTTGGCCTGACAGAAAACTTGCTATACATGACATACTGTAATTTATTTATTTATTTCAGCTTTCTTTCTTAATTCGGTAGCCAACAGGACAGTTGTTCTTACTGCCTTATAACTGAGTGTGTAGGGTCTTTTCCCACTGAGCTTAACGCTATGAGATGCAGATAACTTAATGTAGTATAAGCTTTAGGTTTCAATGCACTACTGTATTCATGGTGGCTGTAGCTTGCTTGTCTGAATGTGTCTACACATTTGTGTGTGTGTTAACGTTTACATATATTAGTAAAAAGTCAATAGGTTAAAAGAAAAAAGTTTTTAAAAAGTTCTATTTTTGGCACCAGTATCCAGTCTTCTTCAGCTAAAGCATGTGAATCAGTAGAGTTTCATCATTTTGTTCGAATGAGGCAATCATTTTTTGTTTCGACACCGGAGAATGGCATTTGTTGTGATTCCTCTGTGACTTGTACTCTTTGTCCATCCCTGAGAATGATACACCATTTTCCCCCCTGCTGTAATCCCAAAATAATCCATTCCATTGTCCCCATGCTGTTTGATCTCCATCAAGCTCCTTATTGCAGTAGCACATGCAGTTTACTCAATTATAATCACTGGTGCTAGATGAAAAAAAAAGAGAAAAAAACTGAAACCATGCCCGTTTAATTCAGTCTGTAATGAATTCTGTAGTATGAAATCCTAGTCCAAATACTGCCCACATTCCTAAATGATTTCTATAGCCTATGGGAGGAGAAGTGAGGAGAGGGGTTTTGTTGCAAACTATAAGCTTATATTAACAGTAGATAACTTTGTATTTAAAAGATAGATATCCTTGATCATTATTTATTACTGCATCTGTTTGACAGAAGACAAAAATATTTCATTAAAGAGGTGTATCAAACTTGGACTGAAGTCTAGACATTCTGGTGTACTTTGAACCAGTGTTTTTTCTGCAATAAAACCTCTGACAAACACTGTCTTTGCATCTGGATCCATTTAAACCATTCAGGCCAATCACTCCTCTGAAGAAGATGAAGAATCCTGACTGTGAAAAGACTGCTGGCACTAGTACTGAAAATGTTTCACTCAAATCCAAGTGGTAATTCCCAACAGGCGAGTATATAAGCAACCCATGTGATCTGGAAAGAGAGGGGTAAGGTGGTGCTGAGAGGACTAAAAACAAGTCCACAATCATTCTAGCGGCTTCTTCAGCCTATAAATAGGCACGGTGGTACTTCGAGTTAATGCTAGCGTAGACATGCTAACATGCGCACAATGACATTACACAATGTTTAGCAGGAAATATTTATCATTGTCACTATCTAAGATCAGGACATACGTATGCTAGCATTTGTTAGCAAAAAATATAAAACACAACTGAGAGTGATTAGAATGCCTTTAGTTTTGCAGGTATTTGGTCATAATCCAGGACTGGACAAATTAAAATGAACATCTTGATAGTGCAGATGAAAAGTTAGGGCATCACCAAAGTTAATACTATTCATCCTGAGGGTACCACAAATAACATTAATTGCAATCCATCCAATATTTGTTCAGATATTTTAATCTTGACCAAAGTGGTGGACTGACTGGCAACAGACCAACATTCCCATCCCTAGAATAACGCTGCAAGTGTTACTCCAAACACTGGACTAAGAAGCAACCAAGCTCTCAAGACAAACTTTTCAAGGTCATTTTATATTTTCAACTTTGATGAAGTGTCACTATGTGTCAATATCCAGGCTTGGTCTTGAAGACACATTTTGCTTTTTCTAGCCCCAGAAATGAACAGACCTGGACTTGAGGGTTCACTACAACATTTGATGTTAGAAAACACAATTCACTGACATCCATTGCATATGAATTTATCTAATCTCTTTTGACATTTTTTTTTTTTTTAATATACATGTATGTCCTGAGTAGTTTGAAGGTCAGTGGGTTGCCTAAAGGGTGACCACCTGTGATGTCACTTAGTAGCTAAGTTGATGGTAGGAAATCTAGGCGGCAGGTTTTGAAAAAGAGTCCACTGGTCTAGTATTGCACTCCTATAACACTGTTGGACTCAGGTCAAAGATGGCAGCTGAAAACCACATGTCTCTTTGTTAGGAAAGGGACAAAGAGACAATGGTGGTGCTCGAACCCTGCGCTCATAGATATAACATAAAAAAATGTGTGTGTGAGATGAGTGGTGCCAGGTTAAAAAGGTGGTTAGTTAGTTGATACTTAACTAACATCAACTTAGCCATGTGGCAAAGCCTGACTACACAGAGATCACAGTAACATCTTAACTGTTAACAAACCACATAGATTCAGCAAATGTGCATTTCATCAACCAAAGTTAAACAGTCCTGTGCTTAGCCGTGCTATGCTATCGTGCTATCTAGGTCCACTTTAACTGTTGGTGTGGAGACTGAGTTCACTTCAGAGTCCATTTTGAAACCCCCAATGAACGACTTCATCTGGAAGTTCGCTGTATCCCAACATACTCCTTATGGACAGTTTCAAAACAAATGATGAAAATCGAAACAGCAGAACCAGATATAACCCTTTTTTTTACCGCACATTTGTCATCTGTATAAGAGGAGCCAGCAATTAAACATTCAACTCCACTATTTAAGGAAGATTATGGCATTTGAACCTGGTTCTTATTCTTACTATGGGTCATGGCAGTGGTCAATATCTAGGTTTCCAGCACCAACAACTACTAGCCTCCTAAACCTTTCCAAATACAGATACATTTTACATTAATCATTTCACAAGGTTTGAAGGTGAGAGAAAAAAACAAAATTATTATCCCTCTTGATTAGCTGTTGTGGCTTACTGCATAAGCAACTATGACTAACTGTGATTGTTTCTATCCAGAATAACCTGACTGCTATAATTCAACAGAAAACATAAGATAACCAAGAAACCTACAGTTACTGTGAAATGCATGATTTGTCTAAATGACATTTAAAATTTACACTTGAAAACTTTGTGCGAACTGATTTTTTTTTCCAACAGTTTGGTCATTTTTTATAACAGCGTCAACACATCCAATTGAACAAGTAACCCTAAGATCTAAAATGTAAAAATTAGAGTTTGTTGTGCAGAGCTGCTGTTGAAAGTAGGGATGCACCGATTGTGAAATTCTGGGCCGATGCCGATGCCGATGTTTAAAATAACGACATGGCCGATGGCCGATGCCGATGTTTTTTCTTTCCTTCTTTGTTATTTGTTTTGCTCTAGCGCTGTCTGGAGCCAGTTCTTTTACTCTCTCAAAGGCCCGTGTCAATTAAAGTCTGAGTCTTGCCGGCGGTGGCTGTTTTCGCTTTCTTGGCAGCTTCATTTTTCCGTTTGTGGTCAGCTTGCAGATACTCGTTGTACACCGCTGCGTGCCGGCTTTTCAAATGTCCAATTAAATTTGATGTGTTAAACGACTTTCTGTCGGTCCCACCTCTTGAAATATTAGTTTTACACGCATTGCAAACAGCATGACGGGGATCGTCCTCCGACACAGTGTAATATTCCCACACGGTCGCCATCTTCTTTTACCTGACTAAGAAAAGTGTGGCGCTGGCGCCCTCTTGTGGGCATAGTTATGTTCCCCCCCCAAAAAAAGGAAAATAGAAAGGTTCCTCCCGAGCACAGCGTTCATGCGACATTTAAATCAACATAAACATCGGCCACTGCCATCGGTGAATGTAATCTTTTTTTGCCGATGGCCGATGGCAGTTAACTAGCCGAACATCGGCCGATGCCGATGGTCGGCCGATGCATCGGTGCATCCCTAGTTGAAAGAGTTCTGTTTGTAATGGATACCTTACATACATTTCAAAAGCAGTGACTGCTCGCATTAAGTGTTTTGCAATTGTAAGATCTGAGGAGCAATGTAAATGCAAAGCGAGGAAAATAGTGGGGAAAATATCTGCAATGAAAGGACAAAAAAAATGGGGAAGAAGCCAAACCAGCAGCTGAATTTGAAATGTTGTCCCCAGGATGAGCGCTTTTTACTGTTAATGGAGAAATAGAGTGCGTGGCATATTTAATGGGTTTTGTTTTTATTGTACAGCACTGAATAATTAACTGGGAAGCAGCATGTCACATAGATTTATCTTTTAATTAAAATAACGTGTTTCACGCATATTTGAGTGGTAGTCCAAATAAATGCAATATCCAAATTTATGTTTTGTTTATCTTCCTGTTAATTATCCAGAGATTGTTCACTGTACAGCCCTTCATATTCCCACTCTCTGCATCTTTCTCTCCCCCTCTCTTTCCCTCTTCCTCCTAGCAATAACCAGTCAGGTTTTATTAATTTATGGATCATCATGGCTACATGAATAAGGTGTTTGGCATGAAACCACCTCATTCTTATGAAGTGAGACATGACAGCAATAAAGAGAGGAACACTTTTTGTCCTTGTCTCTAAAATCAGACTAATTTCCAATATCTGTTTTCTCATTAGAGCTGAGCCAAGTGGAAACAACCAGTGACTCCTCAGATGCATGCTACATGCAGTGAAATATCCTCAAATAATAATAACAATGTTTAATTGTTATTAATATGTCTCAAGACATTTTCTGTCCAATAGTTTTTGAGAAATTTCCTTGTGAAAACAAACGTGAAAAAGTGAGGGGATTACCTAATTTATTGAGGATGTTTCCTCATGGAACACTGAATGTCTGTACCTAATTTTGTGCCAATCCATAAAGTTGTTGTCAAGATTCGTAATTGAATAAGTAAAACCATTGACCAACAGGTGGCGCAAGAGGAGAGGTGAAGAGATCACCAAAGTCTTTCGGATTCAATCGCGTTACAGAGCTTGATGAAATTTATGTTGATATTGATGAAAACCTTTGGATACTTTTCCTCAATATATTTTTTTCAATATATAGTTTTAACAGCCTATCACACATCATAAATTAACAGCAGCTCAGTATGCCACACGTCTGCTCTCAGTGATACTGTCTGTTTGCACGAGGGCGGGGCTATGCTCACACACACACACACACACACACAGAACACACAGTGGAAAGCAGCTTCACTTCAGAGCAAAGCCCACAGTGGAGGGAATGATACAGTCTTCAGGGTATATTTTATTGGAGTCAGTGACAACAATGCTCATTATCCATTAGTGAAAGGGAGACAGTATGATCAATTTATCAACCGCCTGTTGATCAAGTAGAACACACACTTCGGCAACTTGCTGCGCCTCTTGATCCACACCAGGTTTGTCTTGCATAGCTATATGGTTCTCGCTATGCTAAAGTGCTGAAAGTGAACTCCTCAAAAGCTGAGGGAAGTATTGACAAAAAAGGTAACACAATGTCAATTATATGGAAGTGGTTTGGATATCTCAAAAGCAACAAAAAGGGCCGATTAAGTTGGTGCCATCCAGGACGGTAATACAAATTATTTTCCATTAACTTAAAAGGTACCATCCCAGCGACCACATCATTATATTAAGTTACATGGCAGGCTAACTTGTATTGTTTTATTAAGGCAAATAAAGCATATCTGCAAAGATACATTTCTGTTATTCTGGGTTTTTTTTATGCTAAATTACATTCTCAAGTTTATCTACTGAATCCTCTGGTTTCTTTATGCTTTAGTCATTATCAGGATACTATTCATATTAGCTGAATTATCAAATTATATATTGTGATAAATGTAGATATTAATCAATATGGAAAAACATAGAGTGAACATATTTTTGCCATGTGCCAGCAGCTCTGATCTGCACCTGGCTACAATGATGGCAGGTCATGAGAGGCTCACAGAGGCTCATGTGTATTAAAGCATTTAAAGCTATTCACCACATCAAACTGCTGGGAGACAACAAAAAACAAAATAAAAGTGTCTGGATTTAATAAAAAGGCAAATAATTAGAAATGGAATCCAATCTATTTAAACTTTCAAAGGATACATTGTCTTAGTTTCAGTTGTTGATTTTTTTTATTTCAGTTGGATTTAATCGTTTACAATACAAGGACCTTTAAAAGTCACAATGACAATCCTACTAGGTCAGATCTGGTAACAGACAAAGAGAGAGAAATGCGTGGGTTACTGCCTTCTAACTTCAATGTAACAAATGCATCATCTCATTCATAATCCCTGATGTACAAAATCAGCTCAATGATCTAGGAAACACTTTAAAAGAGCCAATTTTATGTTGAGAAAATTCTTCTCAGATCAGATGAGTTAAAACCTATTTTCTTCCCACGATGCAATCAGGGCAAATTAATTTAAAAACCTTCGTGCAACCACAGTAATAATCTTTCTAGGATTCTCTCCCTGTATTTTCACTTTTCATGCACTTCAACTGTGTGGATGAATAAATGAATATCTAGCAAAACGCTGTAGGCTACATACAGCATGTGAGCTAACAGTAATTAAATGAGAGTCCCAACTTAACTTCCTGTCAGTCAATGCTTGTGCGGTGTTGGATATTATAAAAAAAAAGGAAGCAGAATTTCAGTTAAACTGATGCAAAATATGTATCAGTGGATTCACTGGGAGTAGCTGGGCAAGTGCCCCTTGCACTCACAATGATTGTAATTATGTCTTCAACAGCAAAATAACTTCTAAAATCCATCAGTGATGCCGCATGAAGGAATAAAAACTTATCTTTGCTATTGCAACAATTTCAACCCACCGCTGCCTCTTCACTCTCTGTCTCACTCTCTGCTCCCTCTCACACCAGGTTCCAAATATTGCAAAAGTCTTGTAGTTCTTTCTGTAAAAGTTGCCTGTGTCTGAATGACAATAAAATGGTCAGAGACAGTAATTAACGTCGGCAATAGCTACACTCTCTGTACCTGGATAAAACCTGCCATTGGCAAAGGACAGTGATTGCAGTCTGTCTTGCCTTGGCAGCACCTTTCCTTTAGACCCCTGCTGCATAACCTCATTATATTCAATATTGTTATTGAATCTCAGATGCTTCTCAAGGTTTGTGGTGTTGTCACAGTACCTCACAGTCCTCCTGCACACATCACATACAGCATCGCAGCTGTTCTGAGAACTGAAAAAGCTCCATACAACTGCATTTGCGGTCAGCCATCATCAATGTCAACTCTCTGTCATTGGCACCTTACACATTTACAGAGCTATAGTTCACATATGACTGTCAGGTGGAGGGGGAAGTAGCTCCTAACAACTGGGTATTATTAAGACTGGATCCTGTTGATAGTGGAGTTAATTTCTACTGTGTCCCTATCAATATTTCAAGATCAATTTGCACAGCACAACTGCTTTCCAACTTTTCTTCCTTCCCTTTGCTGAAATTTGTACCCCTGTAACTGAACAACAACATGTAACAACAATAACTAACCAGCTTTCCTCCATCTTGACCATTCTGCTTTTTATGCCTGCCCTCCATCTGAATTTCATGCGTCATCGAAATCACTGTAAACACCCCATTGCTGCTTTGAAACTGAAGGTCATAACAGGATTGTAAAATTATTCGGGAGACTCATAAATGTCTACGTGGAACATTGAGGACATAATTAAAAGACAAATAAGCCTGGAACAAGCAGCTATACTGCTGTATTGTAGGTAACTGGACTTGTTTCAGTTTCTTGAATACATTTCACCTCTCATCCAAGAGGCTTCTTCAGTTCTAACTAACTGGAGGGGAGTTTGCAGGCTTTTAAACTCTGTGTGGGAGTGTCCTTACAGAGTCGTTAAGGACGCGTGTGAACTCAGAGTCGTTAGGGCCACTTGTGAGGAAGATGTCAAAGGAGACAGTCAGCCCTTCTTGGACTGTGCAGTACACATTGAAGAAGACAGAAGCCTCAACATTGAGGTGTACAGAAAACCTACACACAGAGATCAATACTTGCTGTTTGGCTCTCCCCCCCACTGGTGCACAAGCTGAGGGTCATCAGAACCCTAAACCATCGGGCTAAGACTGTACCCACTGAGTCAGAGGGGAAGGAGAAGGAACAGAAGCACATCAGGGGAGCACTTAAAACTTATGTCGCGAGAACATCTGAGAAACTCAGCAGGATCTTTAATAAACATCATATCCCGGTTCACTTTAAACCTACCACCACGCTGAGGCAGAAACTTGTCCATCCTAAGGACAAAACACCCAGGCATAAACAGAGTAATGGAGTTTATGCTGTTCAATGCAGCCAGGAATGCACAGATTTGTACATCGGGGAGACAAGACAAACTCTCCATAAATGAATGGCACAACACAGGAGGACCAACTCCTCAGGTCAGGACTCCGCTGTCCACTTACATCTGATGGAGAAAAATCACTCCTTTGAGGACAACAATGTAAACATCTTGGCCAGAGAAGACAAATGGTTTGAAAGAGGAGTAAAAGAATCCATCTATGTCAAACTGGAATGGCCATCTTTAAACAGAGGAGGGTGCCTAAGACAGTACTGCCTTGTAGGTGGGTGATAAGTAATGAGTTCCCTCCCCAGACAGCTTAACAACCATTCACACCTAGGCTCATCTAGCTCTAGCAACCCTCACAAAGACCAGTTTGGCCTGACCCACAAGGGGCCCTGACGACTCTGAAACTCAGAGCTCAAACGTGTCCTTAAAGACTCTGTAAGGACACTCCCACACAGAGTTTAAAAGCCTGCAAACTGCTCTCCAGTTAGTTAGAACTGAAGAAGCCTCTTGGATTAGAGGTGAAACGTCTTCAAGAAACTGAAACAGGTCCAGTTGCCTACGATACAGCACTTAGAATTATACTGTCATATTAACAGTTTTGTTTAGGTTAGATAGGTAAGGGATTAGGAACTTGTAACAGGTATTCACACGCACATCTGAGCAGGTGTTGGGTTGAAAAAAGTTGAAGTATTACAAAGGTAGTTAATTCTATCAATCTCAAAATATGAGTATACATACAGTATATATATATATATATATATATATATATATATATATATATATATATATATATATATATATATACAGTATATACATATATATATATGAAAATTTTGCCCAGAATTTTGTCCAACTTTACACTTAACATCCCCTGTTTTTTTAAGCAGCTCAACACAAAACGATGGACCACATGCATCACAACAACAGACATTGTACAACAAGTACATTGGTTAGTTAAATTTCCCATCACTCAAAGATCATTCCCTGGATCCTTGACACTTAAAGCAAATAATCTCATACAATGTTATTGTGTCTATCCTCACATGGGGGGAAAATATAGGCTCACAAAAATATCCCCTTCTACTAAGAAGGATCAAAACAGGGTGAAGCAAAAAGTAAATTAAAACAAGCAATAAATAAAGTGCACATGTAACAGTGGGGAGCCAGCCACTTTTCTTAGGTGGCTCAGACATTGCTGGTTGTTTCCGGCTGTGCAGGCCTCTCCCTCTCCCTGAGCAAGGCACTAATTTAAGGCCACACCTCAGCCCTCTCAGGCCTTCTCAGACAGGTCCTTAAACATAGGATCCAGTACTGTTGCAACCCTCAGCGATGTGATGTTAGTTTTTTCCTTGTGTTTCTCCATGTCTGTCATCAAGGTCTCCTTGAATTTAACCATGTAAGCTGGGTCATCCTCAGAGACCTCCTTCACTCGCGATAGATGACATAACGCTGGCAGCAACACTGAGCAGGAAACAAACTTCTCTCCTCCCAGAAGTTCAGTTATGTACCTGCAATAATAGAGAAAAAGCACTTCAGTTAGGAACTTGTTACATTTACACACCCAAGGGTGAGTTCACACACACACACACACACACACACACACACTAATTTAGCTTGGCGAGGTCTATGCTGCTGGAGGGACAAACTCTGCAGCACCTGCAGATGAGATTGTGCTTACGATGCTAGCAGGCCTGCTAACAAGTCTACAGGTAAAATTACCTGGAGTGCATTATGATGGTGTGTGTTGAGTGCACCACATTAGATATCACGAGTACTCCAGATAGTTTTAGCCGCAGGCTTGTTAACAAACTGATGTCTGATAGAATAAATAAATCAATGAATTAAATTTTTGGTGTTGTGTCCATCATATTACTTTGCATAGGCTTCCAAGACAATCAAACAAACCAAGACCAAGACTGTTGCGCAAATATTTTCAAACAATATAAAGACAAAAAAAAGAGAAAGAAACTGAAGTATCTCTCAATTCTTCAGGTTTTCACCAGCAATGGTGCTGAAGACAACAATTCCCATGATCCCACATACTTCACAGAAAGAAATCTTTTAAACAACATAGTACTTTATGTAAAATATACATTTATTTTAATTGTCTTTCTACAGCAGATGACAGTAAATTGCTTTTGTATCTGGTTAAATACTATTATTTACCATTGAAAAACATGAAATCACTTTAAACACACATGCTTAATGACCTGCAATTTTAAGGAAAACACTGAATGACTGCCGATGTCTGCAAGTTGCATGTTTACATACATTTCTTTATTATCATGAACAGCAAAAATCTGTAAAATATTACCTCATATTTCATGGTAAATTACTTTTGAACATGTACAAATACAATAAATTGCCATTAAAAAGGCAATATTAACAATCTTTAAGTGAAACTCTTGCCAAAATGCAACCTAGGCTTTTTTTGTGAATGTGTTTGAGTCAAACCTTCATGTAAAAGCATAATTACGACGAAAAAGCCACTTTTAAGATTCACCGTAGTTTCATTTCCGGGTCAAACTCATTTTCAATGGTGTGCAGGGGCAACTTTACGGTAGCATTAAAATCGCTATTTTTAAAACACTAAGAAGACTCGACACGAAACTTTGCTCATAGCATCACCAGGGTCTCTACACATGAACACGAGCATTGAGAACATCGTTTGTGTACACAAAGTTTGCTAAAAAGGTTTTTGAACAACTAAAAAAATAAATTTGAATCTGTACAAATGTGATGAATTGTCATTAAAAATGCAATATTAATATGATCTTAAATTGTGGTAAATTACCTGTAATTTTAATTTTTAATTACTACACATGTCTGCAAATCTACAGACATTTTATTATTTATAAAAGGGCCAAAATCTGTAAAATACAGAAAATATTTATAAAATTGCATTGTTTACAGTGTACTTTATGTAAAATAGTGTTTTAAAGTAAATTAACTTTGTGTCTGTACAAATACTATTAATTTCCCCTAAAAACATAAAATCCCTTTAACTACATGGGCTTCAGGGCCGGCCCTGGGCATAGGCAGTATAGGCAAATGCTAAGGGCGCCGTCATCCATGGGGGGCGCCGCAAACGGGGGAGAAAGAAAAAAAAAATACTATTTTTTACCAGTGCTATTACTAATATTATTTCGAAATATTATATAAGCCCACAGCAACATAACTTCATAGCAAAGCCTATTAAATAATGGAGAGGCCTTTTTTCTGGGTCCTGGCTGGCTCGTTGCACTGTACCTGCCCTCTGTGAGGGTGGGGGCGGGGTCGAGAGGCGAGCTGCCTGGATCTGACCGGACCGTGACCCAAAGACCAAGAGAGAGATAAATCAGTACTGTAGCGGAACCACTATGTCCAAAAGACTGAAACCATCCGGCGCCCAGGGAAGGAAAAGAAGGAAAACAGAGGAAGCAAAACGTGAAAAAGAAAGAGGTACAGTAACGTCAATGTGATGAAGTGAATGAAATTAATAGTTTAATGATCGTAGTTACCGTTGTTGGAGCAAAGTGTTAGCTTGCTAGCTTACTTCGGACGGTAGTAGCATTGTTTAATAATCAGTAAATAGCTGAGTCGACGTAAGTTAATGTTACTCCACCTTAAATTCATCAGGGACATTTGGAAAGTTAACGTCAGGCCTGTTCAGGTGTTTTCATTATTAGTCTATATTAGTCTTATGTATAGCACACACCAAGTATCTGTTTTTTATTAAACTGTAACATCCAGTGGTCACATATATTCTCTTCTCTCTTCAGATGCACTTTTAAAATATTTCACCACCACCCCCAGTGACACAGCATCAGGTGCTCCTGTCCTCTACCTCAGCACAGAGAGTGACACAGCATCAGGACTAAAGGCTGCACCAGTAGACCTGCTGACTGATCATGTCTTCTAACTGACAAAGTAAGAAAGGAGTTAGTTCACAGAGGACCATTTCAAATAAAAAACAGTTACACATTTCCCAAAAACAAAGATGGGAGAAAGTGTCCACATGACTTTTTTACCAGAGTCTTAGTCAGTGGGGAAAAAATCAAAAGAAGCTGGCTGATGTACTCAAAAAAGAATGATAGCTTGCACTGCTTCTGCTGCAAAAGGTTTCCTCCCAAAGAATACAGACTGTTTTTATTTTGTATGTAAATAGAATATTCTTTAATATGTTTGTGCAATACCTTATTTATATTGTATTTTTAATTTATCACTTGTTTCTTTCTTAAGTTTTTATTTGGTGTGATATTTTTGACTTAAAAGAAATTAAATCTTGAATACATACATGTAGTTTCTGTGTGAGTGTATGAAAATTAATTGTAAAATTGACTGTGATGCAAGGGAGCGCCAGCCAAAATCTTGCCTAGGGCACCAAATTGGTCAGGGCCGGCACTGATGGGCTTAATGACTTGCAATTTTAAGAAAAAGGACTCCTGATTTCTGTAATTTTATACATTCCCTAATAAATACAATTACATAATATTTTGTGTAAAATTACATTTGAATATGTGCAAATCCAATAAATTGCCATTAAAAGACATAATGAGAATGTAATCTTAGACTATGGTTAATTACTTGTAATTTTAACAGTAAACCTTTAAATGACAGCAAATACCTGTTCATTCACATTACATTGTTTTATGGAAAACAGTGATAAACAGAATATTTTATTTAAAGTTACATTCCAATATTTAGAAATACAAATGTAATTTTAAGAGTACAACTTAAAATTATGGAAAATTTCTGTAAATCTACAAGCATTTCATTTTATTTTCTGAAAACGGGAAATATCTGTAAAAAATAAAACAAAAACAGAATATTTCCTGAAAAAAAAAGTTCTTACAGTGTAGATAGATAGATAGATAGATAGATAGATAGATAGATAGATAGATAGATAGATAGAACACATACACACAAACACATATATACACACACACCCTATCCAGTCAGGCATTTCCTCAACAGCATCTCTTTCCAGATAAGAACATCAAAAGGCTGAGTGGTCCTGCAAATGGAATCATCTCCACCATCAATGGGGATGATGCTCATCTAATACACTGCCTATGTGCATGTCAGGCTTTGCTTGTGTGTGTGCGCCAGTGGGAGTGAGTGTGTGTCCAGCCTCTCTATAGGATGTGGTATTGCGTCTGTCTGAGTGGATGACTGTCAGCAGTACTGGCTCTGTTATCCTGCTGACGTCTCCATTACTATCGTCTGAGGTGGGACTTAGCCCTGTCTGCTGTCACTCTGCTGACACACACACACACACACACACATGCACACACACACACACTCTGACAAACTGCATTTATAGGGAAAAAGGAAATATATGCCAATACACACATCTTAAAAAGGACCACCAGCAGTACAACATGTTTCATTGAAAGATGTACTGATTCTACAACATGCCTGATGCACTCAACTCACTAACTCAAATATAGAAAAGTTTTCTTTCTGTGTTACATTACAGACTCTTTGACTTATAGTCTGGAGCTGTGGACGTGGTCATGTGTTTCAGTCCGAGAGCATTAAATAGCAGATCACTCAGGAGAAGGGAGGGTCAGGAGAGGTCAACGTGAGGTAACCTGAGTGGGTGAGAACAAAAGAGGCAGCTTGTTTTTATTGCCAGGGCTCAAATGTATGTTTCTGCGTGATGACATCAGCCTCTGCAATATAATATGACCACTTCTCACATACAGGAAGTCAGTTTATCATTTTAATTATAAAGGATAATGCTGTTTTTTTAAACCCTGATTTTATGCCTATAATTCCGTCATGTCTATCCGTTATGTTAATATTGTTTTTATTTTAGTAATTGCTGAAATCGAGGAACACAGCAACATCTCTACAACAAAGTCCAGCTGCCAACAAATCAAGAGATTCGGATGACCAAAGAGGTTGCACATGAGCTAACATTTTAGGAAGAATATCTAAACCCCTGTATTTGGAGATAAAACCACACAAGTACATCCAAACTGTTGGTGATAGTCCTTCATCGCTAGGGATCTAAAGTTTAAGAATACATATCAGAAAACTGATATAGTCAAAGATTCTGCTCCTTCAATATGAATCCGACACAAATTGAATGTGAAATTTGGAAAGAGACCAATGCTTTCTCACCCATTTGACTGGTGTGTGTGTGTGTGTGTGTGTGTGTGTGTGTGTCCTTCCTGCTTGCTTGCTCCTGTCTCTAATCACATACCTGCTTCAAGCTATCTCCTCCCAGTTGAAGACTAAACTGTACTGAAGCAATGATATGTTTAATGTAATTTTTATTTTTTATTTAATTATTACAAAAATAGAAAATATAATATTCTAGTTCTGGCATGATTAAATTCTATCAAATCAGCTTTTAATCCTTGCATATGGCATTGTGACAAATGTATCTATATAGTTTTTGTATCAGATTTTAGATTTGTGTCTAGATATGTATCATACTATACCACAAAAAATACTTAAAGTTCAAAGGTCCACTTCGTAGCTTTCACACGTGTCAACCACAGTCCTCATCTGCAAATGGAGCTGACCATTGTTTTAACACATGACATAAGTATGGAACTTCAGTCACATGATAACAGGTGGATGTACAGTTTATGTCACCAGACCTTTAATTTCTGTTTTGGTCTTATGACTTTGGTCTTATGACAAACTGATATTTGATGTCTTATGACTTCTGTTTGGTCTTTATGTGACCATTTATTTATTTTGCTCATATTATGGTCTTCGTGACCTAACACATCATTCATGATATTTGCAGTTAATTCCTGTTTGTCATTGTCCTAATCTTCGTTTGGTCTTAAGTTGGGTCCTTGCCAACCTTTAATCATGCTGATCATGGCATAAGCATTAAGTTCAATACAATCTATTCAGGGGGCAGAACATAATATTTACATCTTTCTTCCCAACCATGCATGTCTGTCTAATACTCTAATGCTTCTACTGCTAGAAATATGTCCCTGCGGTAAGGTAAGTATTGATATTCATCTAAAATGGCTGATGCTGATGGCACAGGTTGGGTCATCGCCATACCACTGATGGAGATTATTTGGTGATGGGAGCATGTCACACGTCGCTCTGATGATAAAACTGATCTTGCTTGCTTTCATTTCCCATAGTTTCCTCCAGCTGATCTTTCTCATCTCCACACCTTCCCACTGCATCCATTGCCCCTGTTTAGCAAGAGAGACAGCCTTTGCACTTCTGAAGACCTCTTCCTGTCGACGCACCTCCTTGACCACCAGCTTTCTCCACTCTGATGTTGAAGCCTTTCACCTGGTTGGTTTGCATGCTTTCAGGCCAAAACCTCCTCTTCCCTGCTGGACTTGCCCCACAATGTCTTTATGCCTTAGGGCTGATGTACCTTGATGTAGCTGATGTAACTACATTAGAAGGTGTCCACTTCCGCCCAGTTACTAGGGGGAGTGCAGCAGAACTGATGATCTCATCTCTGGAGTCCTTCAGTGTCATCTGGAGTCTAACTTTGGAACACTTGTATTCCTCAGTTACACTAGCGAGAGGTAATTCCAGGACTCCTTTGCCATAGAGACCGATGTTACTTAGACATCGTGGGACGCCAAGCCATCTTTTAGCGTGTGAAGTGATGGTTTGCTCCATCTTCTCCACGGTTGTTATAGGGACTTCATACACAGTGAGTGGCCACATTGTCTGTGGGAGAGGTCCAAACTGTGGGCACCAAAGCCTCAGTTTCACAGGCAATAGTGCCTTTTTGATGTTCTCCAGGCTGTTGACAATCTCTTGCCTTAGTTGTTGCACTTGCTCTTGAGGCTTGCGTTGTACTATCTGCCCAGGCTTTTGACCGGCTGCTCAGACACTGTTGGAATTGGGTCGTCATCAATGAAGAACCTTGTGTCACTTAGCACCTCCTTAAATATGGAGATTCTTTGAGATTTGCTGGGCTTGATTTTCATTCGGGCCCACTTGATGTTTTCCTGCAGCTTTCCAAGTAGCCGCTTGGTGCATGTATGCCCTGATAGGTGGAAGACGTAGCATAGCTGTGGTTCGTTCACCACCCATTTTGAGGCTCTGATGATGACTTCCATGGCCATCGTAAAAGCCAAGGGTGAGACTGTGCAGCCTGCCATGATGCCTACTTCCAAGCGATGCCATGTTGTAGTGAAATCAGCCATTGTGAAGCACAGTTGCAGGTCTTGGAAATAGGTCTTGACCAGTGTGGTGATGAGCTCTGGTACACGGAAGAAGTGGAAGGATTCCCAGATAAGTTCATGGGGAACTGAGCTAAACGCGGTCAAGGAAGACCACATGTAGGTCTCGCTTGTCCTTCTTGGCTGCTTGGATCTGGTGCCAGATCATGCTTGTATGCTCCAAGCAACTAGAGAATCCTGGAATTCCAGCTTTCTGTACAGATGTATCAAAGTACTTATTTCTTTCCAGGTACAGGTGCTACTATAAGCACACCACCAGCCATTCGCCAAGCCTTGGGTATCCTTTGCTTCTGCCACACTACTATCATTAGCATCCACAGAAAGCGTTGCACATCCGGCGCATTCTTGTATATGGTATTCTGTTAGGCCCCAGAGCCGATGCTGCTCTTGTTCGCCGGCCGGATGGTGTTCTCCACTTCTTTCCATTTTGGCGGGCTAGTGTCCAGGTTGAAATCAGGTTGTTGAATTGGTGGGATGTCAGGTGGGATGACTATATGCTCATGCCTTTTCATGTCATGGTGGATCTTTTCCAGGTGTTCCTCCATTTCCTGCTTTGATGTTTTCAAAGTTCTACTTTTTTCATTTGTGAAGAGGTCTTTCAAGAACTTGAAAGGATCTTTGTAGAACCATGTTCTTGTGTGCTCTTTCTTCTTGCGAAGTTTCCTCAAGTTCTCAGCTCTTTTGCAAAGATGCCAGACAGTTCTTGATGTCTGCTTGGAGTAGCCTGAGATCTTCTCTCTCGACGTCAGAGGCTTTTTTCCATTGCTTTATCAGCTGTCTCCTCTCTCTGATTAGCCTCTCGATCTCCTGCTGCCTCCTGGACTTGGCTGGTGCTGGAAGTTTCTTTCCACTTCTCCCTTTACTCACTCCAAAGCGCTCTTCTCCGTAGTTGTAGATTATGTCACCCATCCTTTCAAGCTTTTCTCTTGCTGTTCTCACTTGTTGCTCCAAGATTTGGGTCACTGTTGATTGTTTCCCACTTTTTCTTGTAGACAGCTTTGGGCAACTTCACGCCAGGTTTGTGCCCTTTGATCTTTTTCTCCATTGGAGATCTTAGTGGCTGCGTGGGCTTCTCCAACAGCATTTCTGTGCTTGTATCACCCTCTTCAGTGACAGGGGTACTGATGCTCTGCAAACTTTGGTTGTGTCCCGTCGGTGTGCTTCACTCGACTGATTTGACTGGTTGCTTCGCAAGAAGTACTGGTCAATGCAAGGCCCTTGTCTCTAGTCTCTCAAGCACCTTTTCCTCCCTTGGTGGATCCTCAAGCCCGTTGCTGATGTTAGTTTCTCCCAACCACAGATGCACACCTGACACTTGCGTTCTGCTGCTGTCGTGGATGTCTCGTCTACTGTGCTCTCCTTGTCTGTAGTTGTTTCCGTACCTGGGTCTGTAGCTGTGTTGTCAGTCAATGAGCCATCTTGCGCCCCTGCTCTCGCAGGCTCTGCTATGTATGGTATGTTTCTTCGTTGACATTTAGTATCATTTAGTGGGTGTCTCCAACTAACTGAAACAGCGTTGGAGACTGCCGCCATGGGTAGCTGACCCATGACAGGCCTAGAGGGGTCTGTTCCCTCCTGTCAGCCGTCTCTCCAAGCTGTCACACAGACTTTCCCATGTTGTCAGCTGCCGCTGCAGGATGATCAGCCCTCAGCTTGCGTCTTGTGCTCAACCTCCTCTGAAATTCACCCTTAGGTGATACTTGGGACCCAGCATGGGTCATTCTGCTTGAGCCAAATCAACTGGCTGCTTTTTTCAGCCGCCTCTGAGACTGCTCTGATGGTCTTTTGCAGGGCCTGAGCGGGGCTTCCGAGATCTTTCAGCAGTCTGATGGTAGAGGATGCCACAAATATATATAGTGACTCTTGGGGGCAGAACAGCATCAGATCAGGGTTGAGGTTAACTGATAGTACACTGAAAATCTTGCTGGAGTGCTGCAACCAACCCATGGTAGAAAACTACAACATTTGTATGTGTTACTAGTATGTAATACATAGTGAGTAAGTATCTCCTGATCTGACACCCTCCATCTGCTGGACATCATTTGTCCATGCCTTATAAAATAATCCAAAAACATTCAATCACTATAATAGAAATGTCATGTTTTTGCAAGGCTTTCTGCTGTTGTCGGTGTTCTTGGTGTTGCACAGTGTTCAGGCGTACACTGATTACATTACTTGCCCACTGATTCCACTGTCCTTTTGCTTTTTTAAAAATCAATCTTCAGACAGATGACGGATGCCAAAGTTACAAACTGCTGAAGGCATCTTCTCGGTGCGGCAGTGGGGCCAGCAGCAGAGTTGCACCACAGAGAAGCAGGAGTTACATTGCACTTACTGTCACTAACATGACAAGAGTAAGGAGAGTTGACTGACAAGATAACGGCACAGGATTTGCTGTCAAAGTAAAAAAAAGCAAAAGCGCCTATTTGACAATTTTTAAACCCAGTGGTAACAGGGAACCTGATAATATTAATGAGGTAAACAGAGTTGGTTACCTCACTGAGAAGTTGGAGGTGTGCAGCCTGTCAACTGCAATTTTTAATCTAACAGCTCCCTCATGTTCCATTACTCCCACAGCCTGAATAAAATTACTCCCTGACATGCCAAAAATTACCGTTGCTTTTGCTCTGTAGACAATTTGATGAATAATAATGGTAAGTGCTAAAGTCACTGAACACACTGACTTTCCTGTGACCAGCCTACTTAATATTAACAGTCAACTTGTGTTTCACCAGTTAAATGCTTTTAATGTGAATCTGATTTCCATGGCAGTAGCTCTACAGTGGGCAGCACTGGTGTTTTTCCATGATGGAAACATGTTTTCACTGTGGCAACCCTATGCCCTAACCCATAATGCACAACACACTTTCAACTATGAAAGCTTGATGTTGCAAAATAAAGCTACCTATAAGGGGAAAGATGATCATTACATATTATGAACTTGTGAATCCTACTGTATTAACGTAGATGGCCTGTGTGTAGCTATAGGACTCTTTTTGTATTGGTTGTGCTGGATTTGCTGCCCACCGGCTGACCAGCCCACAAGGGAAAATGCCTGCTGTTCAGATGGTTAGTCCTGCTAATGTTATTCAGTCACAATACACTATGTGGTAAAATCTATGAGATATGGCAGTAATACAGAGGTTTCGCTATCCTTGAAACTATTTTTAGCAAGTTGTTCAATGCAGGAATCAATTCAAATCAACTGTGATGTGTGATGTCAGTCTTTACAATCATTCCATGTCAGACCTCAGTCATTCTGATCTGCTGGCTCCAGCCATCAGCCAGGCCTGTGCCACCTCCTTCTCACTGACACCTTTGAGGAGCCAGAGCATATATGGCCTCTATTTTTCCATCATAATTAAACAAGTTTCCGCCTTTATTCCATGTCCATTAGCAGAGCCCATAGCACTGCTTGGGAAATGGTCATTATCGCAGACAGAAATAGGAACATAAATTTGCTGTTAATGAAAATGTCAATTAGTGGTCGACTGTGTTAGAAGGGGGCTGATTGTACCACCACTGTGAATTAAGCATCCACATGCTCACCAGGGTGTCTCACATACACATATATACATGCATTCATACACCTTGAGGACACACACATACACACATCCAAATATAATACTGTAATACCACACCGGTATAGATTTAATTGACATTGACTGGCATTGATTCACATACATTATTTTTTTTAGAATTTCTTTATTTTTCAACGTCTCACATTATCCATTGCGACTCTTTTCATGTGATCGTTGAGGTAGAAAAATAAAAAAGTGAATCATAGAGTGAAATTAAAAATAGGCCCAAAAAAGTAATGTTTGCTAAAAAAAAAAAAAAAAAAAAAAAAAAAAAAAATGTTCTCCTCGTTAGTCTGTAGTTTCATCCTTAAGCTGTTTCGTCTCTGGAACCCCTAGGTTTGACGAGTTGTTTTGATATTTTTATTCACATATTTGGATCATTAATCAAATGGCGGCATGGAGGGAGGGCAAGCAGAGGGGGATGGATGCGATCCATATAGCATATCTTCTTCAGGGCTTGTGTGCGTGTGTGTGTGTGTGTGTGTGTGAAAGAGAGAGAGAGAGAGTGTGTGTATGTGTGTGCATGTGCAAGATCAATCTAAAAGTCCTCTGCAACAGCCACTTCAGACCCTGGGCGCAGTCACAAAAAAATGATTACCATTACACTCCCACCCTCCCCTCTCACTCTCAACAGACGATGAGGGGAAATAAATGTTGCCACACACACACATACACACACGCACACACTCACAAATATACCATTGGCTGCAGTGCTAGAAATGACAGAAATAAAAAAGACGGATTCCCACCTAAACGTCAATATGAGGGGGATGTATTAAAAGTGCATTTGAAATTCTTAGCAGCGTTCCACTTCATTTCTGAATGTCTGGGTCTTGCACCCTTAAAAGCAGAGGGAAATAAATCAAGTTGTTGCTCGTGCCGAGACCCCTATAAAAATAAATAGATGAATGCTGGTCACCTCAGAACCATTTTTAAAATGTCCCCCTAGCTGCACTGTATCCATAATTATGATTTTGATTGTCTGTGACCACATCCTCCAAGATCAAATGTGAAGCGGAATTACAGCAACGCGCATGAAGAGATTTATTTGTCATCTGCTGGGGCTAAGGTTGTGCATGACAAACAGATAGCAGCTAATACCACGGGGTATAAAGTGCCATTTCTTAGACTTCAGCAACAACACTTTCTAACCTCCCATGTTACAAAGACTAGACTTTGCATAAAGAATGATGCTCTGGATGTTTGGACAAGGTTAGCAGCATTCAGAGTTAGACAGTTTGAGTTGCCATCAATACGACCTTCATGTAAAAGACTTACATCTATCCATGACATCAGTTCACAACCCTTGCAGATACAAACTGAAGAGACAAGAATGTCATGGGTCAACATAGGCCAACAATAATGTAGGTGTCATGGCCTAGCTGTGATCCAGGAAGTCATACGTGTCGTTTGTCCTGCGTAGGTACCTCATGAAACCCGGATATCTCAGTCCCTCTGGTGTCCATACAATTTGTTAGAAGAAGAAAAGTAAAAATATAAACTTGTTGTATGACAGGCAATGCTCTCAGTAAATTATGAGTGGGTGCAGAGGACACAAAAGTATACTTTTATCTGACCGAGAGAGGTCCTCCTTTGTTTGGTTGCAGCTGAGCAGCAATGAAGTTGGCAAACCCTACTTCTAACTTAAACTGTTTTCACATTAGAACTGCACACAATGTCCAGAGAAGCAAGTTCGGACATTGTGCAGATTTGCAACCTAATTGCCAGAATAAATGTTGGCAATGTGTGTTGCTGTAGACCATGGACATGTTGGAGCTTTACATTTGACATGTTCAAACTTTATGTTTCTATGATTCTATGTTGTGACAACGCTTTCTGCTTGGTCTGGTTAGATTTAGGCCCAAAAAACACTTAGTAAGGGTAAGGAAAAGATCATGTTTTGGCTCTCATCATCTCTTTAAAAATAACACATAAACTTTTAAACTATCCAGTCTTTTCACGCTTACAAATGTTGAAGTGCAGCCTTGAATAGTGGTTTGTAGCTTGCCAGTTGTCTCGCACAGCTGACATTGAAATGCCAGTTTATAGACGTGTTGTGAATGTGATATGATGTAAATGTTGATATGATATGTTTGACACATACAAATTTGAACGTATCAGTGATTTGCAAAACGTAAAATGCCAACGTTAATTCAGGTGACTAGGCTGGGAGCTGCCATTTGACACATGTAGCACACAACTCACTGTCTTTGTTGGACATGTTCTCACTTACTGAAAAATTCTCCACTTTAAGTGAGGGGTAGAGCATACAGGATGAAGACGTGTCTGTAATGATGACTGGTTTTGCATTGATATCAATACTACATGTACTTCAGACATACCCACGATATTAACTAAAGTAGAAAAGGATACAAAGCAGCTACACTCCGTTCAACAACATCAACGTCATCAACACGCTAACCCACTCGTTGTGAATTCTTCGGACAATGATCTATTGTGATTCACACATGGCCTCAGTCAGACTTTACACAGAGTTTGTACTGCTGGCAGGGTGAAGCTTGTTGCCTGTGCCAACTGATATGGTCATTTTGGGACCTTTTTTTTGCTTTGCTACATGATGTATATTTGTTTGTTTTTTTTCCCACCTGGTTCTCCCAACTTCTGGCTATCTTTGTGCTTTTTCTGGTTGAATAGATCCTGATGTTGGAAATGTGGTTATTTAGGCAGCTAAAAGTGACATTTAGTGATGTAAACTACATGCTATTTAAATGTAACCGCTGTTTGTATGTCTTTGAAGCATGTTTCTATTTTTTGTGTGTGTTTTCTCACTTTAAAGGCTTTTTACTACATCCAACACATTTACTCACAAATAGTTGAGAGTTCATTGTCTTGCAGTACTTGGGGCTCCCAAAGCCACCATACATACTGTACATATTATCATGTACATCTTTCTTGTACTGTAGTTCTATGTCATAACTATTTTGGAGAATATTTCACCCTTCAAAATAAAATGGAGACAAAACTAATCTTTGCAGTCTTTGGATGGTGTTTTGGCACTGAAACTTGATGACAGCACACAATCAGTTGCAACACAAGCATGAAATATATTTCACGTATCTTTTTTTCAGTTTCAATCTAAAAACGTTAATATCAGTGTTTGCCGTCATAAGGTCTTAACACCTAAAAGAAACGCCCACACACACCCACTCCCATACACACACGAACATCCCAGAATATGCACACAGGCAAACAGTGACACTCCAGCGAATCTTCAACAATACGCCCATCTTTACTTTGATAGCTGTCATTTCTACACGAGAATTTCCTCTGCTGCTGGGGGAAATAAAAGAGTTGGTGCTAATGGAGGATAATTACACATCTCTTCCTTTCTCTTTCTTTCTCTCTCATGATGTCTCTTGCTTGTTTTTCCTCTGGTGCTGCATTGCACAGGATGGATGCCAGTGAAGTCGCAAACTGCTGCATTCAGGCCCATTACATCTGCAATGAGTGGGGACGCAAGCAACATCTGGTGTCTAAGCTGTGATAGAGAGCTGTGCCCTTTTAATAGATATCTGCAGGCAACACAGGGTGAGAGATCACATCTCAACGTTAACTCTTCAAAGCCCACTTAGAGGCATGGGGTTGGGTCAGAGAGGTATGGGGAGAAAGGACGAGAGAGAAAAGACAGTGGGGAATTAGTGGGTAAAAATAGGAGAAACAAAGAGAGACAGATGAGAGTGGGAATAATGGGTGAAGGAGATGCCAGTATATGGAAGGGAATAAAAGTAGATGAGTTGGAAGAAGGATGACAATCAACAAAAAATGAATAGGACAGTCAAAGGGCTAACGATAAAGGGAGGATGGAGTGGAACAAAAAAAAAAGGTGAAAAAAAGGAAAAGAAGAAGTAAAAAGACAGAGTAAAACATACAATATGAAACTTCTGCCGCTAGGGGCCTCTCTATCAAAACAAAACAAAAGATGTTTGCGGAGTGTCGGAGGACCAGGGAGTAAGGTGACTGCTCAGCTGCTTAGAGTTGGCTAGAGATTCTGGATTAGAGGAGTGTAAACACCAGGGGCCAAATGAATAAGCCATGTGTACACATGAAAAATGTACTTACACCAGTTTCCACGCGGAATTCAGAATTGATAAAAATCCACAGAGGGTGAGACTGCGTACTGGTGTACATCTTTAACACCATGCGTACTATGCACGCAGTCTTTTCAGTCTGATTATTGTGATGTTGTGAGTTGGCAAAAAAGGATACGAAAAGTGTGAATTAGAGTTGCATTTTATTCAGTTTTTTTTTTTTAAACTAAATTATGTTAGAATTACATCAATAGTTTAAAAAACCTTCACTATGATAACACAGCGATGTGTGAGTTGTTACCCTTGTTTTTACTGTCTTTCAGTGAATATATTTGTCACATAAAGATTATTTTCCTGTATTATTGGGGAGTAAGAATACATTTGGATGTAAACAGCACTACAGAAGGGCTGTAGCCATGCTTAATGGCTGTGCCACATGACGCTTTGGCGTTGCTAGAGGATATTGCCAATGCGCAATTTAGGCCCGTAACTCGCTCACTCTCACTGTGCGCAGTTATGTGCTTCTTGGCCTCTTGCTTGAAATCAGACCATTTTTTCAACAATCCAAAGTCTCTGAACTTGTGGCGTTCACTCATTCTGTCACTTTCTGCCATTACAATTGCGCCATTTTGTTGCTAAAGCCAAAACTTAAGCCTCCAGATAAAACTTGTTTTCGTCAGTCAGTTTCTACAACGGCTTCTTTGCTTCTGACATTTCTCGTCAACACTAAACTAAATTCTGGCCCTTTATATGCAAACCAGGTAATTGGGGGTGTGTTTAAAGCCATTTATAGTAAATTGTGGGATAGTCAGATGCACGTGCATAAAATTTCACGATGATTAAGATGTATGAGGAGAAGATGTGGTTTTATAAATCTGAAGAAAAGACTGCGTATGCCTGTTTCCTGTTTTGTGTACACATATTTCTACACCTGAATATCACTACTATCTGTGATAACAAAAAATGTCATTTCAGTTTATCCAGTTAAATCATTCACTTCTAGAGACAATATATCATGAGTCATATTTCCAGTAATGCACATCACATGTCTTTATTTTCAAGTTTTAGTTTAGAAGTTTAAAAGTTTTTTCAGGAGCATCTTGCTATACTGCATATGAATCTGGTAATTAAAATTATTCTTGAAGTAAACTGCTACATTTAGCTGTTCCTGCTGCATTAATAAATAATACATAAAATAAGATGTTAGGCCTAAATAAATAGAGCCCCTAAAAGAAATGCTCACGGCAGAAATATAAGCCTTTAAATGAACATGTTTCACATAGTAAATTCAACTTGACATATTTCCTTTTAAACCCCTTGACTTGACCTTATAAAAGTAGAACATAAAATGTAGATTAGAATGAGTAAAATATATACTTTATGAAATAAACTGCTACATTTAGCTGTCCCTACTCATTAAACTAGTGATATGTGAATAAATATAATAGAAAACATCAAGATATACATACTGTATGTATGTGTGCTGCCCTCTCCTGACTCACAACATCTCCACTAGTGGTGGCTGTATTAAAATTGATAAGGAAATTTGAGTTTTGACCCATTAGCTTGCTGTAGCTGGTCAGTGTTGAAGCTACACAGTAGAACGGGGCTATTCAATTATACTGTTCAGGGGGCCACATTTTCAGAAAGCTAAAGTCCCTGGGGCTGGACATCTCTTACCAAGCTACCCCACAGCATTTCCTATGAAGCAAACCATAGAAGAGAGCAATAAGATTGCAAACATTTGATTGGCGAAAGATTTACTGAACTTGGCAGTGTATTTGATGCCACCCAACACTTAGTTACACTCTACTGGTACCGAGACAAGACAAAAAAGGAGCTGACGTGGAGGAAGTGAGTGAGGTAGTTGGACTTCCTCGGTAAGTCATGGAAATGTGTCTCAGCACAGCATAACCCTGATCAAACTCCATCCAGGGAACAAGCATTTTAAAAGTTATTTGCTTGTCGTCTAGCTGACAGACCTGACAAAGCATGAATTCAGGCTTTTTACAAGGCCGCATTATGATGTTGTTATATCGCCGTCCTTTTGATCGATTTATTGCATCCAGATCCCATCTACTTACTGGTCACAATTACTACTTATTGATTTCCATCCGGGGTCGGGTCGCGGAGGCAGCAGGCTTAGAAGGGTATTCTAGACCTCCTTTTCCCAGCAACGCTTTCCAGCTCCTCCTGCGGGATCCTGAGGTGATCCCAGGCCAGATGGGATATATAGACCCTCCAGTGAGTTCTGGGTCTGCCCCAGGGTCTCTTCCCAGTTGGTCGTGGGGTACAACTCCCAAGGGAGGCACCCAGGAGGCATCGTAACAAGATGCCCGAACCACCTACACTGACTCCTTTCGACGCTAAGGAGCAGCGGCTCTACTCTAAACTCCCCACGGGTGACCAAACTCCTCAACCTTTCACTAAGGCTGAGCCCAGCCACCCTATGGAGGAAACTCATTTTGGTCGCTTGTATCCGCGATCCTGCTCTTTCGGTCACTACCCACAGCTTGTGGCCATAGGTGAGGGTTGGAAAGTAGATGGACTGGTAAAACAAGAACTTCGCCTTCTGGCTCAGCTCCTTTTTCACCGCAGCGGTCCAGAGCAGAATCCGCAGCACCAAACCTCCTGTCCATCTACTGCTCCATTTTCCCATCACTTGTGAACAAGACCCAGAGGTACTTGAACTCCTTCACTTGGGGCAGGAGCTCTCCCCCCAACCGGAGGGAGCAATCAACCATTTACCATTTTCCAGCAGGGAACCATGGCCTCAGAGTTAGAGGTGCTGACCCTCATCCCAACCACTTCACACTCAGCTGCAAACCGCCCGAGTGCCTACTGGAGGCCGAAGAAGCCAACAAAACCATGTCAGCTGCAAATAGCAGCAACGCAATTTTGAGGTTCCCAAACCGGACCACTTCCCTCCCTATGGCAGTGCCACGAGATTCTGTCCATGAAAATCACAAACAAGGTCGGAGACAAGGGACAACCCTGGCGAAGTCAAACACCCACTGGGAATAGACTTGACTTAGTGCCGAGTATATGGACACAGCTCTCACTTTGGTCATAAAGGGACTGGATAGCCCATAGTAAAGGGCCTGGTACCCCATACTCCTGTAGTACCCCCCACAGTACTCCCCAGGGGACCCGGTCATAGGCCTTCTCCAAGTCCACAAAACACATGTAGATTGGTTGGGCAAACTCCCATGCCCCTTCAGCAAGACCGCAAGGGTAAAAAGCTGGTCTGTTGTTCCACGACCAGGACAGAAACCACATTGTTCCTCCTGAATCCTAGGTTCGACAACACAGTTCGCCATAGCTTCCTTTCCAGCACCCTGGAGTAAACTTTCCCAGGGAGGCTGAGCAGTGTGATACACTGGTAATTGGAGCACACCCTCTAGTCCCCTTTCTTAAAGATGGGAATCACCACCCCAGTCTGCCATTCCAAAGGTACTGTTCCAGACCACCACACGTCACTGAAGAGGCGTGCCAACCAAGACAGCCCAACAATGTCCAAAGCCTTCAGCATCTCAGGGTGAATCTCGTCCACATCTGGCGCCCTGCCACTGGTGAGTTTCTTGACTACCCCAGCAACCTCTGCCAGTGATATGAATGAGTATTCCTCCGAGTCTTCAGACTCTGCCTCTACTTCAGAGGATGTGTTAGTTGTATTCAGGAGCTCCTCAAAGTGCTCTTTCCACCGCCTGACAATATCCACAGTCCTGGTCAGCAGTTCTCCTCCCCTGCTGAGCACAGCCTGGTCAAGCCCTGCTTTCCCTTCCTGAGTCACCAGATAGTTTTCCAGAACCTCCTTGAGGCTGACTGAAAGTCCCTCTCCATAGCCTCCCCAAACTTCTCCCACACCTGAGTTTTTGCTTCAGCAACCGCTGAGGCTGCAGCCCTTCTGGCCTCTCGGTACTGGTCTGCTGCTTCAGAAGACCCCTGGGCTAACCAAGCCCAAGTCCTCCTTCAGCTTGACAGCCTCCCTCACTGCCAGTGTCCACCACAGTGTCCCTATCACATCATCAAGATACACTTTGAAAATTCAAATAAATTAAATAGTGGTTTATTTCTATGGTTTCAACCCAGCGCATCTCCTGAATGGCAAAGCATCATCAGTCGTCATCATCATCATCAAGAGAAACTACAGAATCGATCAGAGCTGATTATTCTTGACAGTGGCCCAGTTAGTTTATTCACCAAAACAAAGTTTGTAGCTTTGATTACATGCAATGCTTTCTATAGCACAACAACAGGATGGCAGCAGATAATCTTCTTGTGCTCTGCCTGGGCTGAAATCCAACCTCCTGTACATTTGTTGTTTTTGATCCTACTTCTGTCCGCACAGGACGTTGTGTCAACAGACTGTACAATTAAACAGAAAAGCTGTAGGGGGTGCCAGACTAAAGAATATTAAATGCCTGGAGGGCAGAAAACAGGGATAAAATATGGTGTGTCCCCTGGACACATTGGATAGTGAGTTCCCTGCCTCCTTTCAGATTTTAATGCGTCAGAGACACAGGACGCGAACCTGTCCACATCACTGCCAATTGCTAATAAGGCCTGTTAAATAAACCCAATTGAGTGGGGGCAGATTAGCTGTAAACAAAAACAACAGTTCTCATGGTCAATTTTGTATTGTACATTTCCATACAACTTTTTTTTTATCAGTACAAGAGTCACATCTTATATGTATAGTCACTCTGCTGTCTGAAGTTTCTCTCTTTTGGTCAAGGTCAAGTTTATTTCTATAGCACATTTATAAAACAACCAAAGTTGACCAAAGTGCTTTACTGGCTCAAGGATCAACAATACACAAATAAAACATCAAACAAAGAGGGCACACAAAACAACAGTATATGGAGGCAAAATGTCCATGTTTAACTTGAATTAAAAGCCAGTGAGAAAAGGATTTTTTTTTTTTTTTTTTTTTTTTACTTTTTACTCTTTTTTTTACTCGTCTTCACAACAAAAGCCTACCAATAAAAGGGAGTCTGCAAACTTATCATACTGTAAACCCACACAAGGCAGACATCTCAATATCCATCCATGCCAGCTCGACATAAAGAGGCAAAGCAGAATACCTGACATGACTCTTGAGGTACTGATTGGGTTAGGGCTGTTGAGGTGGACATCTTACTGAATTTATCAAGACAACAAGTAAACAATCATTAATGGGAAATTGGAAAATTAAAGGCCTGTCTCTAATATAAGCCTTTCCCCCAAAAACAGATCTTCTCTGTACCATTGTGGTATATAAAAGCCACAGTTTTAAATTTTACAGTGACTTTCATTACTCTTTTACAGTGTAGACTCCTCATTCCCACCATCCTCCTCCACGTTGCTGCTTAACTTTGTGATTCAAGTTGACAACAAAGGTCTATTTTTACATTCAAATCAGGTTTAGTACAGCTTTGACATTCACAATAATCTAGAAGAGAACAGAAAATACAATTACAGAAAGTGTTATTGTCCGTTATTTAATCTTCGTGTCTCTCACTTATACACATACACACATACTCACGCACACATGCTCTATGGCAAAACAAGAGATCACCTTCAAGTGCAGCGACGCGTCAAGCTGAGCCTTCAGCTGTTGTTACGGCGTCGCTCAGCTGATCAGCAGCTAGCCTGACAACTTCATTCACCCAGCATCTGCTAGCTGTCAATCACACACAACAGAAGTGCATGTATGTGTGTGTACGTGTGAGTGTGTTTCCTGAGGCTATTGATGAAACTGTCAGAGAGAGGATGAGACATGTCCATCACCCCTCTTTATCTCTCTTTCTGTCTGTTGCTTTCTTATCCCCCCTCTCTCTCCCTCTGTGCCCTTGATCACTCTATGTTCAGCATTCTCTATTCATTCTTCATTACACCTCCCACACACAATAATCTCTCTACACACCATCACCGCCCACTGTTTCTAGTTATTTACCATTGGATTTTTATATCAGGTTGATTTAAGTGCACCCTACATGGCATGAAGTCAAAGAAGTGCACAAAGCTTTTTGTCTATACACGCATGAAAGCAGCATAAATGTTTGTTTGTAGTGTGCATGTCTTAACATGTACTCAAGTGGTCAAAACCAAAATATAGCCTGCTTATCTTTATTTCACATCCTATAATGCTGTTTGTCGTATAAGTCAGTTATGAGGCATGTCAAGTTCCTTAGCTACTGATTGGATGGGGGGCGGGAGAAAAACAATGTCGCATGAATTTGTGAGACCAAAAAGTGTTACCGGAAAGTTGTTGCTATTCTGAGTTAAAGTAGTGAGTTTGACGGACAGAGTTAAGTGTACGTTCCTGCTAAGCTAACCACAACCGTTAGCCTTGGGACTTGGGACCAGCTTTTGGTGGATTTAAACAGTACACTGGCACAGAGTTAGTGCTTTATGGACAATGGACTTTGGCAGTTTGAGTACTAACCATTTAGTTAGCGCCCTGTGGATATCATCAGCCGGACTGCTCACGGAAGAAAATCCAGGCGTGCAATATATTGAGTATTAACCGGCATCTAGCGGTGAGGTTCTAGATCCAACACTCCCTCACTCACCCCTCCCTTTCTGAAGATGTTGGAGAAGCTCCAGAAGCTCCAGTGGCCCTCACAAATAAGAAACTTGTTTTCTAAATATGGACTCATCCTTAACAGCATTGAGTATTTCTACTAATTCAAGTGATGAGATGATGATTGTATTTAGTTATTTACTCTATAAAAGTATACGTTATAACTAAAAAAAAAAGGATCATACAAAGAAATTATGGAGCACTGAAAAATATTCACAGAATTTATTAACTCGGTGATGAGCAGACTTCTTCTCAGTTTATCTGTCACACTAAGTCATTACTTTGACTGTCTTTGGCTCACTCCCAGCCCTAAATATCTTAGTTAGCTATCGCTCCATGTGTTGTCTTACTGCAGCAGACAAGGAATACATCTAAATAAATCTTGCTGACGCTACAGGAAACAGCAGCCACTTGCTCTTCCTCTTCTTCTTCTTCTTCTTCTTCTTCTTCTTCCAACTGGTGCATTTCCAGCGGTCACCCACTAAATTTAAAAATGTGAAAGCTGTTAATAAAGCCAGTAGTGCAGAAGAGTGTTACAGATGTTTTGATATAATTGTGCAAATCAATTATTAAATTAATTTGTTCGTATAGTTAGTTGTATTATCTATTTTTTATTTTAACGCCATCTCTCATTTCACGCCAAACGAATGAAAGACATCTGCATTCATGGTAAAATTACAGGCTTAAAAATAAGCTTATGATGCTCTTGTCCTCTTACAGGTATATAGGAGGCCCTTGTTAACTGATGTTCATTTCATAGTGTCTTCAGGTACCATGCTTTTGGGAAAACACCTCTTAAGATTAAGGAGCCTATACATTATTTTGGTAAATTATGCCCTGGTCAGTCTGCGATAATAAATTAGGTGGAGGGCTGTTTGAACTAATTTTCATTCCCCCCTCTATTTATTTTAATGGTGCCATCTTTCAGTTAATTGTGAAAAATGCAATTTGGCCTAGAACAGGCTAACATTCTCAGTAAATATCCCCAACAGTTGGTAAAGGACAAATCCACCATTAGATACACCTGCTTTGTTGTATAGAGTAGAATCTATATGTGATGTCTAACCATTATTTTGCCAAGAAGCATTGTAAGCTGTTCTTTAGTCCATCCACTTTCCCTCTCCTTGCCTTTTATATTTTAACATCAATCAGTTTTCTTGAATTTTGATCTATTTATCTATCTACATCTGTTCACCATCTAGGCATCTAGGCACTGGATTAGTGTAGCCTATTTTAGCCTATATTATTCTTAATATTACATATATGATGAGGCATTGTTGGTGATTTTGTTCTTCTGAACCTATGTGTTACAGGCCAAAGCCCCCCCCCCCCCCCAGAGGTGCTGGGGTAACTTATGTAGTCTAGAGGGTTTGGGGTTGGAAGTGAGGGAGTGGGTTTGTGAGAGAAGCACCAGTGCATTGTCGCAGCCAAAGAATAGTGGTGTCAAGGGTAGTTAAGTTACTTTAGTCAGCCATGAAGTGTCTAGATAAGCTCAGGATGCAGCATAATAGTTGCTGAAAGGCTGTGTATTGTGGTCGCTGTCACAAGAAGAGAAATATAAAGTTCTTCTTCATGCAACCTTACTACAGCATCGTATAAATAGTTACCAGCTATGAGCCAGGCTGAAGTAAATGATGAAATCAGTGACAAACAAGTTGTGCTGTAACAACATCTGTGTAGTCTGTGTATTAACTGATTGACCATGGAGAAATTGGTTTGAACTGGCAAGGAGTTTCCTCTTATGAGGTTGGCTCACTCTTGGGAAGTAAAATCAAAAATATGACATTTACCACTTTTCCTAATGTCTCTATCTTAGCTTTGATGTATTATCCACTCACAACATGTTATCATCAGGATTTTCAAAGGCTTGAAGTCCATCATCTGTATTCTTTCATCGCAACCATTTACCAAAGTATATTGCAAAAACCTTTAGTTAAAGAAAGAGTGATGACAAATTTGTATTATTATTCCCTAAAGAATACCATCTTGGCAGGTAAAGTAAAAATGTCTGAGACTAAAAGAAATAAATCCACTCTAATATAATATGCAATAAGCCGTTGCTCCTTGGCAACTCCAGATTTCACATATTTGTTTACTACACAGTATTTCCAGTTTAGTGAAACAGTTTTACCTATGTACAAAGATTGCTTCTTTCCACAATGCAGCCGTTCAACGCAGTGCACCTTTTGCCTAGGCCTGTGCTTGTCCAAATATCAAGGGGATTATTTAAAAGTCAATTAGTTGGTCAAGGACAATTGAGTAAGATTAGGGTTTTCTCTGTTAATTCAGACATCGCCCCATGTCTTAATATCCCATGCCCTTTCATCTGTGTGCTGGTAAATGGACCTCTGCCTATGTATTTGTACTCACTTTAAATGTTGTTGCTTATGCAAATTTAATGAGCATTTTTGTTGCATCTTTTAATGTGCACACTACAGCCTAATGCATAATTAAAGATTGTACAAATAATGGAACATGTTTATTTCGGTTGATATAAATTCCAACAGAGGAAAGTTCAAGAAAAAAAGCAGATAAAATGATATATTTAACATTCTAAAGTTGCTGTTAATTGTATGGTGTTCGGGTCTGTGGGAGCCGTTTTCACTTTGTATCAAAAGAAAAATGATACGATTAATTATTTTTTTCAAACTCAGACTCATTGGCCTTGGCTCATTTTCTGTGAAGAACATATATCAGAACACATTTTCAATGACCACACACTGTTAGGGGGTGGGACACAATAAACATAGCTTTGCCAGTGTGGTTCCTTAACACAACTGATCAAGATGGCCAAAAGATTCCCTGCTCAGAGGGCCTTGCAATTGATTTTCGGAAGAGAGAAAAGCTTTTGATGATGATGTAGAGGAAGAGGTTTCAGAATGTGAGGATCACATTTCTGAAAATTCAGAGTCTGACAGTGACTTTGAAGAAGAGAATGAGATTGAGCATCAGCTAGTTCCAAAACGAAGACGAGCCACAGGTCCAGCCCATCAGCAGCCAGCCCCAGGACCAGCCTGTCAGCAGCCAGCTTCAGGACCAGAACATTCTTTGATATATTGGACATCTCATTGTACAATGCCTTTGTCATCTGGACAGCACTGAACCCAGAGTGGAACAGAGGGAAGCTCCAGAGGAGACGCCTCTTTCTCAAGGAACTGGGAAAGGCACTGGTGAGACCTCAAATCCAGAGAAGACAACATGTTCCAAGAACCCCAGCCTCTGCAGCCATCATGAGGAGGATTCAGGAGGAGAATGCTGGTGCCCTATCCACCCAGCCTATAGAACCTTTCATTATTCTAGGTTGCGGCCAGCAGCAACAAAAAAGAAGCACTACGAAGTGTGTGTGTAATGGTTAAAGAAAAAAGTGGATTAAGGTGAAATTCATTTTGATCTGTTGATCGAGTGATCTGTTATCGGCTACTCTGGTCTTCTAGACAAACAAGCATGAGTAATAAGCTAAAAGGGATATCTGTGTTTAAAACATAACTAATTCCTTATGTTATTTTGGAAAAGCTCTCTGATTACTGTTTATATTGTTTCCTAAAGTGCTGCCTCTTCTAAGTTATTTCTTGAAGGCTAATCCTCAAATCACCTCTGGTGTTCGGGTTTCGATTGCTTGTGTCTGAGCTAAGACGGTAGAGGGGAAGACGGTGTTTTCACTCGTCCATTACAACACTGGACGTGACTGAAGCAACATCGTGTCCGTGTTTCTCATTTATTATTCCCCTTTACAGGTAAAAAGAAAAGTGAACATAATCGGGTTCTGACATGTTTCTATGTGTTCTGTGTCGTGAAAGATAAATAGGAAGTAAAATACTGGAGTTTGCAGTAACTTTGAGAGCTAATAAGTTTTGGTTACCTGAATGTTACACCCACCGTGGCTTTCTTGCTAACTGCGCTGTGCGGAGCGGACGCCATTGGCTCAGAGGTGTAGTTGTGCCGTTTGTGTGCAGTGCTTGACATTTAATGAGAATAGTTGATGATAACTATGTAGCACTGCTAGTCTTTATTTGTATGGGTAAATGAGTGATGTTAATAGCTTCCATTTTGCAGGATATAAGTTTGGTTATGACTACTAGACATGACAGATGTGATATACTTTCATTTATATTTGAACAGAAGGAGTTGTAAAACATGAGTCTATATTACTATACAGTTTGCTGTCCATTTGAAAGTACAGTTTGTCAATTTTGATAGTAATGTAATGTTGAGAAAATTGTGTATTTTTTGAAAAAGTTCATTACAACACTGGACGTGACTGAAGCAACATCGTGTCCGTGTTTCTCATTTATTATTCCCCTTTACAGGGGTGTAACATTTTCTGGAGGCACCGCTGGGATTGGGTGAGACGAGGGTCGACTTCTGCCAGCAACGGACGTCCCCAGCTCTCATTCAGTCCCCTTCAACTTACCCAGGCAGGCAATATCCAGTGGCTTGTACTGTGGTGGTTTGAATGTCTACAACAAAGAGCACAAGCAATCTGAGGTGAACCTAAAGCACCAGGAGCGCTATTGCTGAGGTTTAGCACACAAATCACTACTGCTACGGAGCGCTGAGTTGTTGCCACCAGGACAATGGAGTCAATTGAGATAGAGACATTGCAGTTGGAAATACTTGGACTTTTGTGTACACTACCAGCAGACAATCTAAAAAACCTATGTGACTTCCTCGCTATTGCTGGAGAAGAATTTGAGCACGTGGCAGGAAAGAACAGGGCTTCATTAATCACAATGATAAGTAGTCACCTGCAAAGGGAGGAGTTACAAGAACTCGAAGATATGGGACTATCAGAACTTCTATTCTTAAAAGACAAGGTAACTGAGCTCCATGCTGAGGTAACTATGACTGAGCAGTTAGCTAAGCTTCAAGCAAAATCAAACGAAGATAAAAATGGACAAGACAAGACACAGGTAACTATACCACAAGAAAGCAGTCTCCCTCAGTTACAGCCACTGTCTTCTACAGAGAGTACTTATAGGGGAAGTGGACACAAGGCTCAGGTCACCACAGTCATTCACACAGCGCCAGTCTCAGGTACAGTTCCAGGTCAGGCCCCTCCCCCCTGGCACAAAGAGTTTAAAATATCGGGACAGATCGGAGAACCAGGACAAAAAGACCGTCTCACATTTTCCAGCTTAGCACGGCAGATTGAGCATGGCCTCCTTAAGGGCTTTCCTGAGACTGAGATTGTTGATGCCGTCATAAGAGCCATTGTTCCAGGAATGCAGTTACGCAGTTACTTAGAGGGGAAAAGTGACCTCAAACTACCAACACTTAGAAGGATACTCCGTTGTCATTACCAAGAAAAGAGTGCAACAGAATTATATAAACAGTTGTCATCTGAAGTTCAGAGCATGAAGGAGGCGCCTCAAAACTTCCTCATCCGTGCTCTAGATCTAAGGCAGAAGATTCTGTTTGCCTCACAAGAGTCAGAGTCAGGCCTAAGATATGATCCAGTGCTGGTACAGAACATGTTTCTTCACTCAGTGATGACTGGCCTGCAGAATGATAATATTAAACGAGATCTCCAGCAATATCTGGAACAAGCTGGTGTTTCTGATGAACTCCTGTTTGAAAAACTGAATACAGCATGTGCTTATGAAAGTGAGAGGCAAGACAAGAGGAAAATGACAACCCCACAGCGACCTGTAGTCGTTCACTCTGCTCAGTCAGACCACACTCCTGCTGAAAAGAAGGAGAAAACAAGTCAACTGGGTCACAGTAAGAACCAAATTGATATGCTCTCAGAACTGCAGGAGATGAAAATTAACATGTCTCTCTTAAAGGACCTTAAAGCTGAAGTGACTTCCATCAAAGAGTCTATGCAGCAGTCCTCTTATCGACCCAGGCAGCATCCAGACCCAGCATTACCGCCAGACTGCACTCCTCATCAGCTAGCACCAGTCCACCACGGCCCACCACAGAGACACTGGGCTGCTCCTGCCCCTGTAGCACAACATGGCTATCTTCAACTCAACCAAAGGTTCACCAACCAACGCCCTCTCCCCACATCTGCACCACGCCGTAGAAGGAGATGCTATGCTTGCGAGCAGGAAAATGTAGAAGACTGTAATCACTGCTTCAGATGCGGCAGTAATGAACATTTCGCAGCCGGTTGCAGAATGGGCAGATCAGGTCAATTCAGAGGGAGCACTTTAAACGGACCAGGGTTACCCCAGCGGGGCAGGGAGTGACCGCTTCATCAACAGCGCCCCAACTTTGTGTACACTGTGGTGCACATGGAAGGAATGTGAGGCTGAGACAATGTGCATCATGTAAAGGTGTGTTGGAGCGTCCTCTAACCAGCCCATTGTATGGACAGAAAAACACCAGCACTTGCTTGAGGAACTCTTGGATCATCTAGTGGAGCCACCAATACTTGCCTTTCCTGACTTCAGCAAACCCTTTGTCCTACACACAGACGCATCCAACCTGGGCCTGGGGGCCGTTTTATATCAACAACAGGAAGGAAAAATGCGAGTAATAGCATACGCGTCTCGGACGCTCACTGTATCCGAGAAGAACTACCATCTACATTCCGGAAAATTGGAGTTCCTGGCCCTTAAATGGGCCGTGTGTGAAAAATTCAGGGACTATTTGATCGGCTCATCATGCACTGTGTATACGGATAATAATCCGCTTACTTATGTTTTGTCCACGGCAAAGCTAAATGCAACTGGATGCCGGTGGGTTGCTGAATTAGCGGATTTTCACCTCACTATAAGATACCGGCCAGGAAAGGAAAACATTGATGCCGACAGTCTCTCGAGGATGCCAGTAGACATCGACTCCATGTTGAAAAACTGCACTGAGGAATTGTCATCTCGTTCGGTACAAGCTGTAGTACAGTCAGTTGAGGACCCAAGTTTTAATCCAGTGTGGTCCATGGCTCTGTCTGCTCAGTGCAAAGACATCAAAAAGTCAAAACATCAGCCTCTCTTGCCTGCAGAGATTTGTCAAGCTCAGAAGGAAGATAAAAATATCGGCCCAGTGATTGAGTGTCGTCAGTTCAATGAAAGACCTGATAACAAACAGTTAAAATCATTCAGTGTACAAAGTAAAAGGCTGATACGAGAATGGGAAAAACTCACCTTAGATGATGATGGCATCTTGTATCGAAAAACAGCCACACGAACACAGCTTGTTCTGCCAGAAAAGTACAAGGCAACTGTTTTGAAGGAACTACATGACGATATGGGGCACCAAGGAGTTGACCGCACCACCTCATTGGTAAGAGAACGCTTCTTTTGGCCTCATATGCAGCAGGACATTGAACATTATGTGGGTCGAAGCTGTTCATGTTTGAAACAAAAGAAGCCCAGCCGAGAGGCTAGGGCACCCCTAACCAACATTGTCACAACCCAGCCCTTTGAATTAGTTTCCATTGATTTTTTGCATCTTGACAAGTGTGCAGGCGGGTATGAATATATATTGGTTATCATTGACCATTTCTCAAGATTTGCCCAAGCCTATGCTACCACCTCTAAGTCGGCAAAAACGGTAGCAGACAAACTTTTCAATGATTATGTATTGAAATTTGGATTCCCTCAACGCATCCATCATGATCAGGGAGGTGAATTTCAAAATCAGCTTCTCGCACAACTGAAGCAGACCTCGGGAGTGCTAGGCTCGCGAACTACACCATACCACCCTGAAGGAAACGGTCAAGTAGAACGCTTCAACCGAACACTCATACAGATGCTCAGAACACTGACAGAGAAAGAGAAATCGAACTGGAAGGACTCATTAAACAAGTTGATTTTTGCATACAACTGTACAAGATGCAAAGTCACAGGTTTTTCTCCCTTTTATCTCCTTTTTGGGAGGACCCCAAGACTGCCTGTCGACATACTCTTCTGCCTGACACCAGAAACAGGTACACCTGACCACAGAGAGTACATGCGAAAGTGGCGAGAAGGGATGCAGGAAGCCTATGAAATAACAAAGAACAGTGCAAGGAAGTCGGCTGAACGAGGCAAGAGAAACCATGAGCGCAAAGTGAGGAGCTCAGAGTTGGAGCCAGGAGATCGCGTTCTGGTTAGAAACTTGACCCCAAGAGGAGGTACTGGCAAGCTACGCAGCCATTGGGAAGAAACTATCCACCAGGTTGTTCGACGAGTAAACAAGGATGCTCCAGTTTACGAAGTTGTACCAGAACAAGGAAAGGGGAGAGATAGCAAGATATTACATCGCAATCTCTTGCTCCCGTGTGACCATCTGCCTTTGGAAGTTCCCCTAAAAATTGCCAGATCACAGAGGAAAAATTTAGAACAGACAAATGAAGGAAAAATCAATACTCAGCAAGAAGATGACAGTGATGAGGATTCAGAGGATGACTGGCTATATTACCTACCTCAACAGCCTCCCCGGGATGCACATCCACAGGCATGTAATGAAGAGGAATATATTGGCCAGGCAGCAGACTCTGAACTGACAGAAGCACATCACAAGCAAGGAGAGGAACAGGAAAGACTGATACAGCTGAGGGAGGATCCAGGCAGGATTGAGTTGCTTGACAGGGATGAGGCTCCAGAGGAACTGGAAATTCTTGGAGGCAACCCTGTACCGCCACCTCTGTCACCTCCATCACGTGACAGTCACAGTAAAAATGAACAAGTGCAAGAGCGGCCAAGGAGAGAACGGCGACGACCAAAGCTATTCACCTATAATGAGTTTGGTAATCCAGTTTGCTACAGTATGGGACCTCCGGCCAGACCCATGTATAGGTTTAACCCTATGCAACACTACAGAGTCCATCAACCAGGGACCATGTGGCCAGATTCTGTCCAGTACCCCACATACCAACCTGTGCCCCTGCACGGGTAACCGCAGACATTTCATGGACTGTCTACACACATACACAGACACTCTCATGGACTGTCTACACACATACACAGACACTCTCATGGACTGTCTACACACATACACATACACTCTCATTGACTGTCTACACACATACACATATACGCTCATGGACTTTTGAGAAAGCAGAGTGTCACAACACACAAACACACTCATGATGGACTGTTGAGGCAGCTTGATCTGCCACACACATCATACACTCAAGGACTTTGGGTAGGCAAAGTGTCTACATACGAACTGTTGGAATATCTTGATTGTATGCTATGCACCTGCCTTAATCACTTCATGTCGAGGACGACATTTTTGATGAGGGGAAGTGTGTAATGGTTAAAGAAAAAAGTGGATTAAGGTGAAATTCATTTTGATCTGTTGATCGAGTGATCTGTTATCGGCTACTCTGGTCTTCTAGACAAACAAGCATGAGTAATAAGCTAAAAGGGATATCTGTGTTTAAAACATAACTAATTCCTTATGTTATTTTGGAAAAGCTCTCTGATTACTGTTTATATTGTTTCCTAAAGTGCTGCTTCTTCTAAGTTATTTCTTGAAGGCTAATCCTCAAATCACCTCTGGTGTTCGGGTTTCGATTGCTTGTGTCTGAGCTAAGACGGTAGAGGGGAAGACGGTGTTTTCACTCGTCCATTACAACACTGGACGTGACTGAAGCAACATCGTGTCCGTGTTTCTCATTTATTATTCCCCTTTACAGGTAAAAAGAAAAGTGAACATAATCGGGTTCTGACATGTTTCTATGTGTTCTGTGTCGTGAAAGATAAATAGGAAGTAAAATACTGGAGTTTGCAGTAACTTTGAGAGCTAATAAGTTTTGGTTACCTGAATGTTACACCCACCGTGGCTTTCTTGCTAACTGCGTTGTGCGGAGCGGACGCCATTGGCTCAGAGGTGTAGTTGTGCCGTTTGTGTGCAGTGCTTGACATTTAATGAGAATAGTTGATGATAACTATGTAGCACTGCTAGTCTTTATTTGTATGGGTAAATGAGTGATGTTAACCCGTTTAATCCCACCGGCAACAATTGTTGCCGCTCTTTTTTTTTTTACTTCTGGAAGCTCTAAAAGTGCTGTTTTTGGTTTTGGCAGCTAATGCAAGTAATTCAATGAAAGAATATGTTGTCTCCTCTAATTTGTATCAATGTCCTGTAACTAGTGTGAATGGTCACATGACCAGGCCTCTTTACTTCCTGCTTGCACTGCTGGCCGGAAATGTCTGCCTCAAACTTGTACTAGAGGTAGTAAGTAAAATACCTTAATTAACAGATATAAGTGAAATATTTTGTATATATATTATTTAAAGGGTCTACTACTGATATATAATGAGAATTATATGCCTGCATAAATCTTTTGATCATAAAAAGAGTAAATGTAACCACGGCAACATTTGTTGCCTCTAGCATAACACATAGTCATCGCGTTATGCTAGGTGTCTTCTAGGTGATTCTATTTTTCTTATGTTTTTCTCTGCACAGCTTAAAACTATCAGAGGTTTTGGATCTTCTAGACTTAAAAGAACCCCAAAGTGATGTGTGCTACATAACAGTCATTCCTACAGTTGAAAAAGATGCTATATAAAGTGACTGTGATAGTGACTGCTCAGATAGAGAGTATCAAGGCGAAACAGGCCATTTGCCTGCTAGACTGCTGAATGGTGACACAGAGGTGACCTATCTGGAGGATGATAAAGCTTTTAACCTGATAAGTCCAGAACTACCCCCAGACCCTCCCTGCCCCCCAACTCCCCCACTCCCTCATCTCACTCCTGCAGCATTTGGTGTTGAAGAAAACCCATTGCCGCTAGTTGGTGAATCTCCCACAGTGTCCAGCAAGAAACCCAGAACACAAACCAGAAAAAGAGAGATCCCACAACCAAAAAAAAGGAGATGTCGTGAAGAAAATGAAACCCCAAAACTAAAAAAAACCCCAGAAAAAAATGCTTCAAAATAAGCAAAATAGGGACAGGATTTTTAAAAGATCACAACGCCCAGCCACATCCGGTATACCAGATTGTGTGACCTATGGTTCAACTGCAGCAGATTGCATAAAACAAACTAAACCTGACCCTGTTGATTTATATCTTTTGCAATGTTTTTGAGGTACAGTAAATACTGACAATGTGAATTTATTTTATTTTTTACAAACTAGTATCAGTTCTTATTTTGTAAGTTCCGACACTCTTAGCTCTACGGTTATTTAACCATTTTTATGAGACTATGAAATACAGTTATTGTGTTGTTGTCCTTGTTAGTTTCCTTCAGTATGCATTGAAATTATATCTAAATGTATCTAATAAAGTTCTAAACACATTTGTAACCATGCCTAGTTATAATATGTTACTCATGTTCATGTTATTTTTATTCTTTACATGTGTAAATAGGTCAAATTGAAGAATTTGTGTAAATTTAGACTATGCGGTTTCCCACCGGCAACAATTGTTGCCGAGTATAAAACCTACATTTTCACTAACATAACCAACATGAAATGAAAAAATTCATACATATTATATGTTAGGGAGGTCTAAGGAGTGAAATGCATGCACTTATTTTGCAGGGAAAAATTTGGGATTAAACGGGTTAATAGCTTCCATTTTGCAGGATATAAGTTTGGTTATGACTACTAGACATGACAGATGTGATATACTTTCATTTATATTTGAACAGAAGGAGTTGTAAAACATGAGTCTATATTACTATACAGTTTGCTGTCCATTTGAAAGTACAGTTTGTCAATTTTGATAGTAATGTAATGTTGAGAAAATTGTGTATTTTTTGAAAAAGTTCATTACAACACTGGACGTGACTGAAGCAACATCGTGTCCGTGTTTCTCATTTATTATTCCCCTTTACAGGGGTGTAACATGTGGACCCAAGATGGACAGAAAAACACAATATACATGCATCAAGTGCAAGAAGTACATATGCAACACACACACAGTAAAACTCTGCCCCTCATGTGTTGTATAGGCTGGTATGAAAAGGCAATGTGTTCAATGCGGCTGATGTGTTGTCTAGACTGACATGGTTACTGCATGTGTTCAGCTTGTGTTGTGTAAACCGACCTGAAGTTCAAATAAATAAAAATCAATAGTTATGAAAAACCTTGCTTCATTTGTAAATTTGTTGAATTTTTTTTCCACTCATATCTTGATTATAATTGATTTTCTTTTTTTATTACATTTTATTAAAAAACAAACAGAAAAACGAGTAGCACTTTAATTCATAAATGTGATCTAACAAAGATAAAGGGCAAATATTAATCATATATGCTGTTTATATTGCTTGTAATTGTGATGAAGTAAACATCTGTTGAGTATTTTAACATAAAATTGTTTGATTGTGTTGAATCCAAAAATGCAGCGGGTCCACCATACCCACGAACACTGGCTGAATAACAAAAATATGAACATCACACAAGGGTTGAGAGGGGGGATAAGGTGCCACAAAAACAGACAAAACATGTAATAGCAAAATTCAAAACTACGTTATAAATTGTATTAAAGGAATAGTTCACTCTAGAATGAAATTCAGTCATTATCGACTCACCCTCATGCTGATGAGAAGTCCGGTGTAGTTTCTTATTCCTCAAAGTGCAGCTGGAGATCCGCGGGGGTACCGTCCTGCAGCAAAAATCCATGTAACGGGCGTCAATGGCGTCCGAGATGAAAAGGTCCATAAAACTACACAAAAACTTTGTAATATTCCTCCATACTGCTCGTCCGCTGCAATCCAAGTGTCCTGAAGTGGTGACATCCAGAGTTTACTCGAAACGACGTCATTTAGTACATTTTTCTGGCCTAAACAGTCACTATACTATATTTGCCTGGAGGTACGCTCCCGCGTGCACGCGAGTCTCCCTCACAGCCGTTTGCACTACGGAAGCCGCGCCAGACAAGATCAACGAGACTCGCGATAGATACACACCGGTATTTACATCCTGCTGTGAGTTTCAAAGTTTCAAATCACTAGTGCAGGCAGATCCCTCTTGTGTTTGTGTGTCGCTCGGTCGCTCACAGCAGGATGTAAATACCGGTGTGTATCTATCGCGAGTCTCGTTGATCTTGTCTGGCGCGGCTTCCGTAGTGTGCACGCGTGAGCGTTTTGTGTAGTTTTATGAACCTTTTCGTCTTGGACACCATTTATGTTCGTTATATGGATTTTTGCTGCAGGACGGTACCCCCAGCTGCACTTTGAGGAATAAGAAACTACACCGGACTTCTCATCAGCATGAGGGTGAGTCAATAATGACTGAATTTCGTTCTAGAGTGAACCATTACTTTAAGAATGATGTCTTACTACCTTCACCTTCACTACACATTAGGGATGGGCCAGGTGCATGATGAGTACAACTGGACAACATGCCTGTTTATTGTGCAATTGAATAAAGACATTAGCGTTAAGCTCAAAATGATTGGTATCCAACTGTCCCTCCTTAGGCCACCAGAGAATCTGTCTCCATACTGCACTGTGCTGAAATTTGCTCTTATCAAACAAATATTTTAGACCAAACACAAAGTACACAAATGCTTCCTGCCCAAAAAAAGCCTAATCAAATACACAATGCACAGTTTTCTACCTGTTAAAAAGTCTTTAATCTGCAGCCAGATGGTCTGTTACACAGAACTATCTGGGAAGTTGCCCTTAGAAATTGTTTGGAATAGGGCAGACCCTTTAAAAAAAGTACTTGATAGGTAATAGGATGAACTATCTGTCCATCACTGTCCATTACGGGCTAAATTCAATCAATCAGATTAAATAGCTTCCAGCAAAGATTGGTAAATCAAATGCTTCAAGACAGTTGGGAGAAGAGCAAAAAACATCTTTTCCATTGATACAAGCCTTCAGTGCTGTTCTTTGCTTTTCTTTCAATGAAGAAATACTTTCCACATGATCACGTGATCTGGCAAATCCATCTGACTCACAACATAAGGGTTTTTAGGGGGAGTTTCGCTGGGGGAGACCAGTCTGAAGTGCATGTACAGTATGTGCTGAGCATGTCTGTTTGTTTGTGTGTGTCCCATTTGAGGGCATTACTGTAGATAATCTGATCCTGATAGTGCTGTGTTCATGTCAACTGAGACTGACAGCTTATTGTCATCGTCCTCTGCCCTGACATATGCCCTCCTCTCTCTCTCTCCTTCTCAGTGTGATTGTCTCATCACTCTTCAGTGCTGTGACTCCCACCTGACGTCCAGACAGGCCTCATCCTCCCGCAAGCTGGATAATCAACATCCTGTCAGTATACTGTCAATATCCTTCTCACACAAAGTGGACATGTGACCCAGAGTGTCACACACATCCATTCCTTGTGTAAACCAAAGGCAACTGTTTTCAACATGGGATGCTAGCTGATAAATTTAATCTGTCCATTCCCACCATATGTGTCCCATAAGAGTTTATGGACAAACAGCTCACTTAAACAGTTATTGACCTATATGTTGTCACCATAAGGTTAAGGGCGCTTTCACACCAGTAGTTCGATTATTTGGTCTGCACCAGGCAGTAAAATTGTTATATTGTAGCATACAGACTGCGGTGTGGTCCGCGTTCACACATGCAAACGGACCAAAATTGGTCTGAATGACGTTTCATCATCTTCCGGTAGAAATAAGCGCCAATTTGGACTTTCACAATGGAGCGACAAGTTCGTACACTGTTACTTGCGCTGGTCCTTGCTTTTTATATTGTCAATATCAGCCATTTCTGGCAAAATATCCAATTTCAGAATGAGTCGCGGCTGCGGCTGGAGAACAATCTGCGGATGTACTGGATTCGCCGAAGACGTATAGCGCGTCATTTCAGGGAGAGGAGACGCGCTATTTACACAAGTGCTGTCTTTGTGATGATGAGACAAGCACCTTTCCAAAGACCCACAAGGTAGGCTATAGCCTGACAAGCCAGACCGCTAGGGTCTAGATCGTAGCAAAAGCCCTTAACTACGGAGTACGCCTAGGACCACATGGTAGATCCATAAAAAATGGATATAGAAATCCATGGGAAGGGATTCACAATCTGTGCGCACAGATTTTGCCCTCTTCTTATTGCTCAGCACAGCACAGCTACTGACGGTCCTATTTTTCTACATGGAGTTTGCCTTTGATAGTGATCAATAAACAATCAAGATGATGACAACAACTCTGTTTGACTGTATATGAGCAAAATGCTCTATTTAACTATCAGAATGATAGTCGGTATGTCCCGTCCGGTCCGATCAGAGGCCTGAGATCCACGCACCACATTACACACACAGGGATGCACCACAGCGTTCCTCCTCCTCCAGTTAAATAGAGCATTTTGCTCATATACAGTCGAACGGAGCTGACCTCTAGCTGATCAATGAAAAGAGAGCAAAATCAGTGCGCACGGATTGTGAATCCGAGAGCATGGTTTAAGAATCTGTTCGCACAGTTTACAAATCTGTTCCCATGGATTTCTACATACTTTTTTTTCCTACCATGTGGCCCTAAGGGGGCTACGTACTTAACAGACAGAAATTATGCAATAATTTTGTGATGGTTTGCCTCTACACTGCCTTTGTGTTTTCACACTGAACCAAGCAGTGTCAGCATATAGTCGCTTCAGTGTATCAGTTCATACAGCATGCTTGCACTGCCGAACCAAAAGAGGCATGATGTTACATGTCATAACATTGAGATCTGTGTGGTTTCCACCTATAAATCTATAAATGTATCTGCTGACTGTTTATAATCATATGGATGCTGTTATCATGTGTTGTTATTGAGATCCTGACCCACCATGCATTGTGGAAAGTGACAAAGATAAGTTGTTTGCTCTACATCACTTCTCTGGCACTCATTCACGGAGAGGGATGCTGTTTTCCGAGGGGAAGTTAATTGAAGTCTTGGTCGGGAGGGCTGACCATCGCAGTGACTTTTCCTCATTAAATTTGGTGATTTTCTTTCTATATAAGTTGCCAAAGACAGTAACTACAACAGAACAGGGGAAGGTGACAAAGACATTTTGAATTAATGTTTGTTGCTCGAAATTGCGTCATATAATCACCACCCCTGCCCCACGCTTCCAGCCTACCCTTACACACAGATGTTGTCACGTCCCTGTTGCGGCTCTGTTACTACCTCTGCTGGCGGAACAGAAATGGAATGCAACTGTCCCCCGATTCCGCCTCTGTAACTTTCATACAGACGGTGAGGCGGGATAGTAGCTCAACTTGTAACAGCCTCAGCTATTGTGTTTAAACAAGTGGAATGAATATGTTGACAACAGTAGTGTTCTATAGAAATTAAGAGAGGACAATTGTTATGACAGTGATTCTATGTTATGCACTGTATGTTTAACTGAAAATAGTTATTTCATACAACTTAGACTCCAGAAAAGAAATAATTTATGTGAACTAATGTTGATCATGGTAATTGTAAGTGCTGTATCGTAGGCAACTGGACTAGTTTCAATTTGTTGAAGACGTTTCACCTCTCATCCAAAAGGCTTCTTCAGTTCTAACTAACTGGAGGGGAGTCGCAGGCTTTTAAATTCTGTGTGGTAGTGTCTTTACAGACTCATTAACTAGTTGTCAGAGCCACTTGCTGGTCGTTGACCCAACCTGTCTTCATGTGGGTTGCTAGGGCTAGGTGAGCCCAGGTGTGAATGGTTGTTAAGCTGTCTGGGGAGGGAACTCAGTACAGCATTGTAGGTGGGTAATAAGTAATGTCTTAGGCCACCTCCTCTGTTCAAAGACGGCCGTTCCAGTTTGACATAGATGGATTCTTTTACTCCTCTTTCAAACCATCTGTCTTCTCTGGCCGAGATGTTTACATTGTTGTCCTCAAATGAATGATTTTTCTCCTTCAGATGTAAGTGGACAGCAGACTGTGTCCTCTGGCATCTTCCTGTGTGAACTTGATGTTATTGTCCACAGCATTTATATGTTCTGTGAAAGCTTCCACTTCCCTTGTTCTGATTTTGACCCAGGTGTCATCCACATACCTGAACCAGTGTCTAGGAGCAGTTCCTGTGAAGGTAATAAAGGATCTGCTCTCAACTTCTTCCATGTGACGCAAAGTTGTGTCCCATTTCAGTGGATCTGCTGAAAAAAAAATCAGCTCTGTAGGACGTACAAGTGATTTTTTTAATGATATTTTGAAGTTGGAATGTTACATTTTCTTAAAATTTAGGTTAGTTGTTATAAGCGATGCCCACTTTATAAATCATCACTGCATTTTAGGAATCCACTCAGGTATGACGGTAGATTGTGCATGGATTCCATATGAATCTATGCAGCGGATGATCAGATATAAACTTCTCACAATTTTGGCACACCCTTGTGGCTGTTGGGCACCAAAGTTTGCACATGGCCTCATTTCAGCATGGGAAGCTAGGGTCTTAAGTTTTTTTATTAATCTGAGCTAGTTTTTCAGGAGGGTCCATAGAATATTTGTGCAAAGTTCCATGCAGGTCGGACTCAAAAATTACTTCAACCGCAAATGGGCAGCACTTCTACATAGGGAAGGGAAAAATGCACCCTACGCCAGAGCTGTACAACTGGATGATGTGACGAGTAATATGATGCAAACAATTAATCTCATTCGATCAAGGTAAGCAATAATTTATTTGTCATTATACAACACAGGGTTTCATAATGAAATGTTCATAAAGTTCATAAACTCCTTCATGCTACATAAATTACAGAACATATATACAGATATTTATATACAAATATTTTTAATTTGTGTCGGAGTGAAGTAAAAAGGAAAGTTCGTCATCAGGGAAACACTGTTTCACTTTGACTGAGCTGAAAAAATGAGTTCCAAAAACAAAAACATAATTTGGAGGAGCTACCGGCCTTAATTCACTTGGTCTGGTTGGAAATTAGTGCACATATGTGTACGTATATGTGTACGTAATTTACCACTAAGGTGTGTGCTGACATAATCATGGGTCAGTTTTCGGAAAGGTTTTATTTGCTGAGATCTGAAACTGACAGTTATTTTAATGAAAAGGGTAGCAGCCTGTTTGAACTGAGCAACCCTTTGATGATGGCAGACCCTTGCACTTCCTTGCGGTATCAGGCACAGATCCAAAACACTGCAGCTTTCTTCCTCCCGTCGGATCTTCGTACATGGAGTGAGGCTGCTTTGTACACTTTTTTGCTTGCCTGTATAAATCCTTTCACTCTTTCTGTGATATTATGGATGACTTCAAATATGTGTAGAATTTATCAGTGTAAATACACTCAGCATTACGGATAAGTCAGTAGCCTTGTCCACCATCCACAATGAGATGTCCAGTGTACTTTTTGCGTCATGTCCTGCCTCCTGCATACCCTCCTTCCCTAAAACCAAACAGCTTATTTCCAGTAGGTGAGTAAACGTCTGACACAGACATTCTCCTGTTGCAAACTACATGGAGCATGCATGAAAAGGGATCTCTGGACAATGTCTTGACCTTATTCTCTCGACATGGCCCATTGTTCATATGTGATGACTATGACTACCAAAAACATGACAAACGGTTATTTTTGTTGATCTAAGTGTCGGTCAAACCGATAAATCTGACCTGACAGTGGAGCTTGAATAATGCCTAAAAGGTCTCTAACATTAATAAGAGTCATGCTTTCTAAGTCAGTCTAAATCCTGCAATAATTTATTTTTGCCCATTAGGGGGTAGCACAACAAACAAAACATTCAGTTTATATCTCCTTATGAAGTTGATATGGCAAACCTATTAGCAAACAGTCGTCTACTTACACATTCAGCATATACCAAGTAATATTTCCATTATTTCAGAAAAATATATGTCAAATATTTATTCTCCTAGCTTTGTATTAGTCTACCAACTCCTGAAAGAAATATCTGGCTCTTTAGCTGCTTGATTTTCTAATATTTTAACCAGCTAGTTACTTTGCCTGTATGCTGTTTGGTTACAGTGTACGGTGGGTTTATAGGAGCTTGTTTGCTGAAAGCAGTGACCAGCTGCTGTGAAAGCGGTGATGAGAGCAGTGAGACTGAACCACAACAGTAAGGGTATGAGCTGTAAAGCCCCGACAATGAATTGAAATGTGCTTCAACTTTCAGTAGCTCTTAGGGGAACTGCAGAGTTAGATTATAATTATCCATGGGTTTGTCATTATGAGCGTCCCCTGGATTACACAAAGTCATTTGAGCCAGTGTCTATATAAACATATTGATAACATTGTATCAAATCCAAACAGAGATACTGTAAAATATATGAAAGCCCCATCTTTTGCTTCCATTGTATCTCTCTTTTAGTGTCTTGCTCATCTTTCAAAAGTTTTCTTCATTTCAGTGGTTTCCTATTGCTGGTGGGTGGCAGAACATATGGGTGTTTATTTGATGGAAGGTTACGCCGAGCTTAGTGTAATTACTCTTACTTAGAAACAATCAAACTTGACAGATATCATGATGATGTGCGTGAAAATGGAATGCAAACAACAATCAAAGGATGATTGGACCTGACAGCTATATCAACTCTAAACTAATTGACAATATTTATATGAAATATCTTTATACATTAGTGCAGTTTTGCTGAAAACGACAGGTGATTTCCATCAAACCAGCTTGCTTCATTTTACCATCAAAGGAAGATTACAGATGTTATATATGAGAACAGAAACTAGATGACTGCAACTACATCCTCAGATCAATGATATTCTCCATGTCATGTAAAACTGTTTAAACACACGCAGAACTGCATCTTATTGTATTATTACTTTTGTTTTACACACCCACATTTAAAGAATTGCTGTAGCAACAATATGTTTTACTATTGTAAGGGGTGGGGAGTGTAAACAATAATGAAGAAAGGTAATTATTGAATAGGTGCAGGTTCTGAGTGATATCGGGGGAGAGCACGCTGTCGATGACGTTCATGAACAGAGGGCAAAAGCGTCAGATGCCGGTGCATACAATAATTTATTCCAAAGTTGTTCTTTACAGGAGTCAACAATACAATGATAAAAACTCTAAATGAGGGTTAAAAAGATAACTGCGTTAATGTCCATTAAAAGAGAAGTCTCTGTTCCTTAAAAGAAAAAGTCTTAAAAGATTGTCAGACCGGGACAGTTGCGTCACATGAGGTCCAGAGGAGGAGACTTGCTGCGGCGTCAGGTTTCTCCGGTGCCTCGGCTGTTCCAGCGTCCTGGAAGCCACCTGGAGAACACAAAATCACTGCCAGTACGAACGTCCAGTAAAGCACAATGCCCTAACATAGGGATGCATACACCACAGTGTTACTAATGGCCCCAAGGGATACTCACACGCCAGGCAGAGCGATTAAGCTCTGCCGCTGCGATTGTGACGCGTCGTAACACTCTGGATTTTCCGTCGCCGTCTCGAACTAGGTGTCTTTCGCCTTCGTCTTCCTCTCTCTGCCTCGTTTCCCAGTCTCTCCGTCTTCTCTGGACACGCTTGCCGTTGCCACTCTTCCTCTACGCTTTTGTTCGTTTCTCTTTCCGGTTCAAACCCCGCTCCTCCACCGTCGATTGGTTCCTGTTGGGGACAAGGGCAGAACCTCCAGGTGCAGTGCATTTATCATTCGATGGTGCGTTCACAGGCAGTGGGACATTTCTAAAACATGCAGTAAAAACTAAAAACACGCTAGTGAATAAAACCATGCAAAAACTCTAAAAATATACAATAATATACACAATAAAATAATCAATAAACCCAGTCCCAACTGCCGTGTGACACTATCGCCTGAAAAAGCTTTTGTTTGTGTGTGTGCCCATGAATGTGTAGTAGAAAGTGAAGCCTAGTGGTTGATTTATAATCTGCCATTGGCATGAGTCCTGATCAAAGGCTGTCACAATGTGTATCACAGTCCTGGATTGCTATCAGAGGTAATGTCAATCAGTGCACTCAGTGGCCAGAAGCTATTGTTTTTCTACTACTATAACTACTCTCTACTATAAATGAAAGAACAACGTACTCTCAATCCAGTCGCTTCTGCAGCCAAGTTCCAAAATATTATGAAAACCTTCAGAGAAGAGTTGTAGCAGCAGGTGTTGCAAGTGCAAGTATACACTTAATACTGTAAGAGCTAGCCCAAAGTTTAGTTGAAAAAGATTTAAATGAAGTCGTTCACAATCATAGCTCATAAGTTTGAATTTTGAGCTAAGTCCCAAAAGTAAGTTCACTGTCATTTCTTCTGTTTGTAGTTTTTTTTTTTTTATTGAGCTGCTCCAAGCCAACCCATCCATCCCCGACCCCACAATCATTGTCACAAGTCTTGGGGTAATGTGTTACATTAAATAACCTTTAGCGGTAAAAACGTATGAGAGTGAGTTAATAATAGGACTACTAGGTTATTATTTAATTTACGATGTCAAGTAATGTGTTACCACCTGACCATGTCATCTGGGGTACACAATATCATACTTATTGTCTCTGGAAAGCTGCATGTGAGAGAGACTTACTTTTCTTTTTGCCCAGAAGGATGCGGTTGTGCTAATGAGGGCTCCAGTGCAATTGTATCCCTTTCAGAAGCTTTGCAATCCAGCCTTGAACTGCAGTGTCTTAATGGAGACTTTGCAAATAACATGATAAAGCTAACACTGAATGTCTTCTGTGATTATTTATTAATTTCTTGTGTTTAAAACAGTTATTGTTGTTTGCATGATTATTAGCTGTCCACTGGCAATCCCATGATGCTGCGGGCCAAGTCTGTTGACCAAATAAGAGGCTATGTTTCAGCTGGGTATCTGTCTACATTCTTATCAACAAAGTTTTGGCCATGCAGTGCAGCCTACAACTGCCAATATTTATTTTTTCATACTGTTATGAAATCTGATAAAAACATGAATCCAAGAAGGCCAGTGGGGAAAATCCAATTGTAAACATATTTGTCACTTTCCCAATTAAGCCAAAATGAGAGCAGCCACCCCTTTATATGGTGGCCATACTACTTTTTTAATAATATAACTACTGAAAGAATGAGTATTGGACTGTTAATTGCATGGGTATACTTTAAACACACACACCCACTCAAAATTATTAAAGTTGTGTACATTCATTGCATGTGTTTGTGTGCATACAGTATCTACGTGGATGTTTGTGTGACAATTCATTTGTGCTGTATTGCAGAGGTTAGCAGCACCAGCTTCTGTGCTTATTTGAATTGTCCCCTGAGTGTTGTGTACTGAACCTAGGTCCATGGTGTTCGCCTCTTTCACTGATCCAGCAATGACAGCATCCACCCCCACAAACCTCCAAGTCTGAAGCTTCCCTGGAGCTCCCCTGGCGCCTGGCCGCAGCCATGCCCCAGGAACAGCAGCCCCTGTGGGTGAGCACTCTGCTGGCTGTCAGCTTCCACAACATCCACCGTCCAGCTTCCATCCTAGAAGCCCAAGTGCTGCCACTTCTGGCAGTGATCTCCATATGTTTTGATATTAGAGCAGCCCTTCTCTCACTTTGACACTCACATTGTGGCTTGATGTTGCCCTTGTAAGACTGGCATAAACACACATGCCCTCAGTACCACCATGGGAGGCAAGACAGAGAGATGACAGCTATATCTAAAGTTTACCCTGCCAGCCCATGTCTGAATCCACCGAGGATGACCAAGTGACCTTAAGAAACTCCCGTCTAGACAAAAGAGGTCAGTGCCAGTTTGGGGTTACTTTGCAGTCCTTCACAGTTTGAAAACTCTATGACTGATCATGCACATTCATGTTTGGGTTTCTTGCTTGTCTGTTTGTTTAACCTGGGACATAACAATGCAGTGTAAACTAAAAAAAGATTAGGAAATTTAAATGTATTGCCTGAACATTACATCTGTCAGTTTCACCATGGATCTATAATATTCTCTAAACTATATACTATGAATGCTTAATTCTATATTATGTTGCAGCCTATATACTCTTTAGAGTTGAGTCACCATGATGAAAGTGTAGTCACGGAAGAGCAGGAGGATCATAGAGGTACGCTGCTGGCTGTCAGTAGTATTCCTATAGCATTCCGATAAAATTTCTATGACATTCAGTAGCGTGTGTGCTGCTAGAAATACACCTCCAAACCATGCCACCTCTGCAACAAAATATTTTAGGGGGGACATGACTACAGATAAACATAACAACTTCAGCTGTTTAGTGTAACCTAGGAGTGGTAATGGGATTGAGGAAATTCATTTGCACTGACCGCACCATGCTGAGTTGTTAGAGAAACCAGGAACCCACTGGTTACTACCCCCAAATTCCACTGGGACCGCCACGGCAGCGATATGGTCGCTGGAGCTGATCAAGGCCATTCTAAACAATACTCAAGATTCCACCAGCTGTGCCCCGGAACGTCTGAGCAGCGTCCCAGAAGCGGCACTCCCCTCTGCTCCGTGGAGAATAGGCGGCAAGTCAATTTTTGACGTAAGTGGACCGCAGCCGCGTCAAAAGCAGAAGTCAGACAGCGGAATGGCATAGTGCATCCAGTCAATTTTCTAAATAAAACATTATGTCGACTTGGGAACTACAGCACAACAAAGTCAGAAATATTAACAACCACATCTAAAACGGACAAATAACGAAACAGTTTAACTACGTAGCCTACTAAATCACAGTAGAAGCAGAAACACAATCTGTGTAAGTCAACAACAGCAGGCAGGCATGGTGCTCAGCCTCTGAAACGCTTCGCATGGACGATGGAACAAAATGGCATCATACACGTCAGGTAACAGAGACATGCCCAGTGAAATCAAGGGGTAAATGGTTGTTACTGGTTTTTCTTTTGTACTGTACATTTCTGCAGCAATCTCTGGCACGATAACTTCTTTTGAGATCTATAAAGTTCTATCTTATCTGATCTTACAGTGGCATGATTTGAGGTTAGAGGTTGTTAATACTGTCAAAACTGGTGTTTTGAAAAAAATGAGCATTATTACAATTGCTTATTGTCCATACCTATTGATAGAATAGGCCTACAGAAAATGTTTATTCAGCCTGATGGCATTATCTTGAATTTATGATTCTTGTCAATCAGTTAGAGGTGGAAGACTATAGAAACCTGGCACATTGATAAATTAGCTTTGCAGACTTTTTTCCTTTGCTGTAGAGAGTGTTGCTCATTTTTTAGGGACAGTTGTGTTGTGAACTTCTCATCTTAGCCTTGATTGCATGTCTCCATGTATTTATTGTAACTGAATTCAATACAAACTACAGCTCTTACTTTATGTTATAGCTTTTAAGGAGGAGTTTGCTACAAACTACACACTATGTTGAGCATTTATAAAGGTTAAGGGCAGCATCTTGTCATAGTTCTAACCTCAACCTAACCTTAATTCAGCCCTAACAAAGACAATGTAAAGAATTTCATTTGAAGCTTGTTAGAGGTTGCAACGTCAACCCTCAACCTCAATCAAAGAGGTCAAGTTTAGTGTAGGGGAAAAAACCATGGGTTGTCCAATTGCAAATTATCAGAACAATCCTTCATGATAGTTTTCTTTAACTATAATTTAATGGTTGAGAACATTTGAAATGCATGTTTTAGGAGAAGAAAGTCCCTCAGAACTTTTCTTTGTGGATTACAATTTATTTCGTATAACTCTTGTAGGGTGCCGTCTAGGACCTCCTATAATTACGGAGTGCTTTATAAAAGAAACCTCACTGATGAGGTTCTAATTTAACTATAATTAAAGACTTCTTTTAAGAAACCTCACTGGGAGTTTGTTAAGGGAGCCAATTTTTTGAGTGAAATAAGACAGCTTTGAAAGCTCTTGCAAGAATTGTGAATGACATTTAGACCACTTCACTTGTTTGAATATTTGGCATTACAAGAGAGAATAGGATGGATAAATAAATGCAGCTGTGTACAAATGAGCTACAGTTCTTAAGAAGAGAAAAAACTGGCTTTGAGTGTTCTTACATGGGCAGAAAAAGAGGACAGAGAAAATGGAGAAAGAGAAAGAGCAGCAGCATGAGACACAGCAGAAGTGCGGAACTGGACAGATGGACAGGGAGTTTTTCGTTTAAACATCATCACCATCCTCATCATCCATGTCAATTCTGTCCGCCAGGGACCCGCCGCTCAGTGAGAGGATGATGTCTCCACTCCACAGAGAGATGGCCACCAGGGACTCAACTCTCTGCTGCAGTTCTTTTCTCGACACAGTCATAAACACCATCCTTCCCTCACAATGCATAGCATTATAGCAATGATCAACAGTACACTTTAAGCAAAGCCCATCCCCAGCTTCTCTTTATCAAGCTATTTTTGGTCCTTGGGGTTTGGCGATGCATCCCAGCTCAATTATCTCAAAATATTATGTATATGCATGTTTATTCTCTCTGTTCAGAATGATAGACTGTTAGCGCAGTGTTTTTAATATGCAAACCACCCTTGTCAACCAAGCTGGGATTGAGAGGCTACCAATTATTCGCCGTCAGACAGTGAGAGATGATTATCTAGGTGAGGGACTTGGTTCATCCTCAGCAGCTAGGAAGTGGCGTATTGATTGGCCATCAGGGAGCTAATAACACAAGGTTATCTACATGTAGCATGAGACAGTCTTCCTACTTAATACAGCAGTCCTATCTAGATTCAATATGTCCTTATAGCACAAAGCCAGGGAGCAAAGGAAGGGCTGTGTATCTTCCAAAGCCTAACAAAGGTCACACTATCGTAAAACCATCTATGGGGATGCAGTAGGATTATAAACTGTGCCGTCACAGCTCTGTTTTCATAGTTTTATAGTTTCTCTCCTAGGGTTGGGTACCATTCATATTTGAACCAATACTGGTACTAGTACCTGGATTGTGGTCCCTTCTCTTTTGTACTTGCTGTATACAAAAATGTCATTTCAGTCATCTTGAGGAGGATGTTCAAAGACCTGCAAGTCCTGAATACCTGGACTAAAATGTAGAAACTAATGGAATATCGGTACAATATTGGACTATATAAAAAATAGAACTGTCAAAAGAAATATAACTAACAAACTGTAGAGGGCAGCAATACGCCATTACGTCTAGTCTGCCTGATCCCAAGAAGAAGAACAAACGCATTGTCTGTTTATGTTCTTATCACTAGGCTACAGCAGTGCTCGCATACTGTAACATTTATCTTTAAACAGTATGCAATTCACATACTACTGTTTTAGCGTACTAAAGCACAAGTTGGAAGAATTGGGAATGAAGGAATTTTCGGATGCAGAAAGTAGAGTTCTTGCTTGCACTAGCAAAAATGCTGAGATAACATTCACCAAATCAGTGAAAAAAGCTCAATTAAAACAACTCCTCCACCTAGCTAATTAATTACATAAAGGTATCAGAGATGTTGATGCCTCGTCATTCATGTAGGAGGGTTCAGCTCATAAGCGCAATGCTGGCTGCAGGCTTGCTAACATCAGCTGCGGCTCCTGCAAGGGACCTGGCTTCCAGCCTATCAAACAGGGTAGACACTCTCTAGCTTTTAGGTATATCTTTTTTCCGTTTCCTCAGGTAAGAAGTGTTGTCCTGGTCAGCTTTGTATTTTGCATTACAAATAATGCAGCAAGTGTTGCCCTGACTCACTGTGACTTTGCAGGGGTGACCTCTCTCTCTCTCTCTCTGTCTCTCTCTCTTTCTTTCTACGACGTTCGTCAGGAACTAGAATTTGGCACTGATTGATTTAAACATGAATCAGTACTCATTTGGTCAGTACCCTTAAAAGTAGAGTTCGGCATCCAACCCATGGCCTCTCCAACTGCTTTTATTGACCTGAGTGAACACACTAAAGACATTTATTATGCAAAAAGGATAAATTCATCTGGGCCAAAGTAGTGAATGTAAACATAACTGTGTTAAGGGTCATTTCAAGCCCTCTGTCGATAAAAATGGCTGCCACGTGCTGTAGTCTAGGTGATACACAGGTATATTCACTAAGAAAGCTAGTTTTCTGACAGAACTTGCACTTCAGCTGCGTTGCTCCTCAGATTTTGAAAATGTATTGAATATTTTCATTGGGTGCTACTGTATTTGCTGTTTTTTCACTACAGTCCAGTAGAGAGACCTCTCTTTCTCTCATGCCTGTCATCAGTGTCCTGTGCAGGAGTGGGGCAGCTCTCTCAGCCTGCACATGGTCAGAGACAGAGACGATTCCCTGATGCCAATGTGCCCAAAATTGTGCTTAAACTTTACTGAGTAAATTAAAAGATTATAATTTTATGACACTATGAGGAATATTTAAGTAAATGGAAAAAACATATAGAATGTATAATGATAATTTAAAAGGTAAAGCAAGTAAAAAAAGTGAAATTTAAAATGCAAAAAAAAATCAATTGAAATGCACAAACTGAAAGCCTAAATAGTAAAGATGAAATTGGAAAAAATGACATTGAAACTGGACCCCTGCCGCTTCAGATGACACTGCTGTCTTTTGCAGTGCTCAGTTATGTATTTGCACATGTGCACTAAGCGTTTGTAAGTGAAGTAGTGCTTATGTGGGTGTCAATCTAGGTATTTTAGTAAAATAAACTAGGCAACACTACTGCTGCCACCAATGACAAGATTTAAATTGTTGGTGTGTCACATCTGCCCAGTCACCTTGCTGTTAAATTTAAACTGGCAATAGGCAACATTTTTGCTTTAACTTACCATTCTGAAATAAAAAGTGATAGCACAGTGTAATGGCTGTAGAAAAATGAAGCCATCTGCATATAGATTAGTTCCCTATAAGCCTCGCTTTTACTTTTACCAGGCCTAGAAAAATTAAGGTCGAATTATAGAAAACAAAGAAAGCATGTCTACCACTGCACAACCAAAAAAGTAATATGCATTGTTTTCGATGGTCGTTATCCCCAGGTTATGGTGGAACAATTGAAATAACTGTGGAAACGACACTGCAATTGAAAGAGAACCTTGCTGATGGAGGAGGCAGAGAAGGTGAGGAGGGAGAGTGATAGAAACCGAGCTACAACAGAAGTGAACGGACTGGCATTCACTCAATAGAGAGAGCCTGTGTTGTGTCAAAGACTGCCGGGACTTTCATAGTGGTGAGAATGGAGTTTACAGGTCAAATTGGGATTCTTCAATTGTTTTGGGAGCAGAAATGTCAGAGATGGTTTGAGTTTAAGTAGTTCAGGTTGCAAGACATCTACATGACTAGGTACCACTAGGTAAGTTGGCTGGCAGGCCCTTTAATACCATTTGTCCCCAACAAAGAACCTACTGTTTCTGTCACAAAAATAACAAGACCTTTCCCTGATTAAGGAGGATAGATAAGGCATCTATTGAAATTGTGCCACTCAATGTGACTGACAAGCAGCAGTGTATGTATGGTGTGCACAGTTTCATGATGTGTGAGGTTGTCTGGCACAGTGATCTGGTGTCTAAACATAAATCACAGTGGCAGCAGAGAGAGACCATGTTTCCTTGTTACTACAAACCAATAGAGAGCCTTTCTCTCGAGAAATCAACATGACCTCAAACACGACGTTCACCAGCCACATTCCAGGTCATGGTAGAGACTCCTGGACACATAATACCGTTCACTCTCTCTCTCTCTCTCTCTCTCTCTCTCTCTCTCTCTCTCTTCCTGTTCTCTCTCCTTCAATCTTCTGTTGCATGCATGACTGGAAATATATTAAAACTTATACAAATATGGAAAAACTCAAAAACTGGCAGGAAGATTGTCGGACACGAGTGTCTTGTAATCCAAATGCTACTACAGTAGGTTGTTGGTTTGTGGTGTGTGTGTGTGTGTGTGTGTGTGTGTGTGTGCGCGCACGTGTGTAATCCAACCTGGGGCTAGTGGAGTAATCTCACGGCAGTCAGTCTGTTTTAGAGTGCTCCATTGTTTCTCAGGCTAAAAGACACCAGGGCCCTGGAATAAAAGATTTCCCGAGCAGAGTTCAAGGTTTTGGTGGGCAAATACTCTGGGGAGGCCGAGTGCGCTGTAAGCCCCAAAGATTACATTTCAGTCCCTGGCTCGCAGTCAAAAGCTCGCCAGACGGAACAGGAAATTGTGTCGCTGTCAGTGAAAACGCGCAGAGAGAAATGTAAATGGCCCTCCCAGTAACGGACGCCTCATATGCAACCCCGGCTGTGTCCCATGGGGTCTGCCTGTCCACCACGTCCATCTTGTGTCAAATAGCTGGTTTTAATACTGGAAAGGGATTGGGGGTGGGATATGTATGTGTGTGTTGGTGTGTGCAGGAAGCTGTGAAACTATGCGGTGTCCAGCATAGCAAGCAGGCCATGCTTGTATCTGCTTGGGAAATTAATTGAAATGTCATTATTATACAAATCAATAAAATCAAATTTGTATGAAGGTATAACCCAAAGAAAATGTGTGATCATAACATGAAATGAGAGCATTGCAAGACAGAGAGAGCCAATAAACATATCAGTCAAGTAAGCAAACTCACATTGTTGAACATAAACTAGTGCCATTGTTAAAATGAAAGCCTTCATGTTCAAAGTCTGTCTTCCAGCTGACAGTTCCATTTCAGCAATACTGTCAGCAACAAAACAAACACATCTAAAGGGAACAAATTACAGCCACTGAGATTTCCTTCAGTCAGGCGCCAAACCAAAGACTAGAAAAGCTATCAGTCATTGTGGGGAATAAATTGACACACAGATAAAAGGAAGTGTCTGGAATTAAAAATAAAGAACAGTGCAAGTGTGACAATCTACAGTGCTTGTGTCCAAAGAGTCTATTTTAGGGATGAAGTCGGAATAAAAATCACCCCCTGTACCAAAACCCACCTGGAGGCACACCTCAACAATAAGGCCACAAGAAATAACTACATGTAGTAGAGAGATTGGATTTCTTAAATGTCTGTGTATTTCCTCATTTAAAAAGATTTGCATTAAAAGATTTTTGCTGAGCTTAGCTGAAATTCAATCAGGAAGACCACCTTCATGCTTACTCACTTATTTACATTCTGGCTTTCTCTCCCTCACCCTTTTCTTGCTTTCAACTCAGTCAGCTGACTGAGGACACTCCCTCTTTCAGTTAAAACACTTATGCCACCCAAACACCCAACAAAAATGAAATGCTTTATAAACCATTTATTAGCAGTTGTAAAGTTTGTAAACATTGCAACTTTATAATGTCCATCTAAATAATGAACTACACACTATTTATTAACCATTTATAAAAGTACTATAAACATCAGTTGAACCTTTACAATTAATGTTTAACTATTCATTTATCATTTATTAACAATGTTTGTTTTTTTTTAGTTTTACCAAACTTTAAAACTGTTCTTTTCCCTGCTGCCAGTAGCTGTTATTTCAGTGTCAAATTGCTGCAACCCTCCTCCACCCCATTCACTGCAGGCTCTAATCACATACAGCACCCAGGGGTGTTTCATTCTGATCTGAAGTCCTGCTCCACATGCATCCATATCTCCACCACCATAGGTGTCTAGAATCCCTGGGGGGAGATATTTCTGTCCAGCTCATTGCATCACGACCCCCTTAAACTAATGCCATCACCATGGGGTCTAATTGCCAACGAGTCCTCTTGAGTTTAACTTGATTGTCCATCATGTCAAGTAAATTAATGAAATAAAATCAAAAGATCATAGGAGGATGTTTTTTTCCATTGCATCAACCCAGTTTGCCTAGCATCTCCATTGGTAAGCTCCCGCCACTCTAGATTGTATCTTCACTCTTATGCAATCTTTAGCTGTAATTAAGTCCAAACTTTGGTGTTTGAGCCTTTTGTTATAGAAGAACAATCAAAATTATCAGGACTGACTATACAGCTTATAGTGCAGCAACTCTTTCAAACGTTTCAGTTTCAGATGGAGCAATCATGTCAGCTGTGAGCATTGCAATGTCATCAGTCACTTTGAAAAGGGCGCTTCATCTGAGCTCACAGTATTCAATAAAATATGCCATGAGACACTGTCATTGACCACAGTTGCTTATCAGTATATACTCACAGCTTTTAATGCATGGATATGTTTGTGTGTGTGTGTGTGTGTGTGTGTAAAAGAGTGTGTATGTATGAGAGGAAAAACCAGGAGTGGCCTCCAAAAGGAGCGCTGTAGGTCATGAAGCAATCAGGCCTCCAGGCTTTATTGTGAATCAGGTGTTACTACCAGCACTCTATCCAAAACAGACAGAGGGAGAGACGAAGAAGAAAGAGAGGGGAGTGATTTATCAATGCAAAGTTAATAACTTCCATTTGAATCTAACTAAAAATCAATATTTCATTACCAAATTGTTAGCGGGAATGAAGAAGGATTGGGGAAGTTGGGGTGGCTGTGGTGGGAAGGAGGAGTCGGAGAGTTCGATGGAGAAGACGGGATGATTCATGGGGCCATCAGGCCGAGCAGGAGGGAGGGAGGACGACAGAGGAGGGTGCTGGAAAAACTTGGATGGGGGTTTGCTCACCAATGACCTTGGCGTCGAGGGGAAAATGTATAGAAGAAAATGAAAGCAACTGTCATGTGCCCACAGGTCAGAATCAGCTATAAATCATACCAGAGAGCAGATTTAGTGAGCGTTTGTCTTTTTCTGTGTCTGCTGATTAATTAGGGACATTTATGATAATTAGAGAAATAAACATACATTTTTATAGTATCATTTTGGATCGCAAGCCCCACGAGTGGACCAAATCATGATTTAACTTGTGCTGACCAGGGGTGTATGTACAGATCTGGAGCAGATCAGCACAATCTGAAAAAAGGTCTAGAGCAGGATGAAGACATTCTTAAGAGGTGGAATATAATACCAGCAGGTCTATCTGGGGTGAAGATTGAAAATTACCTATCACATTGGATCCTCTCACATCTTTTAAATCCATAACACAGTTTCCTAATGGGCTGATTGGATAGATAGGCCAATCAAAATACAGCAAAATAGATGTTACCAAGCCTGCGTAAAGGGCAACCCAATTTTACACAAAGTGTGTTTACAGGTCTTGGGGACTACTACTGCATATGTGACAAAAGTAGTATAAGACCTTCGGTGGCTCCAGAGGAAGCTGCATGTAATCAGATAAAGTTTTGTCACTCAGTGGCTAAGTTGCATTGTGGGTGATGAAGGCGCTAGGTGTTGAAAAGAAGAAAAATACCTGGAATAAAAAGATGACGTCTCCGATTCTGCTGTATTGATTCTATTATAGACCAGTGAACTGCTTTAAAAAAAAAAGAAAAAGAAAAAGAACTGGCATCCACATCATCCACAATGCAACTTAGCCACTGAGTGAGATGAAGGCAGTTTGTCATATGACATGGTGTGTCCTCTGGAGTTACAATAGACTGTAAAAAATAGTGGAAAGAGCCAGTGTGACGTCACCCATAGGCTTCTGAAGGGCCAAAATATGTGGTAGTTGGTACCGGCTGTCGCCATCTTGGCAGTACTTGACTCATGCTAATCAAAAATGGGAAAAGAGGTATTTAAAGGTGTACTACATTAAAAATGTTTATGAATGAAAAATGTGTATAGGCATTTAAAATAATTTTAAAGCAGTTGCATTTTTTATTTTTTATTTTTTTGCAATATGATGCAGACTGTGTTGTGCTTAATATGCAATTACATACCAAAAATGTCAGTCATCTTCTCACATTGCCAAAAATTAGTTATTTAACAGCTTTAAATTACCCTTACTATTGCAAGCAACGCAACGTACAGAGAAACACCCTTATAAGTGCCAATACTGTGTGATGTGATATTGATAGTGAAATTTTGCGGAAGTGATTGGATGGTACTTTGAGCACAATCATTCTGAGAGCACAGGAGTGAATGTTTTTTTAATCTTTTTAAATTTATTATTTAGTTATTGTATTTTATTCCTAATGGTACGAAGCCAAGTGCTTCCATCTGTGAAAGGCAATAAGAAAACAGTAATATGGCTCTCAGAAAAAAATGGCAACATTTGTACAGTTGAAGTAGTCCATAACAATTTACAAATGCATTTTAACATGTCATAACATTATGCACCACTTAAAGGGGCACTATGTAGTTTTGAAAAATAAATTCAAACTCAGAATTGTAATATTTACCATATTAATGGTGTAAAAATTCACTAAGAAATATGTATTTTTTTCTATAACTGCATAAACAAGCTGTTCTCAGAGGAAAATAAGGTCTCCAGAACACTGTTTGAAGCTAGAAAAGGTGGCAGGGTCCGCCAAATACTAACAAAGTCAAACAGTATGAAATTGTGTTGTCCTTTAAGCTCAGTTTGTTTATTCAGTCATGAAAACAAAGAAAGTTTGTTTATTTAGTTTGTTTAAGCAGAAAAAAATCAGTCAATGAAGATCTTTCTCTTCTGATTAAAAAAAAAATACATAGTGCACCTTTAAGGTAATGCATTTAACTGCTTTACTATCCAGGTCCATTTCTTGGCTTTTAGTTTTAGCTCTTGGGTTGATCTTTATCTTGACCATCTCACCCACTGTCAAATGCAGACACTTGCCTTAAAAGGCTATAAGGTACATATTCTGTACGCTTTATCAGGATAATACTTGAGTATTAGTTTTCCATCTTTAAGTCTTTTTTTTCTTAATAATGACAGATTTCTTCATGATGACTTATCTCAAATGAACACTGGCAAAACTTTTCTGAGATAAGACTTCAGACGCTTTCTTCTTTGTGTTGTGTTTATTATGCAACCTTATACTGTACCTGATGGGAGGCAGACCATATGGTTGTTTATATCATGATGTATATAATGATGATTATACTGAGCTTTGTGTAATTACTTTTGCGAAGATCATCACACTTGACAGATATCACAATGTTCGAAGTGAAAATGGAGTGGGAAACAAGAGGCAAAGAGTGATTAAAACTGACAGCTACATCAGCTCTCGACTAATTGACCATTTTTTTATGACAGTTTTTATGGGCTAAAATCATTGGTTCTGTGGTGATTTCTATTGAAGCAGCTTAATTGGACTCTGCATCAAGATTTGTGTGTGTGTGTGGATGCAGGTATTTGTGACTGTGTGATGTAGATGGGTGTCATGAATAGCATGAACTTGTTGTGTAGGTGGCATACGGTTTATGTAGCTAGATTTTAGTGACAAATAAGACGTTTTGTGAGTGTTCAGTCACAGACGGACAGACAGACAGTTCAGTCAGACTTGGTTATGAGACCTAAATTGGTCAAATCCACCTCACTGTGGGTTTGATCAGATCAAACTTGTTTGTCTTCACACCCCATCTCAGTAGTCCACCGAGAGGAAGTGTCTTTTTTGTCAGTGTTCCAGATTGCATGCACATCAGGTGACAATTAAGACATAACAGCATAAATTGTCTGCCGTCACATCCAGTTAACTTCATTCCCTGACGCCTTTCCCTCCAACACAAAAAAAGAAACACACACACACACACACACACGAAGGAAAAGCTTCTGCATTACCTTGGACCAAAACCTGACAGTTTGTAGTGCATTAAATTAACACCATCTCTTCCTACCACCTCCTCATCCTGTTCACATTCACCTGTAATGAGCAATTACAGTTAGGTGGGCCCCATCTGTAAAAGTTTTTTCTGGGTTGCTTTTTTTCTTCGGCTTCTCTGAGATCATGCTGTGACTCTCTTCACCCCACTTACCACGGCACATTTCAAACAATCCAAGTATGGCACGTGTGCGCTGAATAATTCAGCTGCTGCTAACATTAAACAACTGTTAACACGCTAGAATAATTAGTTATGCTTGCTTGACATGTTTGCATCTTTAATAATTAATGCATTTGTCTTAATTAACAACAACAGTATTTTAGCCTTGTTACTTCTTTCTCAAGAAAATAAAGTAGAAAACAGGCAATTACACCATAAATATTAATTAGATGCCCTTATTAAAAACCCAGATAATGGGCCATGGGGGGATCAGTTATATTCTGAAGGAAATTGGCCGAGATGAATAAATCTTACTTGTCACACGTTGTGAACAGGTATCTCAGTAGCAAAGCATCTTTGTTGTTAGCTTTGGAAAGACGTATAGATTTGAAAAATCATCCTGGAGTTGACCATACTGGATTCATTAAAACATTAATGCTGTCAATGGAGGCCGCTGATTAATGTAATAATTATGCTTATGTTATTTAGCTGAATTATAAATGCAATCACATTAATCATAGATTGGACCCTTTGTGCCTTTGAAACCAGTTTCTCTCATGTGAGAAGTGTTCAGTGCAGCAACAAAGAGGAAAATATCTTTATGAATTCCTCAAAACTATCATTTTTAGAATCCTACGATAATGTCCCATTGCATTTCAAGTCTTTAAGCAGCCTGTGGTGTGACATTCACATGGTATACACACACAATGGAGCCACTTAACATCTCTGGGATCTGGTAAACTCATTTATCACTGTCAGCAGTCTGTAATGCATCAAAATCACAAATGTTATTCCAAATGCAACCAATTTCACTGAAAGGCATTGAAAAATTTATCATCTTCTTAATTTGTCCCTTTCAGGAAAGAAGGCCTGTGTGCGGGTTAGCGATGAGATGGTGTTGTATTTAAATTTTCATGGCTGGCGTCCTTGTTTTGGCTGGAAGAGAGGCTAGACGTGAAAGCGCTCAGCCACTCGGAGATGAGCCAAAAATGCAGCTGTCAATGAGAGGAGAGACAGGCGACAGGCATGACGCCCTACGTGCCGGGTGACTTTGGGAAGACTTTGACAGCCACCCAGGAAGGGAAGTTATTTTCCCTCCTTTTTTCTCAAGCTGCCGCATGATTAAAAGCCAAATGAGTGACACTGCTCGACACCCCAAATCAGCCCACTGCATTAATATTTCACACAGATGGCAGCTGTGTATCAAAACAACATGCAGCTAAGGACAAGAGGAGGAGAGAGAGTGTTGGAGCAGGGTAAAGATCCTTTAGGGGTATGGCTATATTTTCCTGATTGAACGTGATTGTGCAGACAAAACCAGTAACAAGAATGGAAAGAATGACAGAGGTATAAAATATGTGAACAAATATATGAAAGGAGTAGTTCCACATCTTCAGAAATAAGCTTATTCTTTTCCTTGCAGAGTTAGGACAGAAGATCGATACCACTCTCATGTTTATACTGTAACTATGAAGCTAGAGGCAGCAACCAGTAAGCTTGACTTAGCATACAGTCTGGAAACGGGGGAAAAAATGATAACCTGGCTCTGTCCCAAGGTAAAAATATCCTGTTTAAATTACAAGAATATACACAGTATTTTTGAGATGTAATTCTCATTTTCTTAACTATTACTGACAAGTATAAGCTCAATAATATCGCACAAAGCTCACCAAAAACACTTAAGTGCATAAAACATACAGATAACAGTACAAAATATATCACAATATGTTTACATGTGAAGACACAGTTCACACAAAACGGCCACTGTGTGGGGCAGACAAACACTGCATGAGTAACACAAATAAACATAAATGTTGCTGCCATCAAAATCGCTTCACTGTTGATGTATACACCATTAAGCTACCGCCACTGCTATAATAAAATCTATCTGATATGACTTAGGCACAAATAATCGAAGATGAAGTAATATATTAAAGTTTTATTCACATTAAATTTAGTCTTGTTTGCACACTTCCCTATCCCTGAAGTAGTGGCAGCGACCTAATGAAACGCACCGTTAGCGTTCAACTTGTGGATTTCTCTGGTTTGAACATTGTTGGAAACAATTGAGATAATGTAAGTACACAATTTAACAAATTATATAACAAAGGTCTATTTGTTTTTTTTAAAAATTTTATTGCAAATTCTCTTACATATTATACGTTTTTCGATGGCTCATTTTGGGCCCGTGCTAATTACATGATGTTGTGATTTCATGGTTTGGTCACTATGCCTGATTGGCTTCAAAGCCCAACACAATTTCTGGAGGCTTGGTTGAAACTCAAACTCAAAATGTCATTAACACTGCTGTGACACTCACAAGAGGTTAGCAAATTATTTCAGCCCTTTTCACACTGTTTAATATTAACAACATACCTGAAAACTGGCAACAAATAATACATATAATAACAAATAATATTTCCTCAGTGAGAACTAATGAAAATAAATTCAGTAAATACCCCAAGTTATGGACAATCAATCGTGCTCAGTCTTGTAGATTAAGACCACTTTGTAGATAAACACGTACATCTTCAATTAAAACATAAAAAAACAATCGTAAAATAAACACTATTTTACTATTTTAACCATTTTTAAAGGTGACAGGTCAACTGTTTTAAAATCCCTTTGTGTTATCGATTGATTTCATTTCATTTTCCAGATTTACAGTAACATGTATTGCAGTGGTGTGAAGCCATGTAATGCAGTTTGTTGTGTAACCACCACTGATTACAAAGCAAATGACAATAGGTTCGGACAAGTCAATCTGGAGGTCAGGAATTAACTTCATCGCTCTTATCTGGACATTGTTGCAGTGACGGGTGGGATGGGGTTGGTGGGGGATTACAGCCACAAAACACACAAGCACACCATCAGCAGCTGAGGGACATTCTCAATTGGAAATGTCCATATTAGGCAATACACAAATGCTGTTGATGGTGTTGTAAATTCAGTGGAGCTGACAGCAAACAACATCTCAGCAGCGATGATTAAAGTGTGAATGTTAAAAAAGAGGGAGGGAGGAGGGCCAAGTGGAGGGCGGGGGCAATAATGAGGGGTGCAGAGGCAGGAGATAACCATCGACTGAAGCGTCGGGGGCCTCAGTCAATGGCAAAACAAGCAGCATCCTTCCACTGTTAGGTGCCGCGCTGTGGCTTCCTCCTCTCACCAAAGTCAATAGCTCTCAGTCTTTAACTGCTTGTCCGCTGCTGCATTAGTATACTCTCACCACAGCAAATTCAACGACCATCATCCACTGACCTTCCCAGCAGGCCTCCACACATACAACCAGATATCGTTATGAAGACTTCAAAACACATACGGATATTGCACTGAAAAGGTTACAGGCATTCAGAATCTGAGGAAGGTAGGCCTGAAATAAATAAGTGTACTATATATTAATAATGAATGAATGGCATTTGGGGCACGGAGCAATGTGTGTGGGGGTGTTTGTGGGTGGTTGTGATTGCATGGGTGGTTTCAGCTATAAAACCCGGCTTTCTTCACACACACAGTGCACCAGGGTTTCTTGAAAATGTCACAAAACCTGATTTATAGTCTGTCTTCTGAGTGCATTATTTGAGTTTGACAATCTTAATCATTCACACTTCCCACATAACCCCCCCCTCTTTTTTTTTTTTTTTTTTTTCTGTCTGCAGCCTTCATGGATTATTGAAATATAAAAATAAGTGGTAGAAGGGCCCCCGGAGCGGTATCAAAATGTCAGGTTTGTACTTACAGCCTAGTGCCGCTAGACAGGGTCAAGGGCTTCAATTATTTGTGTACGTACAGTCTGGCGCTACATGAAAGGTTATGTCACCCGCCGGCTGTTTACTCCTGAACACTAGAAGGTAACCAATACACTGCTCTACCATAAACTGCACTGATATGGAACTGATGTAGCAGAAAGGCAGCAAGAGGCAGGGAAAAGGTTCATATTTGATGCCAGCGAGTGAAAAGGCAGATCTCAAAGGTACTGTGCACATTATTTCTTATAATCAAGCCTCAGAAGCTACAATGTATAATGTTATACTGAAATCTAGGCAGCATTTTACGCCTCATATTTTAATTTATTAAGACATACCTACTCTATTTATTTAGAAAAAAAAAAAAAAGTGGCACACGAGAGACTGGACACTGGAATCTGTGAAGACTAATAGATCACTCTGAACACAATCAGAATGATGTATTGCTCTTTATACCATCCTGAGTTTAAAATGATGACATAGAAACCAAGTGACATTAATGACGGGTTAGAGTCCTCTCTCTGTGTGTCTCTGTCTCTTCCTCTCTGTCTCCCTCCTTCGCCAACACCCACACGAGTCTTCAGTGCCAATAGAAGACTTCCTGTAAAAAGCCTCAGAGTTATTGGGAGTGATATGAAATTTTCTAAATGTCATTAATTGACACCTTTTTCTGTAGGAGCTGTCAGTGGGGAGACAGAAAGGTCACAGCTCTGGGGGTGAGATATATATATGAACCTCCCCTCCTGCCAGCCCAGTGAGTTATGGCTGTCGTTAACGCAAGGGAATGGATGGAGGAGCCACTTCTGAAAGCCTCTATCGATCCCCTTCCTGCTCCAGAGGAATCAAAGGGCCTAAATGTGGCGCAGGGTTTCCTAGGCAGACACAAAGGGGCTGATGTGCAAGTTCCCCTGAAAAAGGGCATCATGTTACCTATTGCAAAACATTTTGATTGTGACAGAAAATATGGCTTTTTAAGTTTTAGCTTTTTCAAAACTTAAGATGCTTTACTTTGGTCTGAGTTAGGAAAGAACTGCTTTGTTTCTTTTTCAAACTGAACTCCAACTCTAATGCACAGCATGTTGGGATATGGTCAAGGATATCTCAATCTCGCACAGAAAATGAATGAAAATGAACATGTACGGCGCACCCTGTGGTGCTCCTCTCTTGCACCATTTTCTAGCTGTTTTTAGAAGATTAAATATTCTCAGCTTTTCAAGTTGAGAATATGCTGAGTTGCACTGCTTTTTCATTCATTACATATGATTGCCCAGTTACACATGCAGCCCCCTCCAGAAGGTGCACCACGCTGTTTTAAGTCTCTGTGTGAATTGGGCCTAAGCTTCTTTGGGGTGACCATAGTCAATGCCTTTCTTAATCAACATTGCACAGTGCTTACTGTTATTGAACAACATCACATTACATTCAAACTACAATTGCATACTATGCACTACATTCCCAGTATATGTACTATTCTTCGACATACTTTAATGTGAATAACCATCTTTCTTTACTGCTACGCACATAAGGTATATTCCTCAGGTTGTTGTGTACCCATGGAAATTAAAACAAGTTATGTAATTATGGTGGTTTCAGAACATTGACCCATCAAAAAAACATAGTCCTGTGGCACAATTTGCCCCAAGGTTGGGGTAAAATGAACATGGGGTCGGGGTAAATGAAGCCCTCTAGGGGTAAACAGCCACCATTAAATACTGATACATAAATGACATCAAACAATTCTGAGTCATTTTGAACCTTATTAATGCATCATTAACAAAGGCAAAAACCATATGTTTGTGTGTGCTTGTTAAACATGCCAATTTATTAATTTCAGTAAAGATTAAACTGTTATCTTTGCATGTTAACTAATCTGCTTTTATGTACAACATATTTGTGTGTAGCTTAAACTTAACATTATTTAATAACTAGGTTTTTATTACATCAACATTTAAAGTCTCGTAACAGTCATCAAACATTAAAGGTGCTGTTTGTAAGAAAAGTGGATTTTTGAGTCCCATTCCCAACTCGTCAAATAATTACGCTTTGGGATTGTAGGACGGGTTGGCTGCCATCCCAAAGTGATTTGGGAGACCCACAGTGTCATTATTTGACGAGTTAGGAATGAGATAATGAGGAGTGGGACAAATAGCACCTTTAACATGAACTTAACAGTGACACGCAGAAAGCGTGTGTGCTGTTTATATGTGTGTCTTTGTGTGTATGTGTATGTGTGTGTGTGTGAGAGAGTGTGCATGTGTGTGTGTGTGTTTGTAATGAGCCATTGGCTCAACTTGCCCAAAAATCACTGTTTTACCTCACAACCTCCATTTTGACAAAACTGTTTCACACAGTGGCTCAGATCCACAATTATGCTAAGTGAATCACCCTGTTTTGTAGCTTCCAATTACTTAACTTAATATCTAATAATGTCCAAAACATATCCATTTTATTTAAGATACAGAATTAATATCTCAGAAACATGATGAATTTACTTTCATTTACTCTCTCCATGTGCCTCAGTCCAACATGACTTTGGTTGACTGAACTTTATCTTAACATCTGTAGAACTACTTCATCATTGTCACTACAGCTTTGCATTGTGGGATATTTATGCCGGCATAGTGTACAGTGCTTGCAAATGGTAATATTTCTCTGTAACATATCATTTTACTGGCTACACCTGCAGAGCATGTGTGCTTTAGGGTTGTATGAGTCACAGGCAAAACAAGATGGTAAACTTTTGTTTTAGGGATTGTGTCCTTAGTTTTTGGACCCAGCTTACCGCTGTGAAACTGAAACCTTTCACTGAGTTTATGGAATATGGGTACGTTCACATCTACAGACAGAAAACACACCTCATGCAAAAGTTTTAATAGATGTCTAGCCGTTTCCGTGGTATCTAAGCATCACGTACAGTACACATTGCTCTCATGCCTGGTGTGGTCAGTTTAATTGATTACAGTGGAAGCACAGTGATGCAGCAGCTGCTCCAAGAACGGTACGCATATGTGATGTGTTCAGTGTAGCCAACCTTTCAGACTGACTATGATGAACTAAATGAAGGTAACTAGATTAAGTAACATTTGTAAAAAATTATATACTTAAGTGTTCAAAAATATGACTGGCAGTCAGGATGTTGTACCTGCCTTCAACCACTCATGCCTGCTGAAAAGACAGAGTCTTTAACTGAGCTGCTAAAACTGATCACTAGTTAGCCTTCCAGTTTGCTCCTTTGCTACCCATTAGTTCACTCAGTAGTGGGTCATCTTGCAAGCTAACTACAGATGTGAATGATGACAGATCCATGCACTGCACTGTGGGAGTGCTCTAGAGTCCAAGCAAACCTGATATGGTCAAACTATCTTTATGTACCTTTGCCACTAAAGTGTATGTCATATTAGAAGTGGTAATCATCTTCAACTCTTCTTTTGTGTCAATATATTGAGACATACATTTAAGTCTTAAGACTTGGCTGCATTTGCAACAACATGACTACAAAACAGGTGATTTGATTTCTGTGACACATGCATTGGCCCTAAGCGCTCCAGGCATTTGCCAGCTATTGTAGATGCCATGTGACTGAAGTCTGCTCTGCAGTAGTGCTACAGAAAGCCAGTGTTGATAATTCTAACTCAGCACTGGCGAAATCGACACCCCCTTTAGCCTTAGTCGCTGCTCTCAGTCTCTACGTCTTGACAGGCTGCAGGGGAAAGATGGTTAATTTCTGACTGAATATTATGCTACATAACCACTTGGCATTTAAACTGAAAAATGGGTTTCTGCTTCGCCTGTCGCCACCGCTGTTTCCCCTCCAGAATGAGAGAGGAGAAGGAGGAGGAGGATCAGGGTGTGAGAGGAGAATGATGGGAAGCGAGTAGTGAGGGGGGAAAGGTGATGTGGAGGAGGAGGATTTAGAAAATGAATCAGGAGTAGGGGAGAGTAGTTTTCTATTGTATACCATTTTACTTTATTCCGTTTTGTTTTGACATTCTAACATTTCTGAACACTAATCAGTTTATGCTGCAGAAATCATGAATATTTACACAGAGATCAGAAAAGGCGGGTGAACACAAACTCACATACTCAGCAACACATACAGTATACCTATGCCAAATGGCTGACACCCAACCTAAACACCAGTTTATTCTGAACCCTAAATCTCATTAAGCTTGTGAAACAGGATGACAGTTTGACAGGGGAAAATGTTGAATTACTTCCTGCCATGTTAACATATAGCTTTCATGTGGTTTTGTGGCCAATTAAGGAGAACAAAGTCGAATAGTTAGTGGCAGTAGAATGAGTTGAAAGGCCATCATAAAGCATACTGTACAGTAAGACTGCATATGCAGAATTAAGTGGTATTTTCTCAAATGTAATTGCTTTAAAGTTGCAGTGTTGGCATGCCTGTTCTTTTTGGTGGTCTGGACTGAGCAGTAAAAAAGTCATGATTGAGTCCTTACTCAACATTACTGTTAAAATAATACATTGCAGTATATCAATTGTAGGATTAATACATAGATTGGCCATGGTTAAGGAAGAGCAAAAAAAATGTATCAGTGTATGCATGACAATGATGCAATACTGTAAAAAGAGAGACCATGATGGGAGGATTTGTTTTTAAAAAAAAAATGTATTTTTTATGTATGTGTGCATCAATGCGTCTCTGCTTGTGTGTTCGTTTGAGTTTGTGTGCTGCAGGAGTTCTTCGGGCATCCAGGCAGTTACAAAGAGGGTAATTCATCTGATCAGGCTGATTGGTCTCCAGTAAATAACTCACTACAAGATTAGAGGGGGTAATTCCTGGGCCAGAACAGAAGCTGGAAGTGCTAATCAATGGCGCTGCCTCACTGACGAGACGACATTTTGGCTGCTTGACCACTAATGTACGGAGGGAGGGGGAGGTGTGTGAACGAGGATAAAAAGCGGGGTGCATGCGTTCTTTGTGTGACCAAGTTTGTGTGCCTCTGCTTGTTTGTGACCATGCACATGTATGTTTTATGTAAGAATGTCCTATACATGTATGCACGTATGCATCTGCTTGTGGTTGTGTTTGTTTTCACACTTGACAGTTTGAACTCTTTTCAAACGTAATGTGTGATTAATGAAACTGCTTTATAGTGGTGAACGAGAGCAGGGAGAGTGGGGGTGGGTGGGTAGGTGTGCGAGTGGGCTCCAGAGTCACAGGAGCGGGACAATATTGACATCTCCATTATTTACTGAGTGATCGGAGCAGCCAAAGGGCTGCTGATTAGAAAACAATAAATGCTGTTATTGGTGATCGGGGCCTTAGCAGGACATTGCAAATGCATGTCCCAGCCTTTCTAATTACTGCAGCCACTGAGCACTGGACAGTGATAAACCAATAGCTATGCTGTCTATCTATACTTTCTATGTATCTGTAGAGTCTTCATCATTATGTAATTTAAACAAAATCTAATTTTTGTGAAGAAACAAAGTATATGGACTAATTCAGCTTTTGACATTATACTATAAAGTCATCATGTGACTTTATAATATCATCAATTCTGGATAAATGCAGGTTTGACTCTTGACACTTTCCTATTGCCAATGGACAAGTTTGCCTTTCTGTTTCTTATTTTTTGTTTGTTTGTTTTTGTTTTGTTTGTTTTTTTTATTTTGTAGTGTGCCACCACATCTAATACCCCTTTTCCACTGGTCTAAAATCCCACTTAAACCTGCTAAGATCGGGGTTTTGTGTGCAACAGGAATGTGTAAAGTCTGCATTTACACCTGGGTCAATTGACCTGTTTTTTTTACCTCGGCTCGGCATTGATCTAAATGTAAGCCCCAAGTGAACACACTTAATTCCACCGCGCAAAGTGATGTTGCGTTATCAACATCCGGTGGTGGTGTTTAAATACAGAAGGACTTTTGGATACATCTATCCAAGGACATTTTATTACTGGACACAGTGTTGGAGGTGGAGCCCCGTTCATTACTATTAAGTGTTTTGAAGCCACAAAAGCTTGACTTCCTGGCTATGTAAACCAGCTAACTTCCGGTTTAGTGCCCGGCTAACTTGTAGGGGGATAAAATAATTTAATCGTGTGGCTCTTCTAGACTTTCCAAATGTTATTGGACCGAATGGCTCAAATTATGATAGTGAAGCGAGTTATTTCCCAGGGGTTGTGACGCTCAAAAGAATGTATCCACCGTTTTACAGACGCTTCTTTCACAATGGGTCTATTGTTGTTTTCTCTTCCATTACAACTGTTTCCAGGCGCATTCATGACGTGAAACGTGACGCCAGTGACTTACGATGTGATGCTTCAGATAAAAATCACAGATGGGCTGACTTGCCTGCAGGAAGTGGGAATGGGGTCAATAGGCAAATTTAGCGGTTTGACCCGCATTTAAAAACCTGTGTAGACAAACACAGTAAAACAGAAGAAAGTAACTTACTGGTTACTTCTTTATATATTTTACTTCAGTGTTTCTCTTTCAAACTCAAACTCAACACCAACTAATCAATGTCCGAGCACAGCTTCGATGGATATGGATAGAAAAGTAGAAATGTGCCAACATCCAGAACACACATCGTAGCACCATCCTAGAAAAGGGGCCAAAATTAGCATGGCAACCCAGTTGTTACAGTTTTTTCCTTCACTGCTGATCAGAGCTGGCATTAATGTTCTTTACCTTTATCCTTAAATGCCAAGCTCTTTGTATTGTCTATTTCACTAAAAATGTTGCAAACTAAATTAGTCTTTCTGTTTATAAATGATGATGATGATGATGATGATGGAGATGTCTTTGATGATTTACAGGCACATGTGATGATATAGGCCACATCTGTGTGTAATGGTCATGTGTAAGAATAGCTGATACATTGTTGGAGAACCTCTGGATATGGCACAATTGGTAAAATGAGTGCATTAAAATGAAATCCGTTGCTAAGGTGCGGTCACAGTTTGGCTTACTAATAACCTGCTTTCTTCTGCCTGCCCTGTCTCCTGCCTCTCTCTCATAATCAGCCAACTCTACTCACCTGCTCTCACAGCTGCGCCTCATCACTAATCAACCCGATATATATACTCCATCCTCCCATACACTTATTGCCAGATTGTTCTTCGCCTTCATGCAAGACTCTCCAGCACTTTTTCTCGGGCCCGCCTCGCCTGATCTACGGTAAACTTACCTGCCTTCTGTCCCAGCTTTGAGATTCTCTGCCACTCCTCTGGATACAGTGTTGCCTGCTACTGTCCGGCAAAGTTTATCCTCCACCTCGTTATCATGTGAGTCTTCCATTCTCCTCCCCTGTGGCTTTTGGTGGCTCTGAAGCTTTCGCAGTTTTCCTATGCTCGCCAAAGTATCTTCACCATGTTGTGAAGACTCCACCTTCACGACCTTGCCACCAGCTCTCTCCCAAGTGGTAATGTAGCTAACTCTATGCTGTTCTACAAGTGTGTTGAGACTGTTGCTGCTACATTCTCCTCGGCATCACAGCCTGCTTTACCGGTGGCTCCACCAGAGACTGTCATTGCCTTTACTCTGACGTCATGAGCCTGTGTCACTGGCAGCCCCGCCAGAGACTTGTTATTTACTTTTTTGGTGACATCATTGGTGTTCATTTTTCACTTGCTGGGGTTTTCAATTAAAGCTGCTTGCATACTATCCCTGGTTTCTTGAGTGCTGCAGTTGGGTCCTAACACCACCCACGCACTCCTCTTCACCACAGTCCTGCTTGCAGAGGATAGGTGTACTGCCCTCGCAGTGTGTGTGCTTATGCAGAGCTAGACGGTCAGATAACGGATAGAAGTCCTTCAAAAAACCACAAGACTTGACTTTTCTCGTCCTTTAATGAAGTCCTCTATTTTTCCAACTTCTCCGTAAAACTGAAAATTATTACAGAGATAGAAACACAATTTACTTAAACACTGTACAAGTAGCATTGTATGAGTACATTTCAATTAGCATCCATCAATCCACAAAATGAAAAGATTTAGCATCTACTGAGAGCTAGTAGAGTATATTCACTGAAAACATAACTAATTAGGTCTTCACCACAAAAATACACAATCATGTAACACTGTTCACATATAATACTTACAGATAAATATTCTCCAAGGCAAAGCGTAGAAAAACTCCAACAATATGATTTCAGCAGTCTGTTTAGCTGTCTGTGCTCACTTTTCTCACCTGAGCATGAGCACTGAGCATGCAACGGAAAAACACAGCATAGCTGGACTTGACGAACTGAGCGCTCACTCTGACGCGGTTTCTCTGAACCAAAGAAAAGACCACTCACTCTGACGCGGTTTCTCTGAACCAAAGAACATATACTTTTTAGATCTGCTTAATTATTAACTTATGAACTTTAACATTTTAACATTTTAGCCCTTAAGGACAGTGCAATTGGGGAGATCCTTCAGCAGCATAAGGCTATGGTGGCCAACACCACTGCCGAGGCATGTCAGTCAGTCGCAGCTCATGAACGGGCAGTGACCCTAGCTCCTCCCCCCTCTCCAGCTCCACCACTCCCTACACCTGCACCCATATGTGAGCCCCGGGTGAGGACCCTGGAGCACTTTGCTGGAGAGCCTGAGGGGCTGCAACCCATTTCTCACGAAGTGTTCCATCCTGTTCTCCCTGCAGCCCTACATGTTTGCCTCGGAGGAAGCCAAGGTGGCATTCATGATCAACCATCTGACGGGGAGGGCACGTCTGTGGGGCACCGCCAAATGGGAAAACAGGAAGAGACCGTCAGGGAGACCAGACCGTTTTTAACTTTGCCTTGGAGTTTGGCATTGGAGCCCGCCTAAGCAACTGGAACACGGCGGCTCAGTGTGATGCTTATCTGGCTGGTCTTGCAGAGTATATTAAAGGTGACATATTATGCTCATTTCTGATTGTTGACATGGTTCCTTGATGTCTAAATGGAATGATAGTAACATGCTTTGATCGAAAAAACCGAAGGATTGAGCACAGCAGGGGTGTTTACACACCAGTTTCACAGCCCTGCTCTAAGCGGCCGGTTTGAGTGCCTTTCCCTTTAATGCTAATGAGCTACTGCGTGCGCCGCCCACCTCTTCCTGCCGGGCGGAAGACATGAGGATGGCATCGTGTGACCATGGCAACGAGCTATACACATTTGTGAAGCAACTTTTCTGTGTCCATGCCTGCATATAACTGATAGTAGCACAGCAGACATGTAGCAGCTAACCCCTGTCTCCGGCTCCAAAACAAAGTAGTGATTGCTTTACTGCAGGTAACGTGCAGGTCACTGTCCTTTAGCACAACATGCTAATGAATTAACGTAGCTCATCATCCGTGAACAACTGAGACGATTTCATACAATCTCCTCTGCTTGTTCACGGCGGAACAGCAGCTCACCGTCCGCGAACAACTGAGACGATTTCATACAATCTCCTCTGCTTGTTCACGGCGGAACAGCAGCTCACCGTCCGCGAACAACTGAGACGATTTCATACAATCTCCTCTGCTTGTTCACGGCGGAACAGCAGCTCACCGTCCGCTAACAACTGAGACATTTCACCCCGTCTCCTCTGCGTGTTCACGGCCGAGCAGTGGTTCACCGGCGGTTAGAAGCGATAAAATCTCAATATCCTAATTCATTTTCTCAATTCACTGTCATGTTTTAAAAGAGTGTTGATATGACAAATTAACGTTTGGTAACATTAACATTATCGTGAATACTACGGCCAGTAAGCCCAACGTTAATAACTTCACGTTAGTTCAGCCTCATATTTACATCGACGTTAGCGTTAGCTCATGTGCTAAACGGCCAAAGTAACACAAACTACGCTGTTTTTTAAATACTTACAGTTCCATCATTGACAGTGGGTATAGATCCATCTTTTAAGGGACAATCTTGTTGCCAGTCCAGCGTCCAGTCCTGACCCTGGTTGCTGAAGCAGTCCGGCGTGAAGTGATAGGCACAGACCATAATGCTTTTGCTCACTGAAGCTGGGACGTTTCCCTGATAAATAAAATGTAGCCACTTCGCTCTGATATCCTCTTTGGTAGGGAGGCCATGTAGCGAAACAGGAGGATCCGTGCATCCGACGACAGAGCAGCAGTGCTCGGCTGTCGTGTTGTACATGGTAGCAGTCAGGCTGTCGCGTACAAGTGAAGCGAGAACGAGAAAATGGCGGATCCTCGTTCAGGTAGCTGGCGAAGTGTGGGAGGAGATAGCCAGCGCGAGGGCTGGAGTATGCAAAAGACCGGATTGTGACGTCACAATCTGGTCGAAATCCAAACGGCTCGTTTAGAGACTCAATCCCTGACTCCGGTAGTTTACGAAACATTGACTTAGTTGTCGAAAAATCATGCTTAAGGGGTGGGGAGGCACTCCGGATACGCAAATATACATACTAAAGCAAGGAAAAAGTGAGTTTTGCATAATATGTCCCCTTTAAAGATGAGCTGGTTTCCTATGATCTACCTCTCTCCTTGGATGGATTAATTAAGTTGACCTCAAGAGTGGATAGACGCATTCAGGCCAGGAGGAGGGGGTGACGCCAATGAAAGATGGAGTGCCATCCTGCCAACCGGCTTCAGGGCTCTTCAGGAGTGACCAGGGTCACGCCAGGGCCACATCCAGAGGCAGCGGAGCCCATGCAGGTGGGACACACCAGCCTAACTCTGGTAGAGCACGAACGCCACTGGCAGGAGAATCTCTGCCTGTACTGTGGCCAGCCTGAACACTTTATTTCCCGCTGCCCAGCAAAAGGCAGCAAAAGGCAGGGCTCATCAGTATGTCCTGGTGAGCTGAGCTGCTAGACTCTCCTCAAACCAAAGACCACTCTGTCATGTTTGACTCCTGCTAGCAGATGGCTCTCACTCGCCATGTTAATTGACTCTGGTGCTGATGATAATATCATGGATGAGGATCTAGTCAAGCAGCTGGGGATTGATCAGGTGCTTTTGCCCTGTCCTGTTCTGGCCAGTGCTCTGGGCAGTCACCTCCTGGGGACAGTCACACGCCAGACCACACCTATCCGCATGCTCCTTTCTGGAAATTACCACGAGACCATCAGGAGGTCTCTTGTCCGTCTGTCCAGGCCTTCATTCGTTGTTGCCGTAGGACCTGGAACCAGGCCAGAAACTTCTCTCCTCCACTCGGCCAGTCACTATGCCAAGACTGCCAACCACTGCCGCACCAAGGCGCCCACCTACCAAGTCAGCCAGAAGGTGTGGTTCTCAACCCAGGACCTACCCTTGCGGGTGGAGTCCAAGAAGTTGGCTCCCAAATTCATTGGCCCTTTAGAGTTCCAGAAAGTTATTAACACTGCAGCAGTGAGACTCAAGTTGCGTCAGTTCATGCGGGTTCATCCGATGTTCCACGTCTCCAGAGTGAAACCAGCTCAGGAGAGCCCACTAGTTCCTGCCACTCCATCCCTTCTGCCACCCGATTCATTGATAGAGGTCCTACCTACACGGTTCACTGCATACTAACAATTAAGGATCAAAGGGAAATATCTTTTAACAAGGAATTAATACAACTTAGTTACATAACAATGTAAATAAAAAGAATGATGAAATCACTCATACATTTAAATTAAGTTTATAAACCGGCCTTTGAGCAACTTTTTATAGAACACTGCATAACACTAATTTTGATATTATTTTGCAAACAACTCTGTAAGGTTACATCTCTCAGCTTATGTTTTATGTACACCTCATCATTTCAGTATCTCAGCTTAAAATGTGTACACCTGGTCTGAAATATGCGTAAGGTGCACACATTCTCATTGCACATTCCTCTCTTATAAAACAACTTTATGTGTAAGAAAAGGTGTACTCATGTTTTTTGTGCATACACATAGGCATGCAGCAGGAGAACGTGTCTCAGTCTCTTCAGATGTGAGGCCTTTTCATGTTCCAGTGTGAACACTTTCTGTGCAGTATTCACACTTGGTAGAAGGTCGCTATAATAACTTGTAGCATTGGACAGGTGGCTTGCGGTCCTTTCAGATTGAAAAGAAGACAAGCAGTACTCATCTTGTTGGATTTATGTCTGCCTGGATAGAGAATCAGAAATATCAGCACCCAACTTTAGCTGTCCCCCTGCTCCCTGTTCAAATTTATGTGTCTGTTAATATGAAGTGACAGCACTGTCCTTGACTCTAACACCTGTCAGTGGTCTGTGAGCAGGGCACAGCAGCACATAACCTGGGAAATAAAAATACACTGTGTCAACACTGCAATGAGCCACTAATCAGCTGGCATGTGTCACTGTGTTGTGAGTCTAGGTGGGACCGAGTGGAGTCCACAGTTATGTGTATGTGAGTGTGCTTGTGTGTTGGCATTTATCAGATGAAGAGCCAAAAACATTTTTTTGAAAGTATCATTTTTTTTGTGCTGTGCCCCTCTTCCTGTATTGATATTTATTATTAATGATATTTAATATCAATTGAGCGATCAGTGACATATTGCTCTGTACTTACCTCAAATGGCAACAATGGGAAACTCCAACTAAACTCAGCCAAACGTAGTATATATTGTACTTGAAATGTGTCTGTCACATAATGCACACAGAGAAAACACACACCTACAGAGAATAATGAAGAAAATTGACATGCTGAGGCACAACCACATGAATGCGCAGCAGTAATCGCCAGACAGGAGGATCCTGTTCTCCGCAGGCTTATGAGCAGACAGGACCGCCTCTTTATGTAGTTTTCTGTCCTGATTGGCTAAAGGTTGCAGGGATACCAGAAAATGTCTTTTCTCTTTTACTGCATGAGCCGGGGGAGGAGAGCCACAGGTTACAGACCAAACACAAAGAATACCGCTTACAGCAGCTTTAAGTGGCAGCCATGATAAGAGCCATTTGAACTCAATATGGCTGTGTCCGAAATCACTCACTACTCTCTATATAGTGCACTACATAGTGAGTATGCCATTTTGTAGTGCTGTCCGAATGTCTAGTGGGAATTATTATACCCTATATAGTGGACTCAAAGTATCCCACAATGCATCGCAAAAAGTAGTATACAACCGATGGTTACTAACCAAGCAATATTTACCATCATGCATTGCACTGAGAGAAAAAATGGCGGACGAATGAGTAAGCACACAGATACATTTATGTTTGGTGCCATTTTGGGGAGCTCTGAGACTCGTATGCAATTGCGAGGTAAATGGGGTCTAACTATAGCTCTTTGATCACACGGTACAAGATAAAAGAAAAAAGAGACAAAAGATGTGGCACGAAAATGGTGTGTGTATATACACATACATGTATATAGTATATATATTTATATATATAATCGGGATGTACATTAAAATGCTTGTGTTTTGACTCAACACATATATATATATATATATATATATATATATATATATATATATATATATATATTTATGTTTTATATTATTGTAAGTATTAATTATGGATAGTCCACAACCGGCGTTAATGTATGACGTTTCAACTGTGCAACAGCAGTGACGTAATTAACGACGCCTGCGTAGACCGACCCGAGTCAAACTTTCATGTAAAAGCATAATTACACCGAAAAAGCCACTTTTAAGATTTACCGTTTTTTTCGTTTTCGGGTCAAAATCATTTTCAATGGCGTGCTAGGGGCAACTCGTGGTAGCATCAAAATCGCTATTTTTAAAACACTAAGAAGACTTGACACAACATGAAACTTTGCTCGTAGTATCACCAGTCTTCTCGACTGGCAGGATGGTGGCGAGCGGAGCAAGCTACTGCTAGCGTGAGTTGTTCAAAAACCTTCTTTTACTAAACTCTGTGTACACAAACAATGTTCTCAATGCTCGTGTTCATGTGTAGAGACTCGGGTTCCTTCACAAAAAAAGCCTAGGTTGCATTTTGGCGAGAGTTTCACTTTAAGCTATTACATGCACGGGCTTAGTATCAGATCATAATCAGCATGTTAACCATACAGTAGCACAGAAGTCTTCCTTTCAAGTCAAAACAATGAGACATTTTGTGCCAGATGGCATTTTTAATTCAGATTAAAATGATATGTACAGCAGGCAATAGGCCTAACATGTTATGCTTATATTGTATACACAAGTGGACAAAATTGTTGGTACCCTTCCGTTAAAGAAAGAAAAACACACAACGTCCACTGAAATAAATTGAAACTGACAAAAGTAATAATAAATAAAAAATTACTGAAAATTAACTAATGAAAATCAGACATTGCTTTTGAATTGTGGTTAAACAGAATCGTTTTAAAAAACAAACTAATGAAACTGGCCTGGACAAAAATGATGGTACCCATAGAAAAGATTGAAAATAATTTGACCATAGGGACATGTTAAACTAAGGTGTGTCCTTTAATTCGCATAACAGGTGTCTTCAAACTTGTAATCAGTCAATCTGCCTATTTAAAGGGTGAAAAGTAGTCACTGTGCTGTTTGGTATCATGGTGTGTACCACACTGAACATGGACCACAGAAAGCTAAGGAGAGAGTTGTCTCAGGAGATTAGAAAGAAAATTATAGACAAGCATGTTAAAGGCAAAGGCTATAAGACCATCTCCAAGCAGCTACATGTTCCTGTGACTACAGTTGCACATATTATTCAGAAGTTTAAGGTCCACAGGACTGTAGCCAACCTCCCTGGACGTGGCCGCAAGAGGAAAATTGATGACAAATTGAAGAGACGGATAATACGAATGGTAACCAAAGAGCCCAGAACAACTTCCAAAGAGATTAGAGGTGAACCCCAAGGTCAAGGTACATCAGTGTCAGATTGCACCATCCGTCGCTGTTTGAGCCAAAGTGGACTTAGTGGAAGACGACCGAGGAAGACTCCACTGTTGAAAGCGAGACTGGAATTTGCCAAAATGCATATTGACATTTGGACAGATGAGACAAAACTGGAGCTTTTTGGCAAGTTACCTCAGCTCTATGTTCACAGATGCAAAAATGAAGCATACAAAGAAAAGAACACTGTACCTACTGTGAAACATGGAGGAGGCTCGGTTATGTTCTGGGGCTGCTTTGCTGCATCTGGCACAGGGTGTCTTGAATCTGTGCAGGGTACAATGAAATCATCAAGGCATTTTGGAGCAAAATGTGCTGCCCAGTGTCAGAAAGCTTGGTCTCAGTCGCATGTCATGGGTCCTCCAACAGGATAATGACCCAAAACACAGCTAAAAACACCCAATGGCTAAGAACAAAACATTGGACTATTCTGAAGTGGCCTGATCTAAATTCTATGCAACATCTGTGGAAGGAGCTGAAACATGCAGTCTGGAGAAGGCACAGTACCACATGGAACTAATGTATGAGAACTGCAAGGAGATGAAGAGGGAGAGACATGCTTACAATGCAGATATTTCGTACAGGGGAGGTGCAAAGCCTTTTGATTCCAACCTTGCAAATAAAATATCTTTCAACGGGTTGTGCACATTTTTAAAGCCTGCTTGACACAACATGGTAAGAACGCACCAGGCAAGTCGAGTCACCATGCTAGACCCATGTCAATAGCTTCCGTGTGTACACAGAAGAAATGCTCTATTCAGATTTGGCTTACAATTGATTCAGTCCCACTTTATGTTTGTAAAATAGCAATTGACTGATATCCAGCTGATGTGGTAAGCAGACATTTACTATGCCGAAACAACCAAAAGCATTAACTCATGTGGCTACATAATAATCACATCATAAGTTGCTCATATTTCCAACAAAATACTGTAATGGCAATTTTGCACCGTAAACTTTTTCAGATGCTAAAGCATCTCCCATGTCTTACACACTGTTTTCACTGGATGTGTTTCAGCCGTGTTTTCAGCCACCCATGCTGTGCATATAACGGAACAAATACGCTTATGTTTTAATCAATACAGCTGTCTAAAAACAGCAACATAATGGTTAATGCGCTCAAATGCACACGTAAGTGTGATTCACAGCCTATTTATACACTAAGTCCATTTTATTCTGATTTTCAGGTGTCATTAATTGTATACTGATTGTCTCTTGGGCTGTCAAAACATACAAGTGTGCCACAATACTTTGGCTGAAGGCATCCACATCATTTTTATTCTGGGGAAAACTGAACTGAGTGCATATTACGCATTCACAACAAAAACAGAGCTGTGCACGCTCTGCCTGTTGAGAAAGCCTAAATCTTGGCAGCAATTGGAGCAACAGATGAGTAACTGGCATTAATCAGCAGCACACTTGAACCGACAGTCATAAATTATACCCATTTTGTACAGCGACATCATAAAATGTGACTTCTTGCATCGGAATAGAAGTCATTGCAACTGTAGCTGAGAAGGCCATGAAGCTGGTATTTCTGATTTCTAATCAATTAATCATTAATATATCATTATGTGTATCAGAAAACTTTCAAAATGGCATATTCTCCATGGTTCTAAAACATGTCTGAAATACCAAAATATAAGTGAGGTCAGAAGCATTTGCTAGCTGAATTTTTCATTTTTTTTTCTGATTAAAATCCCGGAATGACTCCTCCATCAAGTTTGGGTTTACTTATTAGATTTTAGAGTACCTGTATGTTACCTCTGCCAAGGAGTCTACAGAACAGATTTCCACGAAACTTGGATGGAGGATGGGTCTTGACCCGAAAAAGACCCTATTAACTTTTGGTGTAAACCTAGTTCAGTGACGGATCCAGTCATTTTTTTCGGACTTTCTTTAATATTGTGTGATAGGGCGTTTTCAATAATTTGGTTAATTTCTCAAGGAATAATGTATGGATCTTGATGAAAAAAAAAAAAACCCAGTGAATTTACAGTAGGTGGCTGGTATCTATGACTGAGTACAAAAGGTGATTGTTGGGCTGTCATGAAGTTAGTTTTTTTTTTGTAGTATGGACTATCCTTAATACCAGAACTTCATTTGGCCAGACAGGGCCGGTCTACAGGGTTACTGTAAGGATGGGACCCTCATCTCAGCTTTGCCGGTTTATAAGACTGATAGACACTTATCAAGCAGCTTTAAGTAAAAATGTGCACTCAGGTCAGTGGAAAATTATAATTATAATATACAGTAGTAAAATTGGAGTCTATAGCTCTGTAAATACTGTTTTTTCTTAAGCTTTAAACTGAATGTCACACTTATCATGCAGCGACAGCTGTAGCTGAAATCTTATTTTCATTCACTGTGGACAGCCTTACCCAAACCCTTACTCTGACCTTAACGATAACCATCTTTAGCGTGCCAGTCGGCTTAGGCTGGTTAGCTCACGTTGCTGCCATCGAAATGGCAAACACCAAATGAGAGACCAGAGGCTGGATTTGCAAGTGATGAGTACACACAAAAAACATGTGTATGCCTTTCCCACACATAAATTGGTATTTATAAATAGGAATGTGCGGTAAGAATGTGCGTACATTATGCTAACTTCAGCTGCTGCTGGAGAAATGATGAGGTGGACATTAAATATAAGGTGGGAGAACATTGTTTTTGGTTTGCCAATTCACTGGTTTTGTTAATATTTTACAGTCTACACAGCATTCAGTCAAACGTCACTCAAAGGCGCAAATCAAATCTTAAATTTTCAGACTGATGAATTTCATCACTCTTTTTATCCACATTGGAACCATTACTTCGCTGTTAATGATATTTTAATTTGATCTTGAATTGTGAAGCACTATATAAAGTCTATGTCAATATGGGCTCTATAGATGAATTTCGGATCATAGTTCTGACATTTAATAATGATTGAGATATTACCACAATGATGGTTTACAGGTATATGTGCAGACAATATAAATAGCCACAGCCATGCGTTACGGTTGTGCGGAGTGACAGCTATTCTGGTGCTGGTGGAGAATCTTGCTCATGAAACATATCAGTTGTACGTTTTCTTCTCGCCCTTCTTCTCTTTGACAGGTCTAATGAGTGGTGGAACAGGCACAGGTTATTATATGCAAATGAACGTTAAAGAGCAATTCTACATCCATATATGGCTAACTATGGGAGTGGAAATGAAGCCCATGCACAAGTGCCCACTGCCACAATGTTTAAGATTTATAAAACAGAATCAGGCATATACACAGCTTCATTAATCCGTCCAAAACAATTCATATGCATATATCTGACTTTGTTCGTACAAACAGTTCAGACCAAAGATTAGCAGAGACGAGTTGAAACTTAAAATTGAGATGTGACAGTCTGCAACAGTTCACACCAACGCGACTAGACGAGATGGTGTATCATCTCCTTTGCAACATCTCTGTGCTTCAAATCTAACGGCTGGCTTTTCAGACATTTTTATAGATATCATTTGTGTTGTCTTAAAAAATGAACAGTGGCATAACGATAGTGAGTTACTTGCTACAGTTCCATTTTCAGTGTTGATGAAACAATAAGGACAACAAGTGTGTGTAAAGCAAGTGAGAGCCAAGGGGAAAGCTGTGAAGCTGTCAGTTTAGCAGTAGGCTAAATTCACCTTTGAGGCTCGTGTCATACAGTAACAGCTTTAACTCAAACAAATTGATGAAGCTATCCTCCCTTCCCTCTGTCCAAAATCCAACCATTTTGATCAGCCGACAGTTTGTAAATGATTTAACCAGCTGACTTTGCAACAAGGTGCTGATTGGATGGTGAAACAGGTGGCGCGTCTTGTTCTTGAACCACCCACCGGTGACTTAATAAACCGAGTCCTAAGCCACACCATCATCTGGCTGAGTTGAAAACAGTTTTGTCTCGTCACAAATCTCTGGTCAGAGCTGGGCTTTATGCGTCTGGCTGCTGAGCTGGAGGATCCTCCAATGGCATTTAGATCCACTGTAGGGCAGCATTACAGTGAGAATGGACAAAGATTAAACTGCATGCTGACATTGTTCAACTGAAGACGGGTGAGTCTGTGGAAACACTTCATAGATGTCATTTATGACCTGGGCAGCTTCTCATTGCAGATTCACACCGAAAGCAACAACTACTGGTATGGGAGTTCTTTTCACTGTGGACATACAACCCTGCGGTTTTTTTTAGAATGTAGCATGTTTTCCCATCATACAGTGTTTGGTCTTGTAAGGCATGTTCAGGTTTGTTTTCTGTTTGCCCTTGCTAGTCTGCAGTGCCATGGTCAGGCATTAGAAACAGAAACCTTTTATCTAAAATCAAAGTGTAACATTGCTATCAAATTGACATCTCATCAGCATCATTGGTGGTAGATGCAAATAACTGGCTAGTAGATTAAATAGCTTTAAATACACAAACTCATACACAAGGCCAATATTCTAACTTCAGAACAATTGGACTATTAAATCTAAATTAAATGTAAATTTAAACCAGTCACAGAGATTCACATTGACTCACACACACACACAACTGAGCCCAGCTTTCATTCTATAAAAAGTCTATGTGTGTGTGTGTGTGTGTGCGTGTGTGTGTGGCAGAAAGAGAGAGTATGAGTGACAGTGTCCCCGCTGCCCAAGCTGTCCATATGGGTGGGCGGGACCTCGCGACTGATGAAGCGTCGGCCTGAAATCACCCATCTGCAACTTTGCAGGTGTTCCCAATGATTATATTATTAGCTCTATCCGCTGATCTTTGATTTTTTTTTATGAGCTTTTTAGCATCCCAAGCCTCTGAGTGTGGGCGGGGTAGGGACATAAAATATATACATGCCTGGCAGTGCCATCTGCCTCCAGGATCTGCCACATACAACATATAGAGAATGTCTGAACGAAAGCAGTTATGATCTGTTTGGGTTTGGAGGGCAGTAGTGGGAATGTGTGGATATACAGATGCATTCTGTGTGTGTATGGTTGTGTGTTTTATTTTCATATCTATTACTGTGATAGCAGGATGAGGAAAATCCTCAGGTTTTGCTGTTTTTCACATCTAAGAGGCAATTTGATGTGAAGAATCTGGGTGTAAAGGGTTACTACACCCACTTACTAAAGGAAATACTTTCTCACTTATCCCTCATGGTATTCAGCTGAGCACATTTTTTTTTTTTTTTTATGAAGAAAAAAAACACGTTTTGAGATAACTGTCACTGAGATTTCTGTGTGGTGCTGATGACATTGAAAAGGGACATGTAAGAAATTCAACCAAAGTGACTTTCCCAGAATCCACAGAGCACACATACAACAGTTGTATTGACACTATCCCTTCAGTAGAAAGTGGTCAGAACGAAATCTGTTTAAATCTCTAGATTATCTGGGGATTATTCAGCAAAACCCATGATTATGTTCAGTTGCAAAACTGTGGTTATATCAGATAAAATAAAGTTAAGATATGGTTACAGTTAGGACACTAAATATACTTGATTAAGAGAAGGGGGGTAGGGAAAGATTGTTATTATGGTTAAAAAAATTTAGAAGAGAAAAAAGTAAAAGCAACCATTATTTCTCCAGCTGCAATTGGAGACAAACACCAGTCTCCAGCATAAAGGCCAGATACGCTACACATCCCATAGCCTGACCCAAACGTCTTACCTTATTTTGTGCTTGGCTACATAGAGGGCACATTACCCCCTGCATTGGCAATGATATAAGATAGTCCAAAAATTGGTGGAACCAGTGTTCAGTCCCTATTCTGAAAGTCCAAATGAAATTAATGCATTGTTTTGTCTACAACAGTATACATTATCTGTTCTGTAAATCACTAGTCCTGTGTTCCCAGTACATCTCCCTGGATTCACAGTACCTACAAGGAATGTCTACTAAGTATTGCACCTTCAAAATGGTTAGGTTTAGGCAACAAAACTTCTTGGTTAAAGTTAGGTAAAGATATCTGGGGGTCTGACCTGTAGTAAAGTGTAGTCTGCAAGACTGCAGCTGGACCCTTCTCCTGTGCTTTGAGAAAAAAACAATTCAGAAACCAAAAGGGAGAAATTTAGATTTTAGACTTATTTTGGTTTGATGATGGCGCCCAGTGGTTATGCGTTAATTCATTGAAATCCAATTTGATATCCGAAATTGAGAACTTAATGCAATAAAGCCAATAAGATCTTGCATAAATCAGTGACGTCAGCATTTTATCGGCAGAGAAATGGGCAGATTGAGCCAGACAGCAGCCTGCTACACAAGACCTCTTGAGAGCCACAACAACCCACGGTTGCTTTCCTGTTAAAGTCTCCTTCTTATCTAATTTACAAAAATGAACACATGTCTTGTCCTCCAACATGGCTTGGAGAAGGAGCAACCAAACATTCCCCAGGGAAAAGTGCACTACTTAGTACAGTTTGCAGGATAGCTAATATGATGCTCAGCTGCAGCACATTAAACAGCATGGAACGTACTGGCAAATATTACTTAGTTAAGTTAAATGCTGGTGTGGCCCTTAATCTTAAAAATCACAGCTAACTGCTGTCTGCCCATGTCTGCTTGTTCTCACTCCCAGTGTGTCAAATGCAACAGTCTGGACAGTGGCTCTACACCTCCAAGTTTGATGACTTCTAGTGCTCCTTATTGAAGCGCTCCTCTAGTCCAGCAGTATAAAGACTGACAAAAGTCTATGTCAGTGGGTGGTTGGATGGGTCATATGCTGGTCTTTACCAATGAGGAAAGACCTGGGTTCACGTCCCGTTTGTGACCAAGAGTCAAGAAAGTTTGTTTTTAAGTTATGTTGCGTAAGTAAGTTAATGTAAGTAAATCACACAAGTTATGTTTTGTAAGTGACATTTACGTGAGTGACATATATGTGAGTGACATACTTGACAAATGTATGTGACATGCGGTATGTCACTTAGGTAACTTACATGAGGTTTAGGAAAAGATCATACTTTGGGTTCCTTTGACACCGTTTTATCCTGTTTTTGTTAAGTTTAGGGAGTTAGGTTTAGTAAGTGTCCTTTTGTTTCTTTACTTTTCTGTTTAGGGTTTAGATAGTTTTAACTGGAGGGATAGTTTTGTTTGTTGTTTTGGCCATTGGTTCACCCTGAAGCTAAGCTTTGTTTGTAAATAATAATCACTCACTGTATATTGTAAATAAATTGTCACTTGTTTTGTGCCAATTTCCACCCCCTGTGCTTCGTAACCATGCTATGCTTCTGCACCTTCAGACTGGGGCACAACAGCATGCAAAACTGACACTAGAGGGGTAGGTAGAGCATCGCAGTTTCAAGATTAAGGCCACTGACCAGGATGCCATATTTGACGAGTTGAGTGTAAATGTGTTTGCCCATGACTTGACACATACACACCCTGCAGTGATCATCCGCCTGGTGTGGAGGCTGACAGACGCTAATGGTTGAGTAAGAAGTGTCATCCTAATTTTCCTCTGCTTTCTACATGAAGGCTTACTTTGCAAAACAAACTTTCGAATCGAAGCAATGAATAAATCAATTTTGATTAAATGCTCATGTGATACTTCCTTTTCTTACTTTTTCTGCTTGACCAAAAGGCCCATGATATACATTATTTTAATTATTACTAGGCTTCAGGTTGCTCAGTGGCAAAGCAGGACCGTTTTAAGGAAAATTCACAGTACAACCCAATAGAGGTAAGGCTATTTGTGCAGCTGAATGTCACATGCAACTAAATGTGCGCACATACCAGCTAATTCCTTTGCATATGTCTAATTATCTTTCAACTTTTCAAGTTACAGAGCCATTTGAACTGGTTGGGATAGACCTAATGAAGCTCACTTTAACTGCCTACCCTTTGAAGAATAACTCTGCAGAGGAGATGACCAACTGTATTCTTGTGTATACAAATTTGGTGCACCTCGGAGAATGCTTAGACTGGGCAACAGAGTTTTAAAACAGGTAATGCTAAGTTGCTTTCAGCTAAATGGAATTTAAGGTGAATTTCAGACTTTGCGAAGCCCTTGAAATAGACCCTTTTCACAGCAGAAACTGTGGCTTGTCAAAGCAGGAAAAGCTAGGGGTGACCAATAACGTTAACAATGGCTCCATTCCATTAAGTGTTCCAGTAAGCCATGTCAGCGAGTGAACAACAAGAACAACAATACCAGAGCCCTGGAACTAGCTCGCCTTAAGATAATGGAGCTATCATTTATTTTATAAATTCCACCTGTGCTTTTCCTGTTTTGACAAGTCAAATTGTCTGCCGTATAAAGGGTCTATTCAGCGAAGCTTCCGCTTACCTTACAACCTTCAATCCAACGGTTTAGTAAAGAAGCTTAATTGCGCCATCCAAAGGTAAGTTGCATATTGTTGAATTGGCAGATATCATACACCTACACAACATGGATAAGGTAGTAAAATAAAATGCTTGCAGAGAGATTAAGGTCTCAAACTTGCCTGATAAATAGAATATAGGACCACTTAGCATTTTTGCCATGGTGCAGGTGGAGGTGTTTGAGGCACTGAAACGGCAACAACATGTGAACAGGACAGTCCAAGAAAATGTACAGAAAACACAAATGATCCTTGCCTTGGGGTTTCTTGGAAGTTAAGGGCAAATTTCAAGCACATACAGTGACACATAATCACTTGGTGAGGTTTAGAATGCACATACAAAGAATCACAAAAATGATCATTAAAGCTCATTTAGGCAATTTAAAAAAAAAAAAAAAATCAGAACTTAAAAGGTATTTGGAGTTCAGCTCATTAGTGCAAATTATAAAGCACCCTATCTGTATAAAGCCATGTCATTTATGACGTGGGCAGCTTCTCATTGCAGATTCACACCGAAAGCAACAACTACTGGTATGGGAGTTCTTTTCACTGTGGACATACAACCATGCATTTTTATTTAGAATGTAGCATGTTTACCCATCATAGTGTTTGGTCTTGTATGGCATGTTCAGGTTTGTTTTCTGTTTGCCCTTGCTAGTCTGCAGTGCCATCAGAATCAGAATCAGAATTCCTTTATTTGTCCCGCAAATGGGGAAATTCCTTAGTCACAGCAGCCAAAGGACAGTATCACACTTAAACAATAATAAAAAGTAAAAAATAAACAATATAATAAGAGATAAGAAATAGAATTAACTCGTATATACATAGTATTTACAATATGAACTTGGTATTTACAATATGACATAGTATTAATAATATGAACAGTGTATAAACAGTTTGGTATTGTTATTTACAAACAATAAATAATAAATATGGGTATTAAAAATTGTCCAATTAGTGCAAACCAGAAAGTGTGTGGATATGTGTAGAGTTTTGTATTGCACAGTGCACATGTGAGGTCTACTGGGAGCAGTGCTTGTTGTACAGTCTAACAGCAGCAGGAAGGAAGGACCTGCAATACCTCTCCTTCACACACTTGGGGTGTATCAGCCCGTCGCTGAAGGAGCTGACCAGTGCGGTGATAGTGACCTGCAGGGGGTGGGACTCCTTCACCAGCAGCGATGACAGCTTGTCCATCATCCTGCTCTCTCCCACCACCTGCACTGGGTCAAGAGGGCATCCCAGGATGGAGCTGGCCGTCTTGATAAGTTTATCAAGTCTCTTCCTATCTGCTGCCGAGATGCTGCTGCTCCAGCAGACTACTCCATAGAAAATGGCTGATGCCACCACAGAGTCATAGAAAGTTGTCAGAAGTGCCCCCTGCACCCCAAAGGACCTGAGCTTCCTCAGCAGATGGAGTCTGCTCTGACCTTTCTTGTATGTTGCTGCAGTGTGATCAGTCCAGTCCAGTTTATTGTTCAGGTGAACTCCCAGGTACTTGTAAGACGTCACCATCTCAATGTCCGTTCCCAGGATGTTCACCTGTGTGCAGGGTTGTTTGCGCCTGCGGAAATCCACCACCAGCTCTTTGGTTTTCCCGGCGTTGAGCTGGAGGTGGTTCCACTGGCACCAGTCCACAAAGTCCTGAATAAGTCCTCTGTAGGCTCTGTCGTCCCCGTCCCTGATGAGGCCGACAATAGCAGAGTCGTCAGAGAACTTTTGTGGATGGCTGTGGGGTGTTTGGTGGGAGAAATCAGCAGTGTACAGGGTGAACAGGAAAGGGGCCAGGACTGTTCCCTGTGGGGCCCCCGTACTGCAGACGACTGTGTCTGACACACAGTCCCGAGTCCTCACATACTGTGGCCGGTTGGTGAGGTAATCGAGGATCCAGGTCGTGAGGTGTTGGTCCACCCCCGTGATCTCCAGCTTGTCCCCCAAAAGTGCAGGCTGTATGGTGCTGAAAGCACTGGAGAAATGGTCGGGCATTAGAAAGAGAAACCTTTTTTTATCTAAAATCAAGGTGTAACATTGCTATCAAATTGACATCTCATCAGCATCATTGGTGGTAGATGCAAATAACTGGCTAGTAGATTAAATAGCTTTACATCGACAAATTCATACACAAGGCCAATATTCTAACTTCAGAACAATTGGACTATTAAATCTAAATTAAATGTAAATTTAAACCAGTCACAGAGATTCACATTGATGTGAATTATCTTTAGGCGAGCTAGTTCCAGGGCTCTGGTATTGTTGTTGTTGTTGTTGTTCACTCGCTGACATGGCTTACTGGGACACTTAATAGAATTGAGCCATTGTTAACGTTATTGGTCACCCCAGAGGAGAGACATGATCAGTTTGTATGCTCATTTGGAGCACCTTCAATTAACTGAAACATTGTAGAGATTCAACAAGGTATGCAAATGTATCTTGTGTTAGATTTGTTAAGTACACTCCACAAAAACATAAATGCAACATTTACTTTTACATTTACAAACAAAAGTTGAAGTAAAAGATCAAGATTTTCTGTGCATTAGGGATGTAATGATAGCAAAAATGCACGGTACGACATCATCTACAATACGATATTTATAATGATATTTTAAAAAAGGAAAAGATTACTTGAACAGTGTCATTTAAAGAAAGATCTGATGTATACAGTAGGGTTGGGTACCAAACTTGGTGCTTTTAAGGGCATGGACTGAATTACTTTGGTGCTACCAACTACCCACTTACATTGAATCAATTGGTACCACATTTCGATACCTGAGAGCGCATTACGCATATCATTTGTAAAGTATGTTTACAAATGATATGTTTTAAGTCATATACTTTATATAAAACAACATGTGTGGTCACATTTACAGGCATATACAGTATCTCTCGGCTCTGGAAACAAACTTATAACCACGGACTTCACATTAAGAACTCAATCTGCTACTGTTTAGTTCCAACACTGACCAGCTACAGCAAGCTCAAGGGGTCTAGAATTCCCAATCGGTTTAAAAATACAGCCACAACTAGTGGAGATGTTGCGAGCCTGGAAAGGGCAGCACACATACATATATGTATGTTTATTATATTTATATTTATTCTTATAGCACTAGTTTGATGAGCAGGAACAGCTAAATGTAGCAGTTTGTCTCCACCTGATACCTGACACTCTCCGCAAGAAGACTCAGCAGAGGATTACAGCAGCTGAAGAAGTTTGATGTGCCAAAGTCAGTGACGGTGCACTTCCACACCACCGTTGTTCATCCATCCTCACGTCCTCCATGACCATGTGGAATGCTGCTGCCACTAACAGGTCTGCAATTTTTTTGCTCTGCCTCTTCTCACTTTGTGTAAATGTTAATATAATATATATGTTATATCGTAACCGTGTTAACCGTGTTAATATGTTAATATAATTGTTAGATAAAAACAATTATTAATTCCTTACGTAATTGAATCAACCAATTTTCAACCAATTCTATCATGAAATCCATCCATCAATTAATGTTCACCTTTTAGCAACAGCATGATACCTTAATGTGTATTTGGGTGTTTGTCACTTCAGACCTTGTTTGGTTTTACCCAAAATATTATAGTTATGGGACAACTGATAAGAATTTATTCACTTTGAGGAGAGTGGTATCTGATCAGATTATGAACACTCATTTGACAGAAGATCATAATATTTTGCGTCATTTTAACATTTCAAATTGTGGCCGGAGCTGCAAACAAACCACAATAGAAAAATTTAAAATTTTTAAGTGTGCTAATTTGGCAATGTGAAGGGGCTATAGTAAAATGTCTGTGTGTGTTTGATTGCAGGCTTTGCTGTGCTGAAATAGGAGAGCAGGGCACAGTAATAATGGCACCAGTTCAATGACAACAGATAAATCAGTGTTTCCTCCCTGCCACAAAGATGAGGATGTCTGACACACACACACACACACACACACACACACACACACACACACACAAACTGTTGCTGACCAAATGTTCCTCTGATGACCAATACACACACACATTTTTGTGATGGGTTGTTGCCCATTTGTATGTAAGCACACACACACACACACACACACACACACACACACACACACACACACACAATTACAACACCATTGTTAGGTTGCCTGGACTCTGAACGTGACCTCATCAAGACAGTACTCATGAGTAAGTGACAAGTTGGGATATCGAGACTGATCATGCAAATAAAGCACATACATCAAAAGTGAATTAAATAAGGTTGGTAATGTTTGTTAAAAACTGATTTCATGCTCAGACTTTATGTGTATTGCCTTTAAAGGAGACATATGCTCATTTAAAGGTTCATAATTTTAGCCAGTCTCAATATTTACTGGCAAGGGCTGTTTCTGAAGTGGGATAGCTGTATCTGGAAGTTTTGCGTGAGCCTCTTGATAGACTGCATGCAAGACTGGACCTGGATCTTGACCTTGCCCTGTGGTGGAGAACAAGAATGTGCTCTAGACTGTAAATGCCCATGACTTCTTACTTGTGGGGGTGGCTGCTGTCCTGAAGGGGGGTTGGCCAGGCGCTAGACCCTTCATCTTGTTTATAATTATCACTGTTAAAAAAAAGGGGGGGTTTTGTAGGAACAGCAGTACATTATCTGCATAGAGATTGTTCTTTTGATGTGTTTTAGGTGTTTGGGTTCTTTGAAAGTAGATGTTCTGATAAATGGCTGCTTTATAGGTTTCACTGCAAATGATTATTAGAGAAGGGGAGTGTGGATATCCTTGCAAATGTCCCGTTGTGCAGTGGTAAGCTATATTCTAAGTTTTCCATTGGTGATAATGGTGGCTGAAATCATTCCAAGGTGGTTAGGAGATTCAATTTTGAACTTCTTTAGTGCACACTGAAAGCAAGAACATGCTAATTCAGACAGCCCGATTTGTGAAACCAAATGTACAATTGGGAGGGTGGGTCACACACTTCTGTTTTCCTTACCAAACAAGAATAAATTGAAAATGAATAGAAATAACTATAGATAGATCAGTTGACAGGGTCCATTGAAGGGGGACATATTTAACACACACAATCCTCCCAAAGAATGGATGGTTACGCTCTACCCAAAGAGCAAATTTGTCCCACACCAGACACGTTCATCCGGCCCACATATCACATGAATGATGGCACTTTGGTGGTCTACTCTTGGGCCAGAACTGACCCAAGTATTGGCCAGATCAAGCCCAAGAATAGAAATGAACTGTGGCCCAGATTTGGACCAGTTCTTGTTTACACGGTTCCCTATTTACTGGCATGTGGCCATAGTATGTCCTGCTTATGGCTCAGATACAGCCATCATTCCATGTAGTATGGGCCACAACAATTGTGTTACCTCTTATAGCTGCAACTGCTCCATGAAAAGATTTGACCAATGATTAAGGGCTGTCTGTTTGAATTCTTAAGGATGGTCTTCTTGGCAATAGTATTTTAGCCCTTATTTTATAGGACAGCTTATAGAGACAAACAGGAATGCGGCGAGAGTAGTGGAAGTTAAACTGAGGATGATAATGGAGAGACAACAGCGCTGCACCCAAAGCTTGGATTCATTATACTAAAAACTTAAGTTCTGAGTTTTTGTTTTGTTTTGGTTTGGTTTTTTTTAATAATTGATGTATTTATTTGTTTATTTTTCATTTGTAAAGCACAAATAAGAGCTTTGCCAAACGTAAAGAAATACTGGCAGCTTCTTTCCACGAAATCTGTATGAATCTTCTAAAAAACACTGTTCTGTGTTATCCTGGACCCTTTAACAGGTCTACATTGCATTGTCTGTCTGTACAGGAGTATCCTTGTACGTCATTTTCTTGTTTGTATTGTATGTGTAGAACAGAGAGCGATGTAATGCATCAGTAGCGGACAGTAACAGTGCTTTGGAGTTGTGAATACAGCCTTACTTCTCCCTAATCCTGTCTGTATCTGAATCTCTTACTCTCCGTCTCTCTCTGTCTCTCCGATTCTGATGCTGTGTAAGTCTGTCGGCAGACATCAGCTCGGCTCTGTTCCGTTGTCTTGTGCTATCATGGGGGGATTCTCAGGGGATCCCGTGTTCACATCACTCTTCTACTCCACGTTCTACAAGAGTGCCTTGTTTGTACACATACAAAAGTGCTTGTCATTTTTATTGTTTGCTGTTGTTTTTGCAAGTGATGTTTTCTCCTCTTTGGTGCTATCTCCTCTTTTATTCTCTGTCGTCTGGCTCTGCTGTCTTTCAGTCTGTCTGTCTGTGGATTGCCGTCCTTTCCATCCGCTTCAAATTCAAACTCATGATGATTTTGCCTTCTTCTTTGTCAGTGGTTGCCTTTGACTGAGGCGGCAGGCGCGGATGTTTGGTAATGGCCACTTAGAGTAATCAATGGGCCTCTTTGAAGTTGTGAGATGAAAGAGGAGTTGGACAGCTAATGTGTGCCTGTCCTGTGACGTGAACAGCATGGCAATGCCTGCACACTTTGAAGGCACACGGACGGGTGCATCAGGTTGGATTTATCCCACACTGAAAACTCACCTCAGCTGCGGAGCTGGCACAATGGCAAGTGGCAGTTGCTCTTTCACTTTCTTGTACACGCACATAGATACACACACATCCCCAAAAAAACACGCACTCTCACTTTCTGTGTCCTCCTCTCTCATCCTCCGCCTTCCTCTCTTTCACCCTGTTTTATATATCTGTCACATCGGCGTTCCTCCTATGCAGCTCGTGCCAGCTCTCATTCCACGCTCTCCCTCAGAAATGTGTTCAAGTAAACATTTCACGCTTGCTTATGCTAAAGGGAAGTGGCAGCGGCAGGTATGTGACAGGCAGAGAACTGTCTGTGCCCAGGGCTGCCACTGACAAACCGAGCCCCTCTTCTTTCCATGCTGCTTTTATATTCTAAATAATGGATGCGTGTGATTGGAGGAACGCATTTGATGATACATTCGTTCTATTCATCAAAATGCTCAGAGAGAACACCCCCAGTGAGGGAAAAACAAAGCAACACTGCTCATGATTGTAATGTAAATGATTTGTGCTAAAACGAAAATGATCATAGTGGGAGCGGTGCGCTACAGTATATGCAGCTGTTGAATTTGACTCATTTCAGCGCACTATCAATCCTGCGCATCCTGATTCGCTCAGCGGAAAGCGAGTGAAGCATGTCCTTTGAAGCAAAAGGAGCAAAGGGGGAAATAAAATGAAAACATTTACAGAGTGGGATCATTTCCCATAACCACCAGCGGTCTTTGAACACGATCCATGGTCAAAAGCCCCTTCAAGGAGAAAAGATGGGGATAGTTTCTGGGCAGTATAGGCCTCCCCTATGCACACACACACATGTACAGTACACAGGAGGTGGGGGGAGGCGGAGATATGTACAGGAAGTGATTTTAGATGCAGCAACGCTCTTCCCCTCCCTCCGGGGGGCTGTTAACTTACTGCAGAGCTCTTTGCTGTGGTTGAGATGGTATAGGTTTGCTGTGTATGTCGGGAGGTTAAGACACCAACTGTAATGACTGGTACTCTTCTCTTCTCTTACTCTCTTTCTTTGTGTCTTGTAGCCTCACCCACATGCTCCTGTAACCTAAAACACATGAACTATGTTCAGACAGACTTCACAACCAGCAGGAGCTCTTTCTTTGATCCTGTAGTTTATCTGTCTCCTCTGCTTATTGGATGTGATCAAATTTTTAATTTAAAAAGAAAGTGGACACTTTCGTAATGCTGTTAGCAACATATGAATTGAGGTCTGTTTCTCTATATCTTATCCCTAATTTACAGCAATACAACCCAACATACACTGAATATAGTTCACAAAGCTATGTTTTGTTCCTGGGACATTTTCAACAATAAATCCTTGATTTTTTTCAAAATACACAACCTCAATGTTGTACAGAAGCCTCTTCTGTATAATGAATGTGTAATTTCTTCATGTATGAATGCAGATTCTGTTACCTTTATATAGCTGTTATCATATAAAATGACCAGCCATCCATCTCTTGCAGGCATTGCAAATACTTTATCAGCTGGCTTTGCTAAAGTTGCACATGAAAATACGGAAAAAAAATATTTGCACAAAGACATATGGAGTGCTTTCAGCCTTTGATCGTGCAGAAATGAATGAAATATTCAGCTATATTACTTACAAAAGAGAAGAGCTTTGAGAGGAAATGAGAAATGCGAGCGCTTTGAAAGTGTCTGAGGCTTAAACTGTTTTGGCAAAAGAGAAATACCAATCTAACCCCTTTTTGACCACGGACTCGTAAAGACAGCTTTTCTTAGTCGCCATTACAAGATGGATCCTTTATGAGAAAGACTTAAAGTTTTCTCTTTTAACACTGGCTCTTAGCTCTGTCTGTATATATTACAGGTAAAATCTACTACCAGGATGCATGCCATAAATGTTTGCAGTCGTGTTAATCCATGAAAAATTGATGCGACTCTTATCACAAATGCTGGTTTGTTAAAAATAAAAAAAAGCCTATATGCACATCCTAGCCAAGGTTAAATCCAGAGAAAAGACTGTAAGAGCTCAAGCTCGGTAGCGTTTCTGCATGCGAAAATATGCGTATAAATAAAAGAGGAGTTTACTAAAGGGACACTTTTTGGTGTCCCCCTTTTCTCTGCCGTTCTTAATCAGAGACTCTTTAAGTCGTTAGTTTGATCCAGCTTCTTTTTCCCCTCTCTCTGGTAAGCTGCTCTGTGTAAAATATCTCTGCGCCAGTAACACCACAAAGGCTTACTTATCTGGGCATTACCTATTAAAGGTTTAAACCCCCGCGTCTCTGATAAACACTGCCTATAAGGCTTTTATCTCCCCCCGGCCTTATCGCACTCTTGAAGGTCCTTCTCCCGAGGCGCAGTAATTTGTTTAATTAAAGTGTCATTTTGGGAGGGAAATATAGCCACGACCATGGAGCGAGATGCAAAGAAGTTTAGCAGTGTGTTGATGTTGAGCATTCCGGACCTTCAGCATGCCTGCCTTTCATTCTTTTTCTCTCCTTCTCCCAGTCTTTGTCCATGGCTTAGATTTAGATTAACTCAATGCTGTTTTTTTGTGTTTGATAATTTTTTATTCTTCCAGATATTTCCAGATAGCAGCCATGGCAGGCAGCAGTGGAACTCGAAAAAGAAAACAGAATCAAATCTAGTTTGAAAGCACCCCCCTTTAGCTGCTATCTAAATGGAGCCCTGGGAGGATTGGCTTTCTGGCCCTGAAGCTTGTGTTGTCAGCACTTTGGGCGATTTGTGTGTGATTTCATTAGGAACCAAAATAACAGCCAGATGAAGAGGAAAATAGCGTATGCAAAGTGCTGCCGTAACGCTGGTGCAGTATGTGCTCTTAACACTCACAGTCACTCTCACATCCAAACTGCCTCTCAGGAGGACATAAAGCATTCCATCACTGTGCACATCAAGGACACAAACACTTGTTTGTTTGGACGCATGAATACACGCTTCCTTTTTTGTGTAATTTCTGTTGCTGTTTTTGTACACTGACAAAAATACAACTCAACTAAATTTTGAATGAAGTTTAAAAATAAAATTATTTAACAAAAGTCTTATTTTAATACATTATAAAAGTTTCTTATTTTTCATTTAGTTAGTTTAATTTGTCATCCTTTCAGAATTTATTTTTGCGTCCGTGGCAAACATTACCATCACAAAATAAACCATCATTAAAAAAAATTGTAAATTTATAGTTAATTAAAATCTAGTTAGTAGTTATTTCACTGTTAAACAATGAAAGGCTTTATAAGGCATTTATTAATGATTTATTTAAGTATCATAAACTTCAGTTGCAACTTTACAAGAAAGAATAGTTTAATAACTGGTTTATAAAGCATTTCATTGTCGTTCAAAATTAAATAACCATTCACTCAGTCCCGATGGCAACAACTCACATCCACTGTCTTAAAGCTATGGGTTCAGTAAGGTATTTTTTGATAATTAAAGGTCAGTAATCATTTGTTAAGAGAAGTTAAGTGTTTTCTAATAAAGAACAGCTACTGACTAAACCAAAGCTGCTTACATTATGTTGTATAACATTTTGTGCACATAACATAGAAGCGCTTTCAATCATCTTCTTTTGGTGTTCAATAAATAGCAGCCTCTCCCTATTTAGGATGGGCCAAATGTTTGACATGACACATAAATAAAAACTAAATAACCTCGGACAATACACATGCGACAAATGATCAAGATCTGCTGTATTCACCAAAATCCCACACATGATCACTGCCTTGCTGTCTATAGCCTGAATTGATTGATTAAAAAGCTTTTGCACTTCATTTTTCTAACTTTCAATGACAAATGCCCACAATTCAATACAGGCACACTTTTCCCTTTGGCCTACACACAATTTGTCTCTCTGCTTTTCTGCTAAACAGATAGCATTTTCCTCTTAAGGCGTAGGCGCAACAATTTCTCTTTCTTCACGGCAAATAGGCTTTCAGGTTACGATTATTTTTAACCTTGTAATGATAACAAAATGAATGTACCAAAAACACTAAATAAAGAGAATTAATTTAACCATATACACTGATATTATAGATCAACAAGAAATTGTTTTGGGGCGGTATATTAACAAATAGCATGTATCTACAGCTTTGGTCCAGAAATTCAAGCTTAAAAGCCTTAAGAGACTTAACCAGCACCTTCATCTCATTCCTGTCTATGAGACCTGATAGTCTTCTACACCTCAGGTACTGGGGTCAGTTATGCCTCCTTTTTTAGGGGCTCTCTTCTGGGCTTTTTCAACATTTATACCAAATAGGGTGACAACATCAACCTCAGCTGAGCTACCACATCCTCCAGTGAACACAGCAACGGGGCATGAGAGTGAAAGATTTATGAGCTGTTGCATGCAGACACAGCGGTAAGCTGTGTTCAAAAGGAGAAAAAGAAAAGCAAAAATTAAAAGAAAAAAAAAACAGAATGGAGGCACAGAAAGATCAAATGGCAGTGCGTGATAGGGCATGAAAAACGACTCAGCAGGCTCATAAATTAATGGCAGACAGGAATGTTGTCATTATCCACACAGGGGCCCCAGGACAGAAAGGTGTGGCACCCAGATGGTGGGGGAGAGGTAGCTCGGGCCAAGTTTGAGTAATTGATGACTTAAAAATAAACCGCTAGCATTCATCTTGGGAGGGATTGAAGAAAGATTGCCTAACAACACAAACACATAGCATCCAGGTCAAGAGCACTTCTACAACTTCCTTGCAAAAGTTTAAGGAAGAAACATTTTGGAAGAAATGGGGGCAGAAAGGACACTTGTTTTTTTGAGATCCATATGCCTCTATTGTTTTTAACACACCTTCTTTTGGACGACTTACAATATTTGATACCTGTGTTATTAAACACAGTGCCTGTTTTACGATAAGACATGCCCATTTTTTAAATGATATATCAAAAGGCTGATAAATCACACATTGGCTACTGTATATTCTCATACACTCATGGACACACGGTAGTAAGCAGTGTTCATAGTTGTGTACACTGCAGCCACCACTCGATTCTTTGGCAGTTGAGCGTGAATGGACAGATGTGGCATCTCCAGTGTTAATGTGGCAGTTCCTCAGCTGAAGATGGTCTCTTTCTGGAAAAATCTAAATCTTTTAGATCATGCATCAGCTTTTGGAAGTCACTGCACCTCTTATCTTTTTTTTTTTTTAATTTCAGCCACAGCCACAACAGCTGACGGCCATGGTTTTCCAGGACAGTCCAACGCTTGTGAGAGCTTCTCGCATCCCAGATCAGAAATTACGCATTTACAACAGCAAAGCTGAGGCAGCTGAGATAACTATATATACTGAAGAGCTTATTATGTCATGTAGATGTACAAAGCATTCAATTAATATAACATACAAAAATGAGGTCCCCATTGTTTTCTTGACTTGATATATTTATTCTATCAAGTCAGATTTAGGCTAAAAAAAAAAAACAGATGATAGACAGAAAAACAGACTCCCTCTGTCAGCATTGAGGACACTTGCAACCCTCTCTATCTTCCTCCCTTTTCTCTTTTTTTCCTTGTGTCCCTCTTCTGTCCTCCAGCAGCTGGCTGTAAGGCTGCAGGTGTTGTTGTGATGCTGCCTTTTGAGGATTTGTCCCTGCAGCCTGTCTGAGAATGGAAACATGTTTATGTGGTCTAGTACATTGTATCCTCCTTGCATTCTGTTTTTGTCAGGGTAGAAAAAACTCTGAAACATTATTTAAATCACTGAACTCTACCATATTCTAGGCAGATCAAGAGGATTTTTTTCTTAGTCTATCATTGAAAAGTATTTTATGGGAAGAGAAACTGGTGTTAAAGCAACAGATTGGAAATAAAATATAAATGTACAGTACAAGTGATGAAGTCTTCTAGGAGCTTTCATTTTACCATATGCAAGCCAGTTAATACTAAACAGTGAAACTCCAAACTAGAGAGGGGGATATGGAGGGCTAAATTATGCAAGAGAAAAATAATTAAGCAGATCTGTGTAAGTGTGAGCCTGTAAGAGCTAAATGTAAAATCTGTCTGTCGTCTCCCTGTGATTGGCTATCTCTGAGATATGTTTTTAAAGCCCTGACGCGTTATTAATAAAACAAACTCTAATAGAAATATCATTGGGCTTATTTTTCAATCAGGCCCAGCATCACTGCAATCCGCAAAGCGTGACATTAATTAAAGATTGATGGTCGGGCCGTTCATCTGAGCCGCTGTTGATCCGGTAATTAAAATGACAAAAAAAGATTTATTTATAGAAATTTTCCAAACTTGTTTCATTTCCTTGTCAACGGGGCCTGATTTTCTGTCTTTTAATGTAGAGAAGAGAGCGCATATGTTTTGCATATGCCTCTTTCTCTGCTCCCATTGATGGACGCTGTCAGAACATGCTGGAATTCATCTGCATGGGTTCAAGCTGCTAAGGCAAAATGAACGCTCAGAGATGATCTGGCCGCAAGGCCAATGAGGCATCTCATGCACTGGGTTCACCCTGCTCAATCAAACTTTTCAAAGGGATAAAAGTGAAAGTTTGAATGACCTTAGTTCAGCAGTTATTCAGAAAGAAAAGCAAATACAAATGAAATAGCTTTGCATTTTTATTTTGGTAAAGTAATTATGTAGTCTCTTGGAGTTTGACAAGGCTTCTAATGAGTTCTCCCAGGACCTCCCTTTTATTTGTTTGTTTGTTATTTTTAAGCTTGATTAAGTCCCCTTGTATTTAGCAAGCACAATCAAATCAAAGGGGAGGAAGATTAACTGTGTACATTTCTCCAACATCTTTAAGGAGGTGTAAACATACTGCTTTTTCTTTGTGCTGTACACTATTATCCCTCCTGCTGTATTCAGTATCCTTCTGTTCTGTATGTGTGGGCTATTCCGCTATTCCACTCGATATAGTGAAACAACAGCAAAGACACACAGTGATTCATGTTACTAATCATTGTCAAGTTGAATCTGTTTGTGATTTTGAGTAAATACAAAATTGAACTGAAAGGGTCACTGACACTGTCAAATGCAAGACATCCTGTACCTACGACTGAATAGGACAATTGCCAATGAAACAAAATTACATATATGATCGTTCAACAACAATGTGAAAACGACGCAGCGACCGGACCTTCATCGCCACATGGTTAATATTGTGATTGTGAATGGTCACAGTTTTGTTAGGTTAAGTCAAAAAACTACTTGACTAGGTTTAGGAAAAGATCACGGTATGGGTTAAGATAAGTTATCCAACTTAGTCACCCTAAAAAATGTTGTGTGTATGACTTAGCTTAAGTATGTTAAGTAAGTAAAAATAACTGGCCGATGACTTTTGGTTTCACACAAGACATAGAGTTCAGACTTTCAATCAGTCTCCTGTGTGAAAATCCGGTGTTTGACCTTGTCCTCCTTGTCAAGAACGTTGATACTACATCACTTGACTTCCTCCTTTGCTCCTCTCATAGGTATTACTGCCATTAGAGGTCACTGCCTCACAATAAACATAAATATATGTTGCACTAAGCTGCTTGCACAGACGAGCTATACAGCGGTTTTCCTGGTGACGGCGGACAAACTCGGAGTTTTGATTTACAGTAATTTTTCCAAAACATCTCTGAAAAACTAACATCAACGGATAAAATAAGAAGAGAAAACCAAATTGCATGTCAGCTTTCCAACCCTGTGTCTTCGGATACAACATTCTTTGCTCATCCATGCACCCACCTACATCACTGAACTCACACAACATTTTGTTTATTATAAACAGTTTACTTTAATACATATTCTTTTCTTTATTTCAAGCCACATTTTTTCTCCCTCCTTTTTTTCTGCACCTTGAGCTGGTTCACAATACTGCTGGCTAACCTCAAATGCCTTTGCTTTTATTACAGTGTTATTATACAAAGCACAGTGGCTGTGGGTTTTTATCTATAGATCTAAAATGTAATGTTTAAGTCATAGCTGATTACTGGTGCTGAGCTTCCCTCTCTTCAGTCTCTCATATTTCTCCAGCTGACGGAGGGCAGAGTTGGTGGAGGCCTTTTGTTGGGAAAAGGAAGATTCTGGGATTATAGTTGATACAGGAATCAGACTAAACAAATCTATAAATGTGGTTTTCAGAAAACTATTCATTTTAAGTCTCACTTACATGAATAATGAAGAGGGGTGTTGTTTCATATTTTGGAGAATAATTGATGTTATAGTTTTTATAGCATTTGTTCTTCTCATAATAATAATTTAAACTTTATTTCTTTGGATCGATTTCATCCAAATAACAGTGATAAGGTACTACTATATGGACATGAATGAATAGCAAGTAATAGTAACAACAGATAATTATTTTCACCATCTTTATTGTGTTTTCCTGTTTACTGTAAAGGTTTACTTGCTAGTCTTTTGAAGACTAACTGACTGTGTTGTGATTCCAGTGCTAGATATAGTTTGGCCTATCAAAAAATATCTTTATGTATCTAAATTTGTATTAAATGGTTTGACAAAACAGAGCATAGTATAACATGACATGTAAGAAAAAAAAAAATCTGCTCTCACTGGCTTGTTTTTTGAATGCGTCCTAACTTTCTAAATGAGACAGAGGGAGACAGCCCATTGTAAACTCTCTGCACTATACAAACCAATGAATCAGGGGCAGAAACATCTAGACAAAGTGAATTAATGGCACACACATATCCAATTTGTTAAACTCTCCACTAGCTTTGCACACAGTCCTATACCAACCGTATCTGGCCCATATAGTTCTACATGGCAAGCAGCCCAATTTCACTGCCTGCCGGTGAAATGTATTTCCATGAGGAACTACTAGATACACGATTTGGCACCAGCTTAGGACCCCAAAGAAAGCGGATGAAGGGGAAAGAGATGTATTAAATGATTATAATGACTGATGATATTACCTATTTCTACAAAAAATGACTTCTATAGTGTAATGGTCAAATGGCGGGTAAGGATGACAGAATTATTAAAAGAGAAAGAATTGAGTAATTCCAGCACATTTATCAATCTGCACATCACAGCCTCACACTCAGTTAATATACTGTATATTGTAAATCTCACTGATCCCACGGAGGTCTCTTTTATATTTCTTTATATTTCTATCCTATTAAGTCACAGGCTTTGGAGTGCAAGTTAATTTCAGATCCAAGATGGCAACAGCAAGGGGGGAGGGGTGTGAGGTAAAAAAAAAAGGATGAGATTCTTAATCTTTATATATATATAGATATATATATAGATATATATATAGATATATATTTAAGATGTGGAAAATACAACAGGCCTGGCACAGGCACAGATAAATGGGATCTTGCCTGCACCATTTTTTCCCAGTGCTGACATGATAAATACATAACGTGCTTCATGATGAATGCTCTTTATAATATGTGGCTGAGATAAGATTCTAGTATTCATATTTTTCTATCATGTTAATGTGTGGAGATAAAGCATTGCATCTGGTGTGTTGTCTGGGGCCAGTAGGCCAGCCCATTGCTCTCAGTTGGTGGATGAATGGATGGAGGTGTGCTGAGATGGAGACATCAGGAAATGCAACTGCAGCTGGTTTGAGCCTTTTCTTAGGCCACAGACTGCTTCGTCTTCTAGTGCACCCTCCTTCTATTGCCATGGGTAATACTACTACAAGTATTGCTGCCATTACCACTGTTAGTGATACCACGACCACAACTGTGAATTACATTCATTGGCATTCATTTGTTCATTTCAACCTAAAAGCGGATATTTTTCTTTTTTAAACATCATCACTATCGGTCCCTAACACTAACTATGTAATTTAAATTGTTAGACACTAAACAGACATTTACATTGTGTAATGTCCCAATCAAGTTTTTTCAATCCAAATCTGCTTGCTTTAATATTGGGTATCGGCAGATATGGTGTCCGATCCAATACTTGTATTCACTTAAATGTAGAATAATTATGTATCTGACACACTGAAATAAGAGCGTTAGACCAACAATCTGACATGCTATTGAAATGAACAACACTGAAGGGACGTGACTCAGTTTGACTCTTCAGCCCAGCGCGGCCCAGATTTGCATTTTCATTACTACAGTGCTACCCACGTGAAGGTGCATCTTTAACTGATGACGCGCTTTTCTTCAGTAGTTGTCAAAAGAGTGGCTGTAAATATTCTTCCTCCCATCAGAATTATCGAAGAATCAGCATAGCTGCTTAACTCAACCGATTTATAACTTTAAAATTGGGCCATCGACCGGTTGTCAGAGTTCCGCGTGTCGGTGTAGTCATATCTTTTACTTTAAAACCGATTTCCGATTCATATCGGTTCATTTTTATACCCCTAATATCTAGTGCTACTGCTATTACTGCTTACTACGAATACAACTACCACTGTTACTCTGTCTGCTCTTGCTAGTACTACTAGACAGCTACTCTCTTACTACTCAGCCACTGAATATACTACTGGTTCAACTCGCGCTATTACAGCAGTAATTTGGCTGCTACTGTACATAACTGAAATGCTCAAGCAATGACTGGTACACACTGTCCTATGGAAGGCCTTATGTCAGTTTTAAAGGTCCTATTTGTAAGAAAAGTTGATTTTTGAGTCTCATTCCCAGCTTGTCAAATACTGACGCTTTGGGATTGTAGGACGGGTCAGCCAGCATCCCCATGTGTCAATATTTGACGAGTTGGGAATGAGACTCAAAAATCAACTTTGCTTACAAATAAGACTTTCAAAGGTTTAACCAACAAATTGCATCAGTGATCGTGAATTATGTCTCTAGATCTAATTTTGAAAAAAAGAAGAAGAAGAAATACTCCTTAGAACAGAGCTGGACTGTGTTGCTGCTCAATGCTGGTATTTACAACTTCTGAAACTGCTATTGTTATCTACTGCTGCTACCTCTACCAGTGCAGTAGCCTATGTTGTTGCTTGCTACTGTATATCTATCAATGTTATCTTTAATTACTGACCATTACTGAATTTTGTAGTGAGTATGACACAACTTCTCTTACAGCAGGATGGAAGTTTTTTTTTTCTTTTTAAATCCAAAATATATACAAGGAGATGCATATGATGTCCGACACTGACTTGGATATCTCAGTCTGTTGCTCTGGGTTATGACTGTTGTACTGTTCAGCCCTTTTACGGGTCCCAGGTAGAGACACTGGCAGATGTGTGCAGTAAAAAAATATATGCACATCACTGTGCACTGGCACTCACTTACTCACACTGTCACACATCACACCAGACTGGTTAGTCGGCACAGATGTGTACATGTCTCACCCGAGTCCAATAATGTCACCTCGTTCAGTAGCACCATACGCCTTGGTAGGCTCAGTCAGGTCTTTCCCTCTATGTCTCTGTTTTTTCTTTATCTCTCTGTCTGTCTCTCCATCTCTCTCTTTCTGTCTCTGTCTCTCTTGTGCCTTTATGGCACTTTGAGGCTTCTCCATTCTTCCATCCTTACATGCACCCAGGGTCCAATTAGCCCTCCAAACACCCCGCAGTCAGCACACAATGCATAACCCTGCACCAGTAATGTAGTCTATATTGTGATGCTTTCATATACATTAGCTGAAGGGGGTAGCTTCATGTTCTGTGGGGAACTTAGTATTGATTAAAGTGATAGGATGGATAAAATACTATGACAAAACTCTTTTTTCTCACTGGTCAGTTTAACATAAAATATTGTTCAATATAAACAAAATAGCCAAATCTCTGAATGGTTTATGAGCATAAAGCTTTCTCTTTAGACAATTTTGCAACCGAGCATGACTTTCATGGTGCTCTTGTCCAGGACAAATTAAGAGATATGACTGTAGCCTGGCCCTTAGAGATTGTAACTGGGTGAATTAAATGCCTTAATTGCCATTGTTGCCTAGGAACCTTTAAATTTCTAAATTATCGTCTTCCATCGTCATCAGTCAATATTATGACACAATGAATAATTTAATTCAGTATTCTGTGTTTTCCTCTAAAAATCAATGATGCCTGCCACAACGTTTGAGCAATTTTTAGCTTTTATTTGTCCTCTAAACCTGTCTTTTGCTAAATGATACTGACCCTTTGAATCTTTTAACAGCACAATCAATAAAGCATGTTTATGCGAGGCTTGCAAAACCATCAGTTTGGGACTTTTGAAAAAATATGCCAGCGGCTGCAGCTTGCTAAGTGCAGAGCGCTAGCACTAAATCTTGAGAGTTAAAGTTTTACTGGGGCGTTATGGGTAAAAATGCCTTGTCAGCCATCTGCCACCTCCTCTCCTGGCAGCCATATTTCCAGGTCTGCTCAAGTCCTGAGAGAGAACACTGCATCGCCACCCAGGGCCCACCGCCACTATTACAGCCTTGCACCGAGAGCTGCGGAGGAGTGAGGGAAAGAGAGGGAGAGAGTAGGTCTGACATGGACAAGACTCACAGACAGACAGAAGACAACTGCAAACTCAGGAAGTTTGATGATGATGATGTACAACATGAAGGTGTAAGCAGGAAGATAGACCATAATACATGATTCTCGACTGTAAAAGGTTGAGAATGATATGTTGACAAAATATTAAATACCAATATAAACAATAAGATGAGACTGAACAAGCTTCAGTTGAGGCACAATCTGAAATTCAGTCTAAAGAAGTGTGGAGTAGTGGAGCATTGAGCAGCTAAAGGGCCAGATATTTTTGTGACGAGTTGGTGAAGACCAAAACAGAGCTAAAACAGACCTGCTTGTAACTATAGTACTTGGAATGCGTTCATAAATCCAATCTGACATTCTACACTGAAATTAGGGCCTGGCTGTTCAAAGAAGGAGAGCGTACGCTTTCTGTATGAATGAATGAACATGTCAACTATCATGAAATGGATGAAGGAAAAACTTTTCTATTTACTATAATACCAAATGTAGTGCAAGTGAGGAGCATGACAACGTAAGACATACTACTGTAACAATATACCTATGAAAATAAGTTTCCAAAACATGGGCTACTAGCTAGCAGTTAGCTAATGTTACACACACACAGGTCACTCTTCTCTCCTCATTTGTGTTAAAAAATTTGGTTAATTCACCCATCAGTCCCAAGCCCAGAGAAAAGGGGCCTGAAGAGCTTGAAGCCAATTTGATATAGTGGCCAAACCGTATAATTACCTCATCATTTCATGCACAGTGGTCCAGAAAGACTTTTTCCAATAAGCATATATTGTGAAAGAAGTGGCTGTAAAACGCTGAATAATTTTTTTTGGATCACCACAACTCCCATTATGGCCCAGTGAAAGCCAAAGTCCACTCTGGCGATTGGAGTGACTATTTGCGAACATAACCTTACATCCACCAGGTCACGAGAAACACAACCACAAATAACTGCCAATGTTGCTCTTTAAGTGGTTAACATTATAATAATAGCGCAGTGTTAACATTGGGTTAACAGCTGGCTGTACGCTACCAAAGTGGGAAAAAATGAATAAATGAATGTGGTATTGCCTCGTTAACTTAAATCCTTATTATCATTATTCATTATTTTTCTAGGTTCCTCTTTCAACCCTTGGGGGAAAAAGACATTATTGTAGCTGATCTGGTTTCTGGTAAACTGAGGCTACATTTGCAAGAGCAATGGAAACTGTACCATCTTTGTGGCTGTTTCTTATTTCTGGGCATGGTGTCACATTGAATCATTGTAATTTTTTTCTGGGCCATACCTAAACAACAAAAAAGTTTGCTTAACTGTGTCTATTTAAAATGGCCTCTGTGACCACTGGTTTAAGCTTAGGGAAGATTGGGTTTATCGTTAAAGGAAAAGTTAAATATTTCAGGAATTAGATGAGAAGATTGATACCACTCTCATGTTTGTATACAAAATATGTAGTGACTGCCAACCACCAGGTTAGCTTAGTTTAGCTCAAAGACTAGAACAGGGGGAAACAGCTAGCCTGGCTCCTTCCAAATTTAATACATTCTGTTTACCAGCACCAATTAAGCTTTAAGACTGGGAACTCATTGTTTTACAAGGCTAAATGAAACCAGTGTTAATTGCTGGTACAAGCTGGGATGTGAACTGTGCTTTCCTGCCTCAAAGTCACAAGCTTTGTTGACCCGTTTGCCCTCCGACTTGATTCAAGTAATTACTTTTTTTTACCAAACGAGGTCACTTGTAAGGAAACAGTAAAATTAGGTCATTTTAAGTTTGTTAATAATCAACCTAATGCTGTCACTTTTTTGGTGAGGAGAGTCTTTCTATTTCCTGACATTTGTTACATTTTATCTGAGCCTAGTTTAGTGCCAGCTGCTCAGCAAATCCATCAGTCTTCATTAACCCATAGTGGTCAAACTTGACCAAAGATGACAAGTCTATTTACATACATTAACATTAACATGCACATGTGTTTCAGCTCATGTTTAAATTGTCAGAACAGAGAGAAAGACACACAGTACAGGGAGGCTGAGCATAAACACTGAGCTTTGAGCTCTCCGGCATGCCTGTCTTGTTTCTACCCCAGGTCCCATAATGAACGGTGGTACTGACCCTGTCAGCCTGACAAGACTGGCAGCTTAATGTGTTTGAGAAAAAAAGGAGGCCGTAGGTATATAAATAAATAAGAGACCTACATCAGGACCCCACCTTTCATGAGGCCTTGCTAGACGCTAATCATGGTTGATTAATCAGGCTGTAATCTCACTGAACCAAAAAGGTTCGTCAGTCAATTGTGCAAAATTAGTCCTTTCTCACAAGCACTGTCACATTTAGTGATGGCAGGGCAGCACATTACAGCCCTGATTCAAGGTGGTAGATCACACAGTCTTGGTGCACACAGTATATTTGGGCAAATGCAGAATGGCATCACTTTCTCTTCCACTTATTCAGTTGTTTCAGAGAAAATTCAGATAAGACAGTCAGTTTTTTATGGTGTTCTTTATCATTGCTTCAAAGCTGAAACAAAAGTGTTTTACCTGCAAAGTGCTGATCAAAAGGAGCTTACTGCTCTTACTTCTCTTTCTTATAAATCGCAAACATTGGTTTTATTCCCTGATGTGTCAATGGCTCAATTTGCAATTAAAACTGGTTGCTTTCACACTGCAAAAAATGTAAGTAAAGATAAGGTTTAAGGATTTGCTATTGAAACTCCGGTATTGTTTTATGTATTTTTTATGTAGAGGTCCAACTTTTTTATGTGTTTTATGCTGTTATATTGTTTGTGTGTGTGTGTGTGTGTGTGTATGTGTGTGTGTTTCCATGTCAGTTTACCCATCCATGAATTATCCCAGAAGTAAGACCCACCTATTGCATCAGCAACTACACATCCCCACCACACAAAGCATGCCTCTCCACCCCTTCATATCCTCATTCCCCACAGCGCACACGTAGACACACAGAACACACAGACACACACTCTAGCCCAGCCCAGCATAGCGGAGAATTAAAGAGCTAAGCACTCATAAATCAGCAAGCCCGCTGATCTTTCCTCTTCCTGGAGACAGACAGACAGACAGACAGACAGAGACATTGGTGGGGGTGGTGTATGGAGGGGGTCAAGTTGGTCTATAGGGGAAAGGGAGGAGGAGAGACAGAAAAGGGAGGTGGTCGTAAATCTCCTCCGAGTGATCTAGGGCTTGTAAGTTGGGCCGTTCAGAGGAACAGGAGAGAGGGAAAACACCTCTGCACATGTTGTTTATACAAGCCGTGATGAGCGGAGGAGAGTAGGAAACAGTGGCTGCGCTCACATGTTATTACTGCTGATAGTGTACTTCCACTCAAATGTTTGCTTCCATAAAATGAAAACACCCTTTATAATGCATATGTTACTGGCAGAATGCAAACGGGATGGATTAAAAGACTGAACACCATGGGCTGCAAAAACAGGTACACTTATCTAGGAACCTTGATCAACTAGAGTGATATCCTAACAGAGAGGAAAGCAAATTATAGGAATCTACACCATATCTGAATGTCCTGTTGTAGTGTAAGCCATACTGCTACTGCTGGTGTTACAGAGTCGTGCTACAGTGAGATCAGCTTTAGTTTTTTTCAACCCATTTACTGAAATGAAGAAAGAAACATGCACACTGCTTGAGTTGGAATGGTTACTTTTAGTGTAATTGGTATTATTTACAAAATAAATCCATAAGGCAGGAGCCAGCAGGGGGTCCCTCAGGGCAGGCGGGGGCCTACGTGCAGTGTTTTTGGCATACAGGAAGAGGTTCTGCTGCTCAAGGAAACTCAGTAGTTGTCAAGACAGACAAAAGATCTTGATAAACACTTGGCTAAAAATTAACTTGCTGTGTAAACATAACTGAACCCATACACACAGGAAAGAATACAGAAGACAGAGTTTTAGACCTGAGGATGGACAAAACAAAACATATATATATATATATATATATATATATATATATATATATATATATATATATATATATATATATATATATACAAAACAAATAAAATGATGATTTACACACACACACACACACACACACACACACACAGACTATATATATATATATATATAGTTATTCATATAGGATTTTCTATTACTATAGGTACATCCCAGTTCCCTTATTTGTTGTTTCCTCACTCCTCAATCCTGAAATGTGGATGCAATAAGACTGCAAAAAAGTCTCTACTGACCAGCCTTACACAGCCACACAGTTCACGTATTCCATTATTAGGTCTATGCATTAAAGAGAGTTGATCGTGGGATTTGTCAAAACAGTATTGACACAGCTATAAATCAGAGAAATATTCAAATCCAATGTCATATGAAGCCCAGCATTCAAATATTAAAAGACTGTAATCTTGACTTTGTTGATTAAAATCTAAGAATTGACTGGGGCTTGTCTTGATTGATCAGGCACTTAATTTGGAGTTGTCTCACAGAACTTGAGACTTCAATTGAACTTGTTTCGTATGACTTGAGACTTGACTAAGAGTTCTCTATAATGACTTGAGACTTGACTAAGAGTTCTCTATAATGACTTGAGACTTGACTAAGACTTCTCTATAATGACATGAGACTTGACTAAGAGTTCTCTATAATGACCTGAGACTTGACTAAGAGTTCTCTATAATGACTTGAGACTTGACTAAGACTTCTGTAAAAATAACCTGAGATTTTACATGGACAGATGAGCTTAGACTTAATTTGGACTTGTCTCGAATTACTTGAGAGTTAGCTTGTGTTTGTTTTGAATAATTCAGATTTGACTCAGACTTCTATCAAAAAATTCAAGACTTGACTTGGACTTTTGACTTCAGACTTGACTTGAACTTGTCTTGAATGTGTTAAGACTTGCTAAGATTTCTCTAAAATGGCTTAAGACTTCACTTTGACTTGTCTCAAATTACTTTAAAGTTGACTAAAACAAGTGTTATCGACTTGACTTAGACTTGTCTAAAATGAGCTAAGATTTGGTTTGAATGACTTGAGCGATATGAGACCTCACTTGAACTTGTTTTAAATGATTGAGACTTGACTCGGACTCTTATCAAAAGATTTGACTTGAAGTTGTGACTTCAGACTTGACATTGTATTGTCTCAAATGCCTGTTGACTTAATGTGGACATATCTCAAATTACTTCAGACTTAATGTAAACTTAAAACACAACTTGACTTGGACTTGTCTTGAATGACTTTAGTATAGCTTGACTTTGACTTCACTTCATTATTTGCGACTTGAACTGATTTACAAATTGACATGGACTTGATTTGAACTTGCATAGAATGACGTGAGACAAATAAAATACAGCCTTTAAAAAATCAAGTATCAGTTAACTTAGTCTCTGGTGACTTCTTTTTGTGATCTCTGTCACCCTGGATACTGATGAGGCTTGAGCTTTGAATTGGTGGTGTTTCTCTCTTTGTGTCTCCTTTTCTGGTTATCACTGCTCCTGCTAACTACCTGATTAGTTACTATTCATTTGAAGCAAGCCATCAATGTAAATATACACTACCAGTCAAAAGTTTGGACACACCTTCTCATTCAATGTTTTTTCTTTATTTGTATTATTTTCGACATTGTAGATCAATACTGAAGACATCCAAACTATGAAGGAACACATATGTAGTAAACAAAAAAACGTTAAACAAACCAGAATATGATTCATATTTTATATTCTTCAAAGTAGTTTGCACACTTCTGGCATTCTCTCAATCAGCTTCATAAGGTAGTCACCTGGAATGGTTTTCAATTAACAGGTGTGCCTTGTCAAGAGGCACACCTGTTAATTGAAAACTGAAAATTTGTGGAATTTCTTGCCTTCTTAATGTGTTTGAGACCCATCAGTTATGTTGTGCAGAGCTAGGGTTGGTACACAGTTCAATACAGTGAATAGCGCTATTCGACTACTGTTCTAATCCATATTATGGCAAGAACCACTCAGCTAAGTAAAGAGAAAAGACAGTCCATCATTACTTTAAGACATGAAGGTCAGTCAATCTGGAAAATATCAAGAACTTTGAATGTATCCTCAAGTGCAGTCGCGAAAACCATCAAACACATGATGAAACTGGCTCTCATGAGTACCGCCCCAGGAAAGGAAGACCAAGAGTTACCTCTGCTGCAGAGGATAAGTTCATTAGAGTTACCAGACTCAGAAACCACAAATTAACAGCACCTCAGAGCCCACATAAATGCTTCACAGAGTTCAAGTAGCAGACACATCTCAACATCAACTGTTCAGAGGAGACTGCATGAATCAGGCCTTCATGGTTGAATTGCTGCAAAGAAGTCACTACTGAGGAAGAACAACAAGAAGAAGAGAAGTGCCTGGGCCAAGAAACACAAGGAATGGACATTAGTCCAGTGGAAATCTGTACTTTGTGTCACAGTTCAGCTCTGCCTCACCACTCTGCACCTGCCTGCTTCAATCTGCCAATCAGACACACCCCTCTCATCAAGCCAACTCCACTCACCTGTGCTCTCTGCTCTGCTCTGGCTGCATTTAAGCTCCAGCTCCACTCTCACTCATTGCCAGATTGTTCTAGATGCTTGCACCAGACTCTCCAGCGATTTTCTGCCTGATCTCCCGGTTCCGACCCTGCTTGCCTCTGACTATCCTGCCTGACCGATCTCCTGGATATTACCTCAGCCTTCTGTCTTCGACCACGAGTTTCGCTTATCCCCTCTTGGTTACACACCTGCTCGGCTCTGCGGCTACACAGCCCACCACTGGACCTGTCTGCCTGCTAGGTAATCCACCTGTTGCCGGCTTTGCCTTCAGTCAGCAACACCAGACTCACTCCTTCACTGATCTCGCAGATCACTGTGAGCAAAGACTTTTCTCCTCATCACTGTATATACTGTTTAAGACTCCGGTGATAAATAAAAGTCATTACCGACTGATATCCTGTCTGCCTGTGCTGCTTTTGGGTCCTCACCATACCCGTGACAGTACAATCTGGCCAGACATGGACCCAGCACACACGGCTATGGATCGCCTGGAGAAGGTAGAGGCGATGCTCCAGCACCACGAGGCGCTGCTACTGTCAAACTCCGCAGATGTCCGACTGGCAGTGGCTAAACAGGAGCAGGCGTTTACCTCGCTAGCCTCGCAGGTACAACAGCTCGCCGCAGCTTTTGCTCAAGCTGTCCCTCTGCCTCCGGAACCAGTCCAGCCTCCACCAGCTCCGGCTGCCTCTGCCTCTGTCTCTGTCTCTGCCTCGGAGCCTCGGGTGGGAGTTCCTGAACGCTACGCCGGGGACGCGGAGGGCTGCCGCCCGTTCCTCACGAACTGCTCCATCCTGTTCGCTCTCCAGCCCCACACCTTCGCTTCTGAGGACGCCAGGGTGGCGTTCACCGTGAATCATCTGACGGGGCGCGCTCGGCTGTGGGGAACAGCCGAGTGGGAGCGTCGCACTCCAGCGTGCTCCTCTTTCCAAGCCTTCGCCGCCGAGCTCCGCAAAGTGTTCGGAGAAGCTTCCCGAGGTCCGGATGCTTCTGGAGGGCTTCTGGGTCTGAACCAAGGGACTCGTTCAGTGGCCGACTACTCCATCCACTTCCGCACCCAGGCTAGCTCCAGTGAGTGGAACCAGGCTGCCCAGTGCGACGCATTTCTGATGGGGCTCGCTGACTACATTAAGGACGAACTGGTTTCGTACGAACTCCCCACCACTCTCGACGGCATCATCGAGCTGGCGTCCCGCATCGATCGGCGCATTCAAGCGAGACAGCGGGAGAAACATCAGGGGCTCACGGGACGACGCCAGCTCGCCCCGTCACCAGCGGCTTCCGGGGTATCGACGCCTTCTGGCAGCCAGTCTTCAGGGGAGCCTGAACCCATGCAGGTTGGTCGGGCCAGCCTAACTCCTGAAGAAAGGAAGAGACGCCGCGAGGGGAACCTCTGCCTGTATTGTGGCCAAGCGGGACACTTTATTTCCAGGTGTCCGCTAAAAGGTCGGGCTCACCAGGAAGGGAGGAGTTCCTGGTGAGTCATACATCTAGCTCCTCCCCCAGCTCACGATCCCTGTGTCAGGTCCGCCTGCTACTGCCTGAGGGATCCCAGACCCTCGCAACACTCATTGACTCTGGCTCTGATGCCAACATTATGGACTCTAACCTAGCTCAGCAGCTGGGTGTCGGTCGGATTCCCCTGCCAGCTCCAGTCTCCACCAACGCTCTGGATGGCCGACTTCTGGGTACTGTGACCCACATGACAGCGCCTATACGGATGTTAATTTCCGGGAACCACCATGAAACACTCCAGTTTCACATCCTGCACTCTCCTCGTCATCCTCTCCTCCTGGGGTTCCCATGGCTCCGACGTCACAATCCACACCTTGATTGGACCACAGGGGCGATCCTGGGGTGGAGTTCATCTTGTCACCAGGTCTGCCTCAAGCAAGCCGCCACACCACAACCTTCTGCCGGGACCAGTTCTTCAACCGATGTGCTGGGGGTCCCGGCTGAGTATCTGGACTTCAGGGAGGTCTTCAGTAAGGCCAAGGCAACCTCCCTTCCCCCACATCGGCCCTATGACTGCGCCATTAACCTCCAGCCCGGTGCCACGCCGCCCAGAGGACGTCTGTATTCCCTGTCCGTTCCTGAGAGGGGGGCGATGGAGACATATATCACCGATGGTCTAGCGGCGGGCATCATCCGCCCCTCCTCGTCTCCGGCTGGAGCCGGTTTCTTCTTCGTAGAGAAAAAAGACAAGACACTCCGCCCCTGCATTGATTATCGTGGATTAAATGACATTACTATCAAGAACCGGTACCCCCTGCCTCTCATCTCCTCTGCTTTCGAGCTCCTAGAGGGGTCCACCATATTCACCAAGCTTGACCTGCGCAACGCTTATCACCTGGTCCGGATCCGCGAGGGGGACGAGTGGAAGACGGCGTTCAATACCCCCACCGGTCACTACGAGTACCTGGTGATGCCCTTCGGCCTCACCAACGCTCCTGCTGTCTTCCAGGCCTTGGTTAATGACGTGCTCAGGGACATGCTCAACAGGTTCGTCTTCGTGTACCTCGATGATATCCTGATCTTCTCCCGCTCCAGAGAGGAACATGTGCATCACGTCCAGAAGGTCCTCCAACGTCTCCTGGAAAACTCCCTGTACGTTAAAGCCGAGAAGTGTGAGTTTCACGCCTCGTCCGTCTCCTTCCTGGGGTACGTCGTAGGGAGAGGGACCGTGGAGATGGACTCAGCCAAGGTTTCTGCCGTCACCACTTGGCCCGCCCCTGATTCCCGCAAGCAGCTTCAACGCTTCCTGGGCTTCGCCAACTTCTACCGGAGGTTCATCAGGGGCTACAGTTCGGTGGCGGCCCCCCTCACAGCTCTTACCTCCTCCAAGGTGCCCTTCCTCTGGTCCACGGCCGCCAATGACTCTTTTCAGGCCCTGAAGACACGGTTCACCTCTGCCCCCATCCTCCAAATGCCGGACCCTGAACGGCAGTTCGTGGTCGAGGTGGACGCTTCCGACCTAGGAGTGGGGGCCGTCTTGTCCCAGAGAGCGGCCTCCGACCAGAAGTTGCACCCCTGCGCCTTCTATTCCCGACGTTTGACCCCGGCAGAGAGGAATTATGACATTGGGAACCGAGAGCTCCTCGCCGTCAAGTTGGCCTTAGAAGAGTGGCGACACTGGCTCGAGGGGACTAAACTGCCGTTTCTGGTATGGACGGACCATAAGAACCTTGAATACCTCCGGTCCGCTAAAAGACTGAACTCCCGCCAGGCCCGATGGGCACTCTTCCTGACCCGCTTCAACTTTTCCCTCTCCTATCGACCGGGGTCCCGCAACGTCAAGCCCGACGCCCTGTCCCGTCAGTTCTTGGAAAAGGAGGGGGACAGGGCCGACCCAGACACTATCCTGCCTTCTTCCCGTCTGGTGGCCACACTCACCTGGGAGATCGAGGAGAAGGTCAGGGCCGCCGCCCAAGACCAGCCCGGACCCAGCGCTTGCCCTCCCAACCGTCTGTTCGTCCCGCCTGACCTCCGATCCGAGGTTCTTCAATGGGCCCACAGCACTCAACTCACCTGTCATCCAGGGATCCATCGGACCAAGGACGTTGTGCAGCGCCGGTTCTGGTGGACATCACTGGATGAGGACATTCGGGAGTTCGTCAATGCCTGTCCCACCTGCAACCAGCACAAGCCGGCTCACCATGCCCCTGCCGGTCTTCTACATCCTCTGCCTGTACCTCATCGTCCCTGGTCGCACGTTTCCTTGGACTTCGTCACCGGTCTACCACCATCCAGCGGCAACACTGCTATCCTAACGGTGGTAGATCGGTTCAGCAAGATGGCACATTTCGTGCCCCTGCCCAAACTTCCATCTGCCAAAGAGACGGCTAAACTACTTCTCCTCCACGTCATCCGTCTCCACGGCATCCCAGTGGACGTGGTCTCTGATCGAGGTCCCCAGTTCGCCTCAGTATTCTGGAGGGAATTCTGCTCGCTCCTGGGAGCCACCGTCAGCCTGTCCTCGGGGTACCACCCCCAGTCCAACGGCCAGACCGAACGCAAGAATCAGGAGATGGAAACGGCACTACGCTGCATGACGTCCCAAAACCCTACTTCCTGGTCCGAACAGCTTCTTTGGGTAGAATACGCCCACAACACCTTGACCAGCTCCGCCACCGGTCTCTCCCCCTTTGAGTGCACCTATGGGTTCCAGCCGCCGCTTTTTCCTGCACTTGAAAGAGAAGCATCCTGCCCCTCTGTCCAGGACTTCATCCGCCGTTGTCGCAGGACCTGGACCCGAGCCAGGGCGGCTCTACTCCGGGCCGCTGACCGCTACACCGCGGCCTCCAATCGCCACCGCTCCAAGGCCCCAGACTACCAACCGGGTCAGAAAGTTTGGCTCTCCACCCGTGATCTTCCCCTACGGGTGGAATCCAAGAAACTGGCTCCTCGCTTCATCGGCCCGTTCGAGATCCAGGAAATCGTCAACCCGGTGGCAGTGAGGCTCAAACTTCCAAGAACCATGCGAGTTCATCCCACGTTTCATGTCTCCAAAGTAAAACCGGTCCGAGAGAGCGCCCTGGTTCCTGCCACGCCGCCTCCACCGCCTCCTCGCCTCATCGATGGAGGTCCCTCCTACACTGTCCGTCGCCTCCTGCAGTCTCGCCGGCGTGGGAGGGGATTCCAGTACTTGGTGGACTGGGAGGGTTACGGCCCTGAAGAAAGGTCCTGGGTCCCTGGGAGGGACATCTTGGACCACAACCTCATCAGGGATTTCCATCGACGCAACCTCACTCAGACATCCAGACCCAGACCACATCCTCCGTCGGAGTCCCCGAACGACAGCGACGACGCCAAGGACAGGGCGGGCCCCCCCTACTCTGAGGAGGACGACGACGACACCCTCCCCGGGACCAGGGAGGTGGAGATGGACGCTGGACTCTCGGACGAGTATTAGCCCTCCTCCAGGCCCCCCGCCTCCCACCCGGCTTGGTCCATTCTTCTTGGGACGTCGAGAGCCGTCCCTTGAGGGGGGGGTTCTGTCACAGTTCAGCTCTGCCTCACCACTCTGCACCTGCCTGCTTCAATCTGCCAATCAGACACACCCCTCTCATCAAGCCAACTCCACTCACCTGTGCTCTCTGCTCTGCTCTGGCTGCATTTAAGCTCCAGCTCCACTCTCACTCATTGCCAGATTGTTCTAGATGCTTGCACCAGACTCTCCAGCGATTTTCTGCCTGATCTCCCGGTTCCGACCCTGCTTGCCTCTGACTATCCTGCCTGACCGATCTCCTGGATATTACCTCAGCCTTCTGTCTTCGACCACGAGTTTCGCCTATCCCCTCTTGGTTACACACCTGCTCGGCTCTGCGGCTACACAGCCCACCACTGGACCTGTCTGCCTGCTAGGTAATCCACCTGTTGCCGGCTTTGCCTTCAGTCAGCAACACCAGACTCACTCCTTCACTGATCTCGCAGATCACTGTGAGCAAAGACTTTTCTCCTCATCACTGTATATACTGTTTAAGACTCCGGTGATAAATAAAAGTCATTACCGACTGATATCCTGTCTGCCTGTGCTGCTTTTGGGTCCTCACCATACCCGTGACACTTTGGTCTGATGCGTCCAAATTTGAGATTTTTGGTTCCACCCACTGTGTCTTTGTGGGACGCAGAAAAGGTGAGCGGATGGTTTCTACATGTGTGGTTCCCACTGTGAAGCATGGAGGAGGAGGTGTGATGGTGTGGGGGTGCTTTGCTGGTGACACAAATTCAAGGCACACTTAACCAGCATGGCAACCACAGCATTCTGCAGCGACATGCCATCCCATCTGGTTTGCGCTTAGTGGGACCATCATTTGTTTTTCTACAGGACAATGACCTCAAACACACATCCAGGCTTTGTAATGGCCATCTGACCAAGAAGGAGAGTGATGGAGTGCTGCGTCAGATGACCTGGCCTCCATAATCACCCGACCTAAACCCAATTGAGATGGTTTGGGATGAGTTGGACCACAGAGTGAAGGCAAAGTAGCCAACAAGTGCTCAGCACCTCTGGGAACTCCTTCAAGACTGTTGGAAAACCATTCCAGGTGACTACCTCATAAATCTGACTGAGAAAATGCCAAGAGTGTGCAAAGCTGTCATCAAAGCAAAAGGTGGCTACTTTGAAGAATATAAAATATAAAACATATTCTGGTTTGTTTAACACTTGTTTGTTTACTACATAATTCCACATGTGTTCCTTCATAGTTTGGTCTTCAGTATTGATCTACAATGTAGAAAATAATACAAATAAAGAAAAAACATTGAATGAGAAGGTGTGCCCAAACTTTTGACTGGTAGTGTAAATGTTGCAGGTTATGACTTGAAAACTGTTCACCTCACTGCCTCTGCACCCTCTTGCTTACACTTCTCTTAACCGGACTCTCGAACAGCCTTGTCTGTCCACTTGCTTTTGGATGTGTCTGAGCTGAGGGAGAATTAGCGGTGTCTTGTTCTCTTGCTCCTGTCTGTCTACTGCTCGGGCTCTGAGCTGACAGCACAGCAGCCTGGTACATGACATGTATGCATTCCTAGTTGCTCCGCTGTTATTAGCACAATGCAAGGTAGCTGGCATCAGCCTTGTAGGGTAACGCTCTGTTCACTTTCCGTTCACTTCCAGTAAAGCTGACAGAAAGCTTCTGGAGGTATGTATGACGAAAGAGACAATAGAGAGGGATGCAGGGAGGAGGAAGCAAAAAGACAAGATGGAAAACAGGAAAGGAAAGGAAAGGAAAGAGGGTAGGAGTGAGAGGGACATTTAACATAGTGAGACTTTAAGGATTGGGGATTCACACACATTGCTGGAAGAATATTGAGAACAAACTGACAAAAGACAAGGAGAGGAGAGAGGAAGACAAGAGAGTTACTACATGCCTCTTGTCATATGTCCAATAATTAAAAATCAGATTTATTGGCATGCATCAACGCTCTCTTTCCCTCTCCCTCATTCTCTCCCTCACTCTACCCTAACGTTCCCCCAGGTTAAAGTTTACTTGACAAGGGAAGATGATGGGAAACAGGCCATTGTCTCCTCATTCCCATGTCACCATTTTCCCCATCCTCCCTTCTCTCCTTTATTGTTTTGAATAGAAATGTCTGACAGCTGCTACCGTGGCAACCAGCGCAGGCGGGAAGCGGGTCACTTCAGATACTTGCTGGCCATCCAGCTGACGAAGCTAATGAGGGAAGGGACAGGGGGATGTTCAAGTGTCAGACTGGTTCTGGCAATGGAAATATGTTTTTTTTTATTATATTATTTACTTTCTCATAAGGCATTAACAGCTTTAAAATCTATTATCTACTTCATTTTTTATTATCTATTTACTATTTATAGACAATGTAGATGCTCTCAATAATAACTCCTGGGTTGCCAGGTTGTGAAAAATCCCTTTGGCCACTGTTTATTCTCCTCCAGCATGACACAGCTAGACCTTAAGCTTATCAGAAAGACCCCATCAGTTAAGATTTTAACAAATTCCATCTCTGATCTGCCACAGCAGTGGAGCTGTTTTTTGGGTTCACTCTACTCTATGTGTGTACTTCCACTGGCTCCGCTGCATTGTGTATCTACTACATTGCAGTTCCAACAGTCCGGAGCCTTTCGCAGCAGATACGCAAGGCTTCTATTTTTGCTGAATGCCGGAGCACGGTTCTTCAATTCAGCCGAATTCAGCACAGAGAAGTCAGGAAGTCAGACACTGAAACAACAATATAACATCTGGTTAATTTTCGGAATAAAACACTCCGTGTTGAAGCCAGCACAAAAATCTCAAAAAAGAGACAAATACAGGCACTTCTTCTAATCCTTCGGTTGGGAACACTTCTTCTTGTTGTGTTTATAACATATACGAATATAATTGCAATTGCGCCTGATTCTGTAATTAACGCAGGAACTCCTCAGTCTCGCCACTCCAGCTGTCCGGCAGTGCTGCACTCAAAACGGAGCCGGTGGGTGTTGACGGACGAGGGAGCACGGAGCAAAACCGCAGTGGAGCAGTTCCGCAACGCACATGCAACCAGTAGAATTCTGGAGTTAGAGAGCACTCACACTAGGCAATCCGTACTGTAGATTATAAATCTGATTTCTGTGGCCCTGGTAGTCCACTGGACAACATCTGCCTGTACATAAGACACTGTGGCAGTGAAGAGCTGCTCCAGAGGATAAGTGACCCCAAGAAGTGCAGCATCAAACTGGGAAGGAGGCTGAAAAGGTCGATGTGTGCACCAGGGAAGCTACAACTCATAAACTGCTGTATGAGAACTGCAAGAAAAACAGACATAACCATGCTCACTATGAGTTAACAGTTTGAGTTAAGCATAGAGAATGCAACCAACAAATGCAACCAATTAGAGGCAAAGTAAGGCAGGTCTTGCAAAAAAAACAGTGGGATCTATAATAATGCCCCTTTGGGCGAGATGTGTATGCTGTTGGTACATACACCAGTCAGAATGTTGTTGTTTGCTCTCTTTTTAAAACTACGAGGTTCTGTAAAATGTATTACACAACTCATAGCTTTCAAAACTGCTCACTACCAAGATGTGTCACCATGTCAGTTTCCACTAATATTGCAATCATGATATACCAGACTACCTCCTTTTCCACTCAATGCTGACATCAACTAAATTTTACTCACTTAGTAGTTATATATATTTTACTTAATTTGCTTCCGTCGCAAAATCTCTCACCGTAGTTTCATGTATTGTTATTGTCCTGCTGCATCAAATGCAGAGGTGCTACAAAAGCTCTCAACCAAACAGATCCATGAAAGTGCAGGATTTCACAATCGCAGGAATTCAGAGCCTATAAACAGGTACATTTTCTCTGCAGTCTTTCTTACCTTTTTTTCAAATTACTCCTTGATGGTTGCCAAATGAATTGTGCAGCCAACCACCACATAAATGCCCCCACGTTAAGCACTCAAGAATTTTGTGATCCCCATTAGCATTCTTCCCGCGTACAAGCTAATTGGGTTTTCCATTAGAATACACTGGGTCTGGTGGTAATGAGTAGAAATGGTAGTGGCACAAAGAGGCTTTTTGCCGGAAATTACGTGATGCAGTAATTTTCCAAGCATTTTCATATGGCCTAATTGTTATTAAGACAAATTCATAGACAGCATCACAACAGAGGTATGTGACGTAGGGGGCACGTCCACTGATGTCTGTGTTTTTGCCAATTCAGTGATGTTATTAATGGATTTCAAAAAGGATACATTTCTCTAAAATTTATTTGGTGCCACCTGAAGTTTAAAGTCCACAGTGACAGCAGTCTTGCTGTTTAGTGGCAATATTATGCTCTGTCCTTCACTCTCTTTCTCTCACACACATACATAAACACGCACATACACGCGCATGGCCGGACCTGCACAGTGTGATGAGATGACAGCAAGCCCTGGGCTGTCTCTGTTCTTCACTGATGTGAGAGGAAGAATGTGAGATTGTGTGTCTGTGTGTGTGAATGCGTCTATGCATATGAGTGTGTGTGTGTGTGTGAGCGCTGAGGCCTGGGCAGATGACACTTCCATGGCCCAGTGAGACAGGCGTAGCTAGACAGGCGTCAGAAAACACTCAGTCCCCTTCAGAGTCTGCAAACACTTGACACATCCAGGTGTACACACACACACACACACAAACACACACGCGCACGCATGCATGCATGACTGGACACATGTGCAAGGTCACACCTACACAACCATGCACACAGAGAAAGTCAGATATCCAAAAAGGCTCATTGTGGTTAATGAAATGTGCTAATCAGCTGAAATCTAAAAACCCAAATTTTGCTAGACTAAACTGTGCCAAACATGTTTATAGTGTGTGTTGTTACTCTGCAGAATGTGTGTGTGTGTGTGTGTGTGTGTGTGTGTGTGTGTGTGTGTGTGTGCGTGTGTGTCAAGTTCACTGCGTTACCTTAGAGGCCAACAGATGCTAATAAACTCTCTTTTCCTCCATTCCTCTTCTTTTTATCACTCCCCTCCCAAATCAAAATCAACAAGTGGTACCAAGTGCACTTTCTGTGGACTTCTCTCTTCTCTTTCTGTGGTGTTCACTGTGAGGGGGCTTTCCATTTAGCTAATGTACTTCCTTGATTCCCTCACTTGTAGCTCTTCCATCAATAAAACCTGATGCAAGCATTACCAGATATATTACTCTATATATTCCATGCATTCTTCTGTCTTGTCAAAAGCTAGTGCCTACATTACCCACAATGCAACCACTGACAGTTGGGTCAAAGATTCTGGTATGTTTTGGTAGTAGCAGCTGATTGAGCCACTAGCCTCAAGCAGAGCTGAAGAGTGGGTTAGCGAGTGTGAGGTCGAGAGAAACAAAACAGAGCATTTGTCTGAAGGTGAGTATGAGGTTTACAGTAAACAATGTAGTGTGTGTACAATTTGTTGTCGCCGAATAAATGCCACAACTCCTCAAGACCCGAACCAAGCTGCGTCTTGCTTCCCACCAGCTAATTAAAGCGAATGGGGTTATTGTTGAATTTTGATAAAGGATTTTTTTAAAAAATTCCTTTTTTGTTAACAGTGAAATAAATATGAACTAAACTTTAACCATAAATTTACCCTTTATTATAAACAATTGTCATTAAGTGTTACCCCCTTTTTCAGTGCTTTCAGCCACTTCTCCAACTAATCACTGAGGAAAACCTTTTTTTAATCCAACTGCTGTTTGGCACTCAGTGTTGGATACAGTTCAGATCTTTGGCACAGTTGTTCCATATCTATTTACATCCATGCTTTTATTTTTATGATACATCAGCTTATTTATATTGAAGCGTGATATTTCACTCAAATTGCCAATGTGAACTCTGTTTAGAATGTTCAGAAAAATGATGGGATAATATCTTGCCATTCGTATGGCAACAAATGCAGTTTTAAATCCCCCCACAGCGCATATGACAGAAGTCGTCAATATCCCAGTCCAGAGGTCCAGAGAGTAAATATTTAGACAATAAGCGAATAGAGCTGAATAGAGGAGATGTAGGAGGGGAGAAGTGGACAGAAAAGTTGTGGACAGAGAGATTGAGGAGAGAGGAAGAAAGAAGTTAAAAATTAGATAAGAGACAAATGGGATGGGAGATGAAGTCCAGAGAAGAGAGGACAGTAGATAGAGTGATGCAATGATGGATAAGAAGGGTGAAGAGGGAGAGATGACAGAGTAGGAGAAAGAAGAGGAGGAGAGAGAAAAGCAAGAGACAGAGGACTAATGCTCCTTCTAATGTCTCCCAGTTCTTTTTGTTGAAGACAGCATCTACAGAAAGATGTAAAAAACATAAAATAAAAGCCAGTAAAAGACATTATGACACATTACAGCTGCTTTGTATGTACTTTTATGACAAAATAGCACCATAATAAATTCACCACTGAAGTCAATTAAGTGCAACTGATCAGAAATCACCTGAGAACTATAAAGATGCAGTGAAGGAGTGCAGTTCCTCCAAGATGGATTTCATTTCTGTTGTTTCCCCCCCTCTGTTTTCCCTTGTCTCCCCTCTGCTTAACAGAGCAAAGTGCTTTTAATGTGCCTCTATGTGAAGACCTCCCGATTCCCATTTAAACAAGCGTCTCGATTGGCTCGCTCGCCCTCAGCAGAACGGCAGCAAACAGTTCGGCACCCTCTGCTCACTTTTTAATGGCCTCCTCTACTCAGCTCCATCCCCGATTTTATTTCACACTGGAGACGGGCGAAGCGTCTCCTCAGCATTTCCTCCGCTCCTCTCCTCAATCTCTTCGCGCTTAATTCCCCTTTAACTGTGTTCGCTGGAGTCGTTAACTGATTAAGCAGTTTAATTAGGCCACGCAGTGGAGACACACTGAAGACCCAGCCATGAGTTCCAAATGAAAGTACAACAAAAAGACCAAACAGATTTCTTTTAATGACAACAAATGTGGATTGATAAAACTATTAGAATATAAAATATTAGATTCCCAAGATGGCTTACAGTCTTTTTGCAGAAATTCAACAAAGTACTTTTGTGAGGAACAGTGACCCATCGCCAGATTGAATGTTGGCAATATACATTTCTGCAAACCACTGATATGTTGAAATGATTATTTTTTTTTTTTTTTTTTACATTTTTTATTTTACATTTTTCAACTTTACGTTTCTTTTGTATTATTTTTAAATTGTATTCAATGTTGTGCTTATTGTCTGATTAAGGTTAGGCACTAAAACAACTTAGTTTAGGTAAAACATCATGTTTTGGCTTAAAATACCTGGTTTGGTCACCGCAACATCAACTATTGATGTCCAAGTGATGTCCTTAGAGGGTTCAAAATTAATTGAAGTCTAAAATTACATTATAAAAACTTTACACTTAAAACTTTCATTTTGACATATATTGTTGAAATGTCAATATGGTACTTAACCTATGACTATCCAACATTTTATTCTGCTGACTCGGTTGTTGTTCCTCAAAAAAGTACCTAAAGACATTGTTGGGCCCAATTCAGTCCGAATCAGGTGTTGCAGTGAAAACGCCAGACCTCCCATTCTTTTGAATGACGGTGGTGTGTTAGGCTGCAGGGGTGCTGAATAAACATGCAGCTGGCCGTGGCGAAAAAGTTTAAACAGAATCAGCTTCTGGTGAAACACAACCCGATGGCTGTCAACAACATCAGCAACAACAACATCACATAATCTGAAGGTCAGACTAGCAGCATGAATGACCAAAAGCACAATGAATGGAGTGTGACATGATGTTTCATTTGTATTCACTCAATTTGGCGTCGTGCACCAGTTTAAAACCCACCATGATGATATGCCTCACATCCTAGTTGGTTACTTTTAGTTTTTAATCAGTGTGGACGAACAAACACTAGTGGTACCAGCAAAGTAGCAGGGCACCATAGCAGCTTCTCCTTTGTTGTTTAATGGCGTTTAGCAACCTGCAACTGCTACGTCACACAAACAGGCCACACTTCCCAACCCTGCGGCCTGATTCTGTCTGAATGAGGCCTTACACTGATGCCAAAACATTGTATTGTACTGTTGGAGTATTTGTGGTTTTTGAAAAGTTTGAAAACCTAAAATGTCCCTTAACAAGTTTTATTGCATATCCTTAATATTGCATATCAGTAAGTGATGGCCACTTCTATGATGGATTAAAGCTATAGTCTACGATCTGAGAAAGATTTGAAAAAAGCATCCCCCCCCCACCCACACCCCTACCCTCTGTGCTCCTTAATCCCTCCCCTCCGAGCTCGTATGGCTCTCCCCTCGGAGCCTCCCGCGACACACCCCCTCCCGCAACAAGCAACAAGAGCGACAAGCCGGCCGGCAGAAACCAAATACAGCGCCAGCTTTAGTAACGATGTCGGATTCACAGGTAAAGTTATTATAATGCACGTTGAAACTAACGTAAATTTTGTAAGTCAATACAATGTCCACAGCCAAGCTCCACAGCCAAGCTAGCATAATTTCATTAGCATGTTACAGCTACGTTACATTACAGCTAGGTAATAAGTTACTATTTATCAACAGCTAAGTTAGCCACTTCTAAAAGTTATTGAGGGCCAAGAGACTAACAGATGCTGCCGTCAGCTTTAATCACAACGATCGCTTCCACATTGTGGCTGAAAACTAAACCTGCATGAGCCTCGGACCAGCTGTGTCCCAGCTGTTGTCTGAGTGGCACCGTGACACAAACGTGCCCCGTAAACCGTAATCTCTTGTTTATGACAGATAAGACATCGTAACGTGTATATGATAATCCATCATATTGATTTAGCAAAGGCTTCGTTGAAAACAAATGGACAAGACCGGGAGGAGGGTTAGCAAAACAGTTGAGTAGTGACCGGGCGAGAGGTTGTTATGGAGAAATAAATCCGGACAGGATGAATGAAACCCCGACGTGAAGCGGCGGGTTTCATTTACTTTTCACTTGCTGCTTCATTTAGCTGCCACGAGCAAATAAATAGGCTGATTTGGTGTAAACATGATAGCAATGTTAGCTTGTTGTTAGCTTACAATGCTAACATAGAGGCTAACGTCTCCGTTAGTGTTGACAATACTGCAGAGACAGAAATTGTCTCGACACCGTCTAATAACACAGAAAAAACCTAACGGCAGCTTTCACAGTCATAAGCTAGCATCTGCATGAAAGTTATCTGTGTCACAACATCCACAATAAAGACGAAAGATTACCTGTTCAACAGAAACTCCGCTATATCAGCATCGGGTCCATATCTTCACGGACCTTTCGCCACCGTTCAAATGATGACCCGATGTTTACTCGGGTTTGAGCCCTCTTTGTTTCACATCTCCGCTTTGTGTCTTTTCAGTGACAGACTTTTGCTTTCTTTGACTCTTTGTCAGAGGGGCAAACAGAGGCCGCTGAACTGCTCAGGGCAAAACAAACCTCTTGTCCGCTTGTCCCGTAGTTTCAAATGCGGAAGTGGGTTGGGACGAGGCCTGACCAGGAGCAGGAGAGTGAGCGAGGGGATTGGATGGGAAAATTGATCCAATAGGAGCCATGCAGGCCGCATGGCTCCTATTGGTCAATTTCTTTGCAGCTTTGCAGGTGCTAGAGAGAATGGATTTATTTGGTTCCTTTTGCTCTTCACATTGTGTAGGTCGTACTATTGGGCCATAACCACCAAATCAAATCAAATCAAATCAACTTTATTTATATGGCACTTTTCATACAGCTTTGTAGCACAAAGTGCCTCACAGAGGGTAAAAACAAACAAACAGAGCAAGACAAAACATCATAAAAACCCCAAGCCTCCCACACCCATAAACATACACACAGATACACAGTTACATACACACTCACGTACATACATAGACATACTGACATACATACACCCCCACACACACAAACATACACACACCCACACACATACACTGGTTATTGCTCAGGAGACATGGCTCGGCACAAAGATCAGAGGTGAGGAACAGCTACCTTTGGGGGCCGTGCACACCGAGAGGAATCAAGGTCCACGAGAGGCCGCTGAACTGCTCAGGGCACCATCTAAATAATGTTAATAATAATGATCAATCTTTCAAATCGTAGACCATAGCTTTAAAGGAAAATAAATTCACACTTGAAAACTAGTACTCTATTCATCGTTCTTCATTCAGGACTGAGATGTATGCCTCCTCATGATCTGAATGCTGTTTCATGCATAATACAGTTCTAGGTTTTTGGTATAGTTTTGTCAAATATACATCCATAAAATGCTATCACATTTCGGCACATCTCATCTAGTCTCTGCTTCCCTAACCCACAGGAAACAGGAATTTGAAGTGTTTACATTGAGAGAAGACGGCATCCAAGTCGGAGTCCATGATTGGCTGGCTGCTGGCCCTCTCACACCTCCGGCAGGGGTCCAGCCTCAGGGAACAGGCTGCTATTATAGGTGAGATATCCTGTGTAGGCCCACAAGCCTGGCACTGGATTACACATCAGTCTCCCACTGAGACGCCCAGCAGGGGGGCAAATAAGCAACGCTGCCTCCCTCCAGCCAACCTGCGTGCAGGCCTGTCCCGCCGTGCTGCTGGATCAAACACCTTTAATTGAAACAGTGCTTTTCATGCAGAAAAACAGGCGACACACACACACACACACACGGTAATTTTGCATGTGCTGCAGCTTTGCATTAACAAATACAGTGAGTATGACTTGGATTAGAATTTACAGTCAAAATCGTATTGTTCTATTTCACATCTGCCTATCTTGTTTAATAATAACTAAAATAATGACAAAGTGTGATTTCTTTATGTTATTAGAGGTTTGTGCTTATGTATGCTGTTGGGGGGTTCAGGGCGGCATTCCGAAGGGCCGCCATTCCGAACGTTCACTTTCATGTTTCGGAATGCCGGCCCTTAATTATTTTTGAAAAAAGGTCGCCATTCCGAACCTGAAACCCTAACCTTAACCATAACCCGGTCAGAATGGCAGACCGTCGGAATGGCGGTCCTTCGGAACGGGTGTCGCCCCCCGCTGTTGGGATATCTACCCTGCTTTTTGGAAAAAATATCTGAAAAAGAGTATTTCTGGATTTGAAGGGAAAAAAACAAAAGTGATATCTCCCTCAAGTGGCAGTGGTTTTTTCATTTGTTTAAAGACCAAATATGAAAAAGAGACATATTTTACAGCATGCTGCTGCCATCATAGTAATGATCTTGTTGCCACATAAAAAGACTTCGGTGACCCGGCTGCATTACACACATTACTCGGGGGAGAGAGGGGACCTTGCTGATAGAAGCTGGTGTAACCTCTGACCCTCTAAGTGGGAGCAAGTCTGGGTCAAGAGGATCCACCGCAGGTCAGGGAACAATAGCAAACACTCAGGCCTTGCACAACAAAAGACACAAGATGACGTGTAGGGATGTTTTTAGAGGCCAATGAAGGTAGGCTGTAATGTGAGGACTTTTTCTCTTGTGAGATGAAACTTTGCAACCACCAGCATCTTTTAGGGAATGTGAGCTCATCTCTCTGCTTTTGGTTTTGCATGTTTAGACACACATTATAATATCTACCTATAATTTTATTATTTAATTATTCAATCAACATAATATTAACAAAAGCAAATTATTAGACCTAATTCTATTATTATTAATGTTATCATTATTATTTCATACATGTGCCACAAACAATTACACACTGTCTACTGTAGTATATACAGTGTGTGTGTGTGCTACGGATGTCCCTAAATCCCCAAATGATTTTATGCCCTGACAAGTCAAATTATTCTTTAAAATGATCGGGGTATTTTACTACAGCAGCTTAACTTTATCCCACTGACTTTTGCAGGTTGGGGTTAGACAAGTTCCAATTATAAAGATTCAACAAAAGAAAAAAATTCAGTCACTTACAAAGTTTGGTTTCTCAGATCTGTCCCAAGTAAACCGTCTTCATCAGGGAATCAATAAAGGATATTTGAAACATCTCCAACACTGTCGAAGGTTCCTCGAGCACAAAGGATAAGTGTCTGGTAGCGCAGCTGGAGGCTAACAGTAAGCTAGCTGTGTTGTCTTCCAAGTATCTCTCGATCAGAATTGTGATATACATTGTGTGTGTTTGCATTTATGTATAGATGATTATGTTCACATATATTGATGTCAAGGATGACGAAGGATGTAAACATATACTGTAAATATGTTGAACTTTGAAAAAAGGAAATTGTTCCATTTTTGTCTATTGTTCGACTAAATGATTAATTTACAAAATAACAGATTAATCCACAGTGTAAACAGTCTTTATCAATACAATGCATGTTTATAACGCATTGCGGCATCTCTGTGTGTGTTGTGTCCAGAAGTTGAAGATCTTATAAAATTTCCCTCCATTTGCTGATTCTGTGATTCTGGCTGCATGTTTGATTTGAGCAAAGGCATAGGGGACACAGTGTAATTTATGGTTTCCATCTCGCCGCAGATGAAAAATAATCAAATCCACATAAAATGCAAAGAGGAGAAAGTGATTATCTAAATGATGGCTGCCAGGTTTGGGGAGTTTCATCTGACAGCTGAGCGCACTGTCTTTATGGACAACTAGAGGATAGGAGGGGGAGGAGGAGGAGGGAGGGGAGAGGAAAACACAGGCACAGAGGGGTGGTTTAGGGGTAAAATGGTGAAGGGAATAAGGGGTGGGGCGCTCTCGCATTTGGGCACTTTACAAGAGGAAAAGATCAATTCTGCACACACACACAGGCGCTTTGACAGCCTGGGACAGAGCATGACATTTAAAAGGAAAAAGCTGACATTGACTCCATCACTGTCACCCCGACTGCCATAAAGCAGCTGCAAATATTAAAACATTTTTCATCTGTGCTGCTCGGGGTTATTGGCACCAGAAATTGTTTTCCTCTCCGTCTGCTGCTGGCCTGCTCCCCCGAGACCCTCGCCTGTTACCGCCGCCTCACAACATATTGGCAGTTGATGTGAAGCTATCCATGTACACTTGCCACTCACAGAGTCTTTATCGCCTTCCACTCACCCTCTGCAGCAAAACCCTCCCGCCCTCCCTCCTTGCCTTATCAACACACACACACACACACACACACACACACACACACATACACAGCAAAGGCAGAAAAGCACACAGACATATGCTCATTCTCTGCTCTCTGGATTAAATAGTCAGACAATGAAAGTGCCATTGAATCACTCAGATAGAAAGAGAAAGCCTTTTTTGCGTGTTGTGAGCATGCATGTGTTTATGATGATGCACTTTTCCTGCCATCAGCATAATTCCTCAGCAAGCTGACTGATGACTTTTCCATACAGTTGAGCTTTCTGTCTCTTTTCTGTTATATTTTGTACAAAACTGGTTTCCCCTGCAAAGATCTTTCATTCATTCATTTTCTCAGCATCTCAACATCAGCTCATCACCTCCGTTTTTTTTTTTTTTTTTTTTTTTTACACGCCGTGCAATCTTGCAAGCTTTGAAATGATGATTGCCCCCAGTCTGGCCGGCATACACTGTATATTTAAATATGGCTTCAAAGTATTTGAAGTTGGGCTGTGCTTGAATTATTTGCCCTGACACTTAAAAAAGCCTCCAATAAAAGCTTGTCTTGTCACATGAGTCAAGTGTGCCCCATGTTTCCAAATGTATTCAAATGTATTTGGTTTGATTGGTCTGTAAATAGAATGGTGCTATGTGTTTTCTTTGGAATTCAATTTCGTTATTTCGGCAGAAATCTCGCACATCACTCGTCTCTCTTTTTTCCATTCGTCAGGGTTCCATGACAGGTTTTGTATTATGAAACATACCTGAGTACAAAGCAAGTTGCACCTCATTTGCATCAAATAGATGGATACAGTTATGGTGCAAGCAACACATGGATTTCTGATGTGTTCCTCCATCAATCTGGAAGATATTGGATAAAAAGTCACTGTTCTTACATCCAAATTGTATAAATGTATTTAATGGACTATGACATACAGGATATACTAATGAAGTAATAAACTAACATGACAATTTACTCATGTCAAACTGAAATTTCAATCCCACTTTTTGTGTAGGGAAAGATTAAATGTTATTCAACTACAGCTACAGCTTTGGCACAGTTTTCAGTTTTTCTAAAGAATAGAATATATATGTAGAATATGTAATATATATAATATATAGAATCGGAAATATTTGTTGAAACAGAGATGTTCAAAAACCCCTCAGGGTGGGGTTTTCCTTGTTATAAGTTGAGCTAGAGCTGGCATTGCTATGGATTGCCCAGTCAACTTCCATGGTGCACTACTGACTGAAGAATGTGCATCATAAGCTACGAAGGTTGAACTGAATTATCAACATTATCCTCTTTCGCACAGGTGGTGGAGGTTCCTTCACGCAAGCTACCTGATAGCTAGTAAAACTAGACTGTGGGTCTGGTTTGCCTCTTCAGCCTGGCTGGGAGCAGCTTTCTGTTCTGACGGGAGAAAAAAGTGTAAAGGTCTGAAGCCTTTGCCAGCTCCCTCTTTTTATTCTCCATTATATTCTAGCATCCTGGTTACATGCAGGTTCTGGCATAGTAAGGAAATGTATTCCTTACATCATACATTCATACATCAACTAGTAGGTAGTTGAGATCGGTACATTTGTCAGGTATCTGGTGGTTGTATCTGTGGTGTACTTTTGATGTTGTAATGTTTAGTATTAAACAATGATTTTTATTATGAGACATTTTACTAAAGCAACAATAAAAAAAATGTTTATTTTGTGTTTTGATAACAAAAAAAAGTTAATCATTGCTTAAATTAAGATGATCGATTGGTGGGCTTGCTCAGAGGAAGGTTCTTTTTGTTTTTTTTATTAAATGATGCAACACAAGTGAGAGACATTGGAGGAACGACACTAACACAAAAAAGACAAAAAAGACAGTGTAAACAATGTGGATAACAAGACAAGACTTAACAAATGAATGAACAAGCAAAAACAAGGGCAGCTTGTGTGTGTGCATGCGTGTTTGTGTATGTGTGTGAGTGTGTATGTTTGTGAGTGTGTGTGTTTGGATGCAGAAAAGGGGACTATAGTTTGGAAGTAAGGGGGATGGCTGAAAGGGGAAGTGTAACAGTATTAAGTAGATTAGAGTAAGTATATATACAGTGTTTCCAATACATAGGCTCTACTTGGGCAGCCCGCCCAAGAAGATAAAATCTGAATTCCATTTTTTTCCCAATCAACAATATAATGTAAACACAGACCATCCACCCTTTCAGCCCCACCCACCTCATCACACACGCATGCATCACGCAGCATGAGTCAGCTCTGGCATCACCAATTTAATACAGTGTTTCCCACACATTCATTTATTTGTGGCAGTCTGCCACAATATCAGCATCGGCCACCACATATTGATTTTCTATTTTTGGAGCTGTACATCCCGTTCTCACTCACTCAAGACAGCGCACCTGTCGGTGAATAGCATGATGTTATATACTCCCATACAGTGGATGGCGGTGTGGTTATTATTCTGCCAGTAAAACCAACGAAGAAGAGGGGGAGGAGTATTTAATGTGGCTGGCTTGACCGGAACTTCCTCTGCAAAGAAGACAGCTGGCCTCATCGTTGAGATCAAGCCCCCAGGAGGAGCACCAGGATTTCAAGCCAGTTTTCATAGTGGCCAAACCATGTAATTACATCATCACAAGATGCACTGTGGCCCAAAAAGACTATTTCCCATAAGCTAAGATTGTGAAAGACGTGTCTGTAAAACAGTGGATAATTGTTTTTGACCCTCATAACCTCCGCAAAATGACTCGTTTTACTGACAGAATTTGAGCCATTCGGTCCAATAAAATTTGGAAAGTCTGGAAGAGATGAACAATTAAATTGTTTTATCCCCATTCAAGTTAGCCGGGCGCTAAACCGGAAGTTATGAAAAGCTAATCATAACTCCAGCAAGAACAGCCCCAGACCCAATGGGAAGGGGCTTTTTCGTGTGGGTGGGTGGTCAATTTATTTATTCATACATGTTTTTTTGTGGTTAATGTGACATTATCTAAAACAATTTGTGGAGATCATTTTTTTCATGGGTTTGGGTTGACGTACAAATAAAACAGAAAGCTAAGATACATCTCAGGCCCAACAGATCTACAATTCATCCTGCACTTGTATTCTGCCATAGAACAGATCAGGGGAATATCAAGGCTTTCCATTCCACATGTGATGGCTCTGCTTGACTTGGTTTGACTCAGCACATCAGCCCAGCGTGGCAGGGATTCACATTTACATTACAACAGGGCTACCTGCTTGAAGGTGTGTCTTAAGCTGATGATGGACTTGTCAAACACTCTTCCTCTCCACAGTTTTTTTGTATCAAAGAAAAAAACAAACAAAAAAAAACAATTTCAAGACTAAATATTAACAAACATTTTGAAATTGAAGTTTTCTTTGGTGAAGCTCTACAAAGTAGTGAAGCAAATCAAGTGTGTACTGACAACAATGTTCCCCTGCAATTCACATCAGCCTGGACCAAATGAGCGGCACAGCTAACACTGCTGTTTCTTTAGCCCCGCAGGCTGTCTTTAGGCCTGTGGAAGATATTTGCTGCTAATGCTTGCCAATGAGAGGCCCAAATGGTCTTATTACAGCAGTTCCCACAGCTCACGCTATACATCAGGTAGGAACACACGGCAAAATGGAGACCCTGATTGTTCTGGGAGCAACAGCGCTCATTACTCAACATGCCTCGCCCTCCCGCTACATGTAAGTCCTTTCTTTCTCATCACCCTTTCCTATCTACCTCCCTCTTTATCTGCCTTTCTCATTTTTTGCAAAATTTATCAAATAATCAGTAGCTGCGACAGGTTAAATTAATCCACCATTTGATATTTTACATATTTGATAGAAGTATTATATTGATGTAAAGCTTGGAAAGTCCTGAATGTGTATCTCCTCACTGTTGGGTAAAAAATCCTTTGAAAAACATTAACATTCCCTTAAATGGAATTCTAATTGTTATAGAACACTGAAAACCTCTCGAGTAACTATTTTTAAAAACATTAGCAAATGGCAAATTTATGATTATTTATTCTAAAGATGCAACCGATGTTTATAACCCTCTACAATTACATTTTGATTAACTATAAATGTATCTTTTGTTAATGATGGTTATTGAAAAGTGTTACCACCTCTTGGATCAATCTACATGTCTGTATGAATGTGCATATGCATGTATGTACAGTGCATGTATTGTGTGCTGAAACATATACTGTTTATGATGCGTAATTATATATATCATGTGCATTCCCTTTTTTTTCTGGTATTCCCCCTGGTCTGCTTGTGCATGTGCCTGTGTGTGGGTGCACATGTCTAGCCTATGAGTGTAATGATAACATTGGTCCTCCGCCTGATGAACTCTAGTTGACCTGTAGGGGAGGGCACAGCCAGGTCAGTTGTCTATTGGTCAAGATAAATAGCAGCCAGCACCAATCACATTATACGCATCCCCTCCAGCCGCCAGCCTTGTTAGTGCAGTAATCACTCATTGTTAGAAACCTATCCTCAGGCCTATCTCAATCTGCCCTTTAAGACTGTTCTTACACCATCCATCCCTGTTTCACATACACATATATCTACCTCATATGATATCTATCTATCTATCTATCTATCTATCTATCTATCTATCTATCGATCTATCTGAGAAACTTTTTCAAAATTCATATCTGTCTGTATGTATATAAAAAATGTAATTGCTAAAGTTGATTCAGACTCATTTACATGCTCGCATACACACTCACCGCTGTCAGCTGTCTCCTCAGCCATCTGCTGGGTCATGTGACCAGGCTAACTCTGCTACATCTGACGAGCTGTCAATCAATCAAGCCCAGGAATAAAAGACAAGAGATGCACAGAGAGTCCATACATAGGTATGTTCCTAAAAGCATTTACTGTATTATGTGCTACACTGTAATTAATCTTAATCTGTTTAGTAAGGTAAGTAAGGTAAAAGACAAAGATAACCATGCATATTTGACAAGAGGTTACGATAATTATCTGAAATGGATGTATAGTGTTTAAACCTTGCACCTTGCAAGTCTTTGAAGGATCATTTCAGCTATTTGGTTAAATTAAGTAACAATACAAAAAACAAAAGGGAAATTTCAACTTTGCATATAAGAACAGAGATGTTAGACAATAGTCCAATCACCCATCTACCATAACCACACACACAAGCACACACAAACAAATGTCCGAAACTCAATCACCAGAGGTCGTGTTAGTGAGTGGGGGAACAGATTCGATTAGCGCTGTATTAGATACGGGAAATGATTTCTGTCAAAGCCATCTTTACTGCAATTATGATATGATAATTATGTGTTTCATTATTTACGTGGGATAGATACAAGGCTGGTGGCTTCTGGCTGAAAACATCAGTGGGTAGACAGAGAGGAGAGAAGGCACGATGCCGGGTAGATGAACATTAGGGGATTATAAAATGAAAGAGGAGATGAACAGAAAGCATGTGAGTCGCTCAAATTCTATAAAGATGTGCATTACAACTGCAGCACAAACCAGAGGATCATCACAGTCTGGCACAATCTATTAAAGGTCTCATAAAATTAGTATAATTTCATTGCATCTATCATTTGAATTTGTAAGAAATACCATATTAGTCTCATGTGCAGTGCTACAAACTTCCTGAATTCTACGAGTAAAGGTGTCCAATATGATGTCGAGCTATCTTTTTATCATCTTGAAGGATATTTATCTGCTCCTATCAATGCTGACCCTTTGTAAATTAATTCCATAATTAAAGCAAAGTTATGTAACTTTTCTTTTACCTTGAAATATCTGCTTCAAAATCATTTTGATGGTAAAGTGTTTAGTAATAGAGTGAAGTTTCTACATAATGTTGTTTTAAATGGTCTGTTCATTCAAAGCAAACAAGGATCAAAAGGATCAAAAAATTCACCCCAAGTAGTATTTCAATGCAGTGGATTTGGTTTTATTAGCTGAGGTACTTACAGGCTAGCCACACTGGATGCTGTGTTGCCGAGCTGCTGCTGCTCACTCACATGTTTGTGTTCACATAGGCAGCGTTGCTGCTGCAGCTCTATTAACATGGAGATGGCCTTTGATAATTATCAATAAATATGATGATGTGATTTTTCTTTCCCCCGTTGAAAGAGCGAGAAAGCAGGAGGGGGAAAGAAAGGGAGAGAAATAAAAAGGGAAAGCACAGGAAAAAAAAACTGCCCTTCACCTGTTGTGTGTATTCTCTTCATGTCTGTGACATCTTCTAAAGCTATAGACATTAAAACTGTAGTTGTAAAAATAGGCGAGACGCCAAATCTCTAGACAGAGATGTTCCTTGGGCTTTGGGTAGCGGCCGATACCGAATACGATCTGATACCAGTGTGTGAAAAAAAGAAGAAGAGCTGTATATACTACTAACCCAGTATATGGATGTTATGTGATTGCTATCATTGTTGTATGGCCTGGCTCAGGTTAAACCCTTTGTAAAACATGAACAAACACATGCAGAGAATGATTGCCATCGTAGTATCTATGTTTTCAGTCATAACCGAAAAAGAACAAATAACAAAATCTAGGAATAAATAACAATTCTGTTAAAACTGTGTGCAGCCACAATTTTGTAAAATAAAAAAGGTATTTACTTTTTTTCAAATAGAACAGTATAAAACATTAGTGCAACAGCAACTTAAATAAATCTACAAATAATTCCTTTAAAAAAACTGTGCAGCCATAAATTTGTAAAATAAAGGGCATTTATAGTTTTTAATAGAACTTTATAAAACAGTAGTGCAACAGCAACTTAAATAAACCTTGGAATAAATCATTCCTTTAAAACCTGAAGTGCAGCCACAATGTAGGAAAATAAGACATTTAAATAGTAGAATATAAAACAATAGTGCAACATCAACTAGTGCACAATTAACATTCACCAAAAGAGCAGCAGCTACACAGTAAACAGAAAATAAGATGAAAGAACTTCAAGTAGGCTATACATATTGCAGTGGCAACTTAGTATTGCTCACAATTTCAAGAGCAATGGTAGGTTCTTCTTCAAGAAGATGAGCATTGCTGCTCTCTTTCCTCCTAGCCTGTTCCAACAATGTTGGAGGCTGTGCTAAACAGCCTCTCAATGTCCACATTGGTACAAGGAGCACAGAGAAACGTTGCAGCAGTGGCAGCCAGGGTGGGAAATCGAACTTGGTTGACTCACCAGTACTGTCTGTCTGTGGCCTGTCTGTGGAATAGTTTGCTATGTCAAATATGTCGGAAGTTGAAACTGTGTGCTTGTGCTACTTGCCCCACGTTCCTCATCACGCTCCTGCAGGATTCCCTCAAATAGGCCCTTCAAGCTGCTCTCTCTGCTGCTGCTGCCTGGCTGTGCTTCCAGACGTGGGGCTTTATGGGGGTTTTCTGGCATTGTCTTTGTGGCCTCAGTTGTGGTGGTCCTGCTCAGCGATTTCTCCATCTTCTTTTCACACCTGATGCTGTGTGCACTGTATCTGAAACAACAATCAAAAATTATAAATAAATGTCTTAAAATAACGACAACCTCCTCCAGAGTAGCCCTTGGTGGTGACAGACATGGGTTAATGCAAAAGTAATCATTAATAATGCAATGTCTATTTATCTAAAATGCCATGTATAAGTTGTGTTTATAATAATAATAATAATAATAATAATAATAATAATAATAATAACAACAACAAACAATTTACAAAGTAAACTAGGATAGTAAGCAATAAGGCAATGGCAATCAATATGGACATTTAATGAAAAAAATATGATTAGACATGCCTGTCTTTGAAACGTGGGTCCAAGAGAGTGGCAACTGCATCCTCGATGGTTCTGAATTGTTTCTTGACAGCCTCGAGAAGGGTAGTTTTCACAGTTTTTATGTCCCGAGCAAGCAGCCATTTTAGCACTAACTGCTAAAATGACTGAGGGGATGACTTCAGCTGCAGATGAGGTGAAGGAGCTAATCTGTCTAGTCAGTTCTTCAGACGATGCTGTTCCACCTCATACCACGTCTTGGTGCAGACAGTTGGTGGGGATTTTAAGATCTTTATGAATATCCTCCAGGCGTGTAGTGGCCAGTGGCGAGTGCTTGAAATGCGCAACTATCTTCCTACCTTTCGCCAGGGCATCACTCACACTTCTCTGTGACAGTAGGCCTTCATGCACCACCAGCTGGAGAGAGTGTGCAAAGCATCCAAAACTCGACACATCCATCTCATCAATGGCTTTTTTCATGTTGCTTGCGTTGTTGCACAAAACAACACTGATGTTGGACTTGGGGATGTTCCACTTGAACATCATCCCCTCAATTGCTTCGGCTATTGACATGCCAGTACGTGACCTGCAGAACTTGTTTGATGGCAGCACTGCACTTTGAAGGGCAAAGTTGGAATGCACTTTTGCCTTGGTGAAGTCATCGTACTCTTTTGCGTGATACCATGTGTGATACGTCTTCAAATTTTTTATCAGGTTGCTGGTGTTGAAATTGGCAAAACTCGTGCCAAAATTACAGCTGCTTTATTGGCGGGGTTATCAAAAGTAAAATATTGCCAAATAGCTGACATGTTGCTAGCTCCGCCTGACCCACGTGAAATCAACTTCTTCTTTGCTGCTCTAAAAACAGTAGTTGCAAGGGGCAGCACAGTGCAACTTCCTGTGTTGCCTTTTAAGGCAGCGAAGAATTGATTTCTGGTGTGTAACGTTAAGTAGAGCTTACAGAGCTAACTGGGTAGTAGCAGGGTCCCGTTTTTAAATATCGGATCAGTGCATAGACAAACGTACTCGCGGATACCGATACCTGCTTTTTCGGCAGTATCGGCAGCATTTCCGATAATGGTATCAGACAACTCTATCTCTAGATGGAGTGACGCAGCATGCATAAATGAAAAGCAAGAGGTAAAGCCACGCAGCAGCGCTGCACACACATCCAGTGTGTCCAACCTGTAAGATATGCTGCTGAGACTTCTGCTGCTACCACACTACAACAGGGATGAGTAAAAATTCATTTGTGGTGGTCAAAGAATTGAAAACGCATAGGACAATACATCATCCACCATGTGGAAAAAGACCAACTGTAAAATTGTAAAAATATTAACTTATAGAGCAAATTGGGTTTTTCATTTTGTAGCTATGATACTGGCTCTATCAGTTATGGTAACACTGTTCTTAACAAAGTAATTGCTAAGATCCAGTGTTGTAAAAGCTACCCTAGTACATAGAAGTCACCTATGTAATAACCTAAGTATAAGTCTTAAATTATATTAAATGTATAAGTAACAAATACGCTACTCTGACTCTGATGCAGCACACACTCTGCAAAGTAAGTAGTGACTAACATCAAATAAGTGACTAACACTCGTGGAAAATGGAAATACTCAAGTTAAGTACAAATACCCCAAAACTGTGCTTAAGTACAGTAATTTAGCAAATGTACTTAGTTACATTCCATCACTGCTAAGATCTGGGTATACAGAGACATGATTCAAAATGTAATGGTTCAACAAACACAAGTGGTCAGATGAGTTTTAAACAAACATCTACAGTTAACAGACTGGTGTTTTCCACTTACTTTGTGGATTTTGGTATGTATCAGGTCTGCATTAGTATGTACTGCTCTCAGATAATCGCCACAACCTTGCACTCTGAGTATGATGGTAATACCTGCCTGCCTGCTTTTACATACTTCTCTGGCAAACTTTCAGTGTTCAAGATGGAATAAAGACACCTTTAAACAATGATACAAACCATAAGGGCAACACAGGTTAGCCATCGGTCAGCGTCTGTGGGTCTAGTTTTCACAATGTGTTCCACACCATCGGCACTAGTTAGCCCTTGGCTGTCAGCAGCTTTTTGGCTAACTGGACATATAGAATTAGCAGCAGAGCCCGTCAGTTTCAACTGTGTCAGCAGCATCATGTTGCAGGTCTAAATATCCTCACTTAGATGGATAATATTGTTAATTCTGCTGTAACATTATCTCCTCTGTCTAAGTTTCAGGTTTTCAGAAAAATATACTACATACATATACTACATACTACTGTTTATTCTAAAAATGAATACCCAGGTGCATGTATCCGGGGCCGCCCCCTGCTGAAATATGTTCCCGTGTGCATGCTTACATCGGTTTAGAATTGTAGGTCAAACAATGTATAAGGGCAGAGAAAAGTAATAAACAACCTTCTTATTGCTCCCAATACACTGTTGTCTATAACAACCACTAAACACAGAAAAGTACAGTTATCTCCACTAAAGCAATTGAACTGAAGTCTGCACACTGACAGTCTTTGACAACAATCATACTGGACAGCAATGAGACAGTCACATTTACCGCTCATAATCCATTGAAATAAAAGTGGCGACACAAACATACCTGTCCATGCACAAGCCTGCATTCACACTCACATACTCTTGTGAATGTATATACGGATGTATAAACACAGAAACACACACAAACAGGTATACACACATCTTGTCATTCTGCATTGGAGCTTCCAATTTGCTTCTCATTCTAGCCCTCATCTTCAATGTTAGCAGTATGAGAGTCCCATGCCACCTTAACATAGCTAAACCCACGGCAGGCCATCGGCTTCTGACAACCCAGCGTCTCGGTGGAGTTCACCAGTGGTTTAGGGAGCTGTATATTCCAATTAGCTGCCAGGATCCTGGAGCTATGGATAGTATACAGAGGGAGTCACATTCAATTACAGTTGGTGTCCACTGTGGATTTGTGTGTTTTTTACCTGTCCTCATGCATAAAGTAAATACTGCCGTTCCCATGTGCACTGGTGTCAGCGCGCGCGTGTGTGTGTGTGTGTGTGTATGGGTGAGGGGGTGGTTAGGCCGGATAACTGCATCTATGTGTATTTATGTTTATGTGCATGCATTTAATGGCTCCTCATCACAGCAACATCATTTACATTAAAAACAATGCCAGTTATGTCTGTGAGATCTGTGTTTGACAGACTATGTGCACAAATGCCAACAGCTTGTGAATGATGGTCAGCAAGCTGTCCTACATAACTCCAGCTTAAGGCAAATAAAAACACAGAAAATATGGTAATGTATTCAAGACGATGAAAAAACTACAATAAGTGCCATATTCGTGCCCATACATCTTTATAAGACTTCCCTTTTGATTTCCTCATTTTCTCTGACTTATTATCATATGAAAATAATAAGGAATTTATTTTTAAGCGGCTGCAGCCTGCACTCCTTTGCTATATTCTTTACATATCAGAAATCGTTTGATGTGTTTTTTGAAATGCGTGCCTTGAAGAAAACAAAGGCGTGCATAAATTAGTGGCTAGGACTGCAATTAGACAGTCACAGTGATTGGAAAAGAATAATTATCCAGAGGCTGGCCTGCTTAGGGCCTCTTCAACCACTCAGCCCCCAGTGAAAATCAAGAGAAAGAGGGTTGATGCAGATAGCTAAAAAATCAAAATAAAAAAACACATTATTTTGACCAGCAGGGATATAACTGAACATAATTAGTAATTAAAACACCACATTGTTTCACAGCTTGTTATGGCTGGTTAAGGTTATACTAGACACACCAGAGCACATGCTGGTTGTCGTCTATATCCAGGACATTTTTCAGCCTCTGTAAAGCTCTACCATAAGCCACCATAAATAAATTGGTTAGGCTGCCCTGGTTCTGTGATGTTCTTGGTGATACTGGACAAAATGAATAGATATTTGACTAATAACTTTTTTAAGGCTGCAAAAATGGTATAGATTCTATGCAGGGTCCATGATAACACTTAAGCCTACACTAGTCATGAAGAAAGAGGTAGTGGTGTGAGCTCTAGTTAAACCCAATCAAAGAACAATAATAATCTTGTCTCAGACAAGATTTTGGAGGTTATCTAACACTGCTGACATTATCCAATAAATAGAAACCCAAAGTGTTACCTTTGATCAATGCTTTTACCTGTGCAGAGGGAAAATGTTGAATGCACTATACTACCTACCTGTATACAGACAGTAGGATACCTGTAGAAAAACAAAAGAGAAACAAATGAAACATGTATTTTTAAGAGGAAACAAACCCCCAAACCAAACCACTTTTTTCAGCTGAAACAATGTATATGGGAGTTTAGTAGTGTTGTCGATTGATTCATTTCCATATTTTGACATTTAGCGCAAAGTATTTGAATTCTACGTATTGTTCTATATATATGCATAGCGACTGCCCTCTACAGGTTGAAACCTGGTTATTGCAGTTGAATTTTGCTAATAGTGGGTCTAAAGGCAGGCGACTGCTTTCGTCACCAAGCCACCCTCCCTCCCCTCCCTCCCCTTCCTCCCCGCCCCCTTGTATAAACCTAATGTCTCCCAACTAGGCAGACTGTGGGAGAGCGAAGAAGTGATTGAGTAGTTAGATAAAAATGCATATGGTAACAGCCCAGTTGCCAGGATAAAATGTTACTTCTGCTAACCACTGACACGTTTACACTATATTGACATTCCTATAAAAAATGTCATATCACATTCACATTTCATATTTATGACCTGACTTTAATATCAAGAGGTCGAGGTGATCGGGGTGTAGTTACTGTAGAGAAAGCTGCCAAGTCAGTAGCCCTTTTCACACAGAGTCGCCGCATTATCGCCGCAGTACCGTAAACATGTACCGCTGACTGTTTATAATCCTATGGATGCTGGTATTATGAGTTGTGATTGAGATCCTGACCCACCATGCATCCTGGAAAGTGACAAAGTTACGTTTTTCACTCTAAATTACATAATTACATAATCGCCATCAGTAAACAGGACGCTGTCAGTCGCGGTGAGGGATGCTGTTTTCTGGGGAAAAGTTTACTGAAGTCTCGGTCGGGAGGGCTGACCGTCCAGTGAGTTTTTTCACCGCGATAAACACTTGGTGAGTTAAAGTTTTTTGCCGTGGACAGATGCTGTTTTTCGGGCAGAAATGAGGTTGTAGGACAGACGGGAGGACAGACAGGATGACAGACACTTCTCCATGTATAACTGCTGTATTTTTTTCCTCATGTAAGTTGCCAAAGACACTACCAGTTACTACGTTACTGTTGTTTGGTCCAGTAACATTGCTTTGTGGGACATTTCTCTTTATTTCGTTGAGTGAAGGACCTGTTTAGTTATCAGACAGTGGCCACCATAAGATCGACATGCCCCCACTCCGCGCCGCCTGCTTATCCGTTCACACTGGTTCGGTTCGCCGATGCTACGCCTCTGATACGCCTCTAATACTACCTCTGGAGGCGCATCAGAGAGGCGCAGGGAAATTCAGCCCGCGCCGCATCTGAGACTTTCACACAGAGGAGGATGTGGAGAATGGGCACAGGATCCCTGCACTCAAACAGGGTTTCTGCAGGTTTGAACAAGTCAAATTTAAGACTTTTTAAGACCTTTTTGAACTAAATTTAAGACCTACACGAAGTACGAAACAGTAAGGAAAAATAAAGTCCCAGAATTACTTTCAAAAATAACTAAATTTATTGCCATTCACAGAGCAATTCAAACAATGAAGAATGGAGTGAGTGTGTGTCAGGGTTATTATAGTTTTTAAATTTCATTAGTTTTTATTTTAATTTGGTTTTTCAGTTTGCTTTTTATTTCAGTTGAGTTTTAATTAATTTAAGAAGTGATTAATAGTTTAAGTTTAGTTTTTATCTAGGAATTTAACCTAATTTAGTTCACTCTAATAACCCACACTTTTTTAAAAAACTGCAAACACACACACACGCACACACGGTGTTCAAAATCCAAAGCACCTCCGCTTTCAACGTCGGAGTTGAAACGAAGATGGTTTGAATGTTGCTTGACTGCAAGACAGCAGAGGCGGCGCAGAGTTCGGGTCGAGCAGAACTGGACGAACTTGGACCGGGAACTGGTGACAAAGGCGTACAAAAGCGTGTGATAGCGTGACTCCGCTGGAGACTTTTAGAAGCTAACTGGTGTTTATCTGATTTTGTGTGTGACACCAGCGCTTTCACACCAAATGTGCCCAATTTGAGGGTCCTCTTGCAGAGCGTAAACTGCGCTTCACATTTATTATTATGCGGCTTTTAACCAACGGAATTCTGGTTGTTCAAGCCAACACACTAAATTTACACTTTCCCATAGTTGTAGTAGATTCCGCAGTCGAAGTCTTTCCGAAACTGGCGAAGTGTACGGCGAAAAATTCCGACCGGGCTGTTGGCAAAATGCCACTCACGTTCCTGGATGCTTCAGAAAGAAGAACAACACACGGAGCTAACTGTGAATCTCACCAACACATTTCCCAAAAACAAAAAACAAAAAACAAAAAGGCGATGACGGAAGCGGTAAATGAACGTTCATATTTAAGACCTAACTAAATGTAATTTAAGACCTATATGCAAAATATGGACGTATTTATTTACTTTTTAAGGCCTTAATTTTAGATACATGAATTTAAGACTTTTTAAGGCATGCGCGGACACCCTGTCAAAGGGCAGTGTGAATGGGGCTAGTGACAGCAGTTTGAAACAAGCCTGTTTCATGGCAACAAAACCAGGTGTTTTGGACCGGGAAGTCGCGGCAACTCCTGACGTGTTTTGTGGTCGTGTCGTAGTATGTTCCATATGAATAGATAAAGCGCGGTGTGAGGGGCTAGGCAAAAAAGGGGAAAACGAACTACACAATGCATACATTGTAAAATCGACATTTCTACAGCATTTCATAATATTACATTCATTTTCCTGATGCTTTGATCCAAAGCTCACAATTAGAGAAGAATGATAGAGGAAAGGTGTTTTTTTCATTACTTTTATTCAGGTGCAGTCTGTGACAGAAGAGGAGTTTCTGCTGTCCTGATGTGGAGCTTCTTACACCATTGTGGAGGCAGGCCAACAGTCTTGTAGAGTGCAGAGCCTAATGGTGTGTTCAGACCAAACACAAAGAACATGTTTGCGGCACCTTACTTGTGCGAGTTGGATTACTGATTTTTATTTGCATTAATTGTGCGGCACCCAGCTTGGTGAATTTGACTGGTGCCCAGTTCTCAGCTGCGGAGCACCTGTCCATCTGTCTGCGGTGGGTGGCAGCTTGTTAATGGATGTGTTAAAATAAATAAATAGTTACTGTGACCAGCAAGAAGACGTAGACTGAATTAATCTGTTTTACCACATCATTAAGAACCCAAATCAAAGAGATTTCTCTGTGATCTGACAGCAATAACTGAATCAAAAGAACGCCGAAATAACAACATCATAATGCCGCCTTGTAAAAAGCCTGAATTCATGCTTTGTCAGGTCCATTGACTAGATGACAAGCAAACAGCTTTTAAAATGCTTGTTCTCTAAATTGAGTGCAGTACTTCTATAACTTACCAGGTAGTCCAACTTCCTCGCTCATGTTCCTCCATGCAAGCTCCTACTATGTCCTGTCTCGGTACGAGTAGATGTATTATCATACAGCTCTGGGTTACCAGAAACGGCCGCAATTAGTGATTATCCTCTCCTTCATTGTTGTTCATGAACATTATCGACGTTAACATCATATTGTCTGTGTGAATGTCCACGCCGATAGACTTTTGCAACACAGTGTCATGCAAAGTCCTCCGTTGAGTTAAATATTTTCAACTAGCGCAAATGACGTGAATTTCGTGTCATATGCCTATGTGCAAATATTTTTGCACAAAGAAATAAATATCCTCATGGATAAAATTTGCTGAATAAACAAGAAGGCCTTAATTGTTAAGAATTTGTTTTGTACAGTGTTTCTCAGAGGTTTATACAGTTTCTTTGAACCCAACAAGTCTAAAAATGTATCACATGATTTGAAAGGTTGTCTGGGATATTGTCGCTACTAGTGACTTCACTTCATTACTTGGTCCATGACCATGACTTTCACACAGACATAGCAGTCTACTTCTTGCTACGCTGTCAAAGTTAAGGCGATAATAACCATGAACGCAAATTCCTCTTGACAGCATTATTTTTTTTGATGCACAATTAACGCATTACATTGAAATAATTCATTATTTGTGATTAAAATTATGGTTGTTGGTAATGTATTAGTGACCCCCACAGCATTGTGACTTTATTGCTTTCATGATTTGATTTTAATATAGTAGCAGCTAATGTTACTGTGTGTTGTTAGTGTGTGCTAATATTATCAGCTAGTTTAAAGCTCACATGTATGAGAAGTAAATGAGCTTTGAGATGAGTTAAGAGACTGAGACAACGGTCACGTACACAATGGACCAGCTTCTCATCCTTTGCTCATGTCATAGATTAAAACTAAGGGATTTTTGAGTAAAAACTAACCAGTGCACATGCTATTTATTTTCTTTGCTTGCAGTAGCAAATTAAACTGCCAATTGTTCTAGGTCACAATGCTTTGATACTTGTACTATGTTTATGTCATATTTACATTTCATTAGAGTATTTGTATTGCATTGTGGTGTGTTTTGAGTTGAATATTACAGGGAATATTACAATTTAAAATTTTTAGTGGGATTTAAGATCAGTAATTCACATTTTTCTGCTAAGTGGAGGCACTTGTAATTCATAAATCATTTCAAAAAGGTTAGATAATAATTATATTGCTGTTACACAGGTTAGCACAGTCAGCTATGAATAAAAGTATCCAGGGCCCCTCCCATCGTACAACAACACAACTTAAAGCAACATTATGTAACTTTTTTCCTTGAAATAACAGCTTCAAAATCATTTTGATGGTACAGTGTCTTGTAATAGGGTGACTGGTGTCTCTGCCTTCGCCACTCTGGCCCCCTATCACTTGTTTCTGCACTCTGTAACTTCAGTGAGAGGGTAGGATCACAGCATTACATACATGTTTACTTCAAGATAGTTTTCAAGACAAACAGTTTTCAAGACATAACACTGATGTGATGTAATGAGTTTTGTCTATAGTTAGCACCTACATTAAGTCAGAAAAATTGTTACAGAACTGATTTGTATTTACGACAGTGGTGTCACTCTGAAACTACATAATAAATATTATTTTTTCCACACCTAATGAGCAGTGTTGTCATGATCTAAAATACTCACTTCTACTTACTTAGAGCAGCTGTATTATAGCTGCATTTCTTTTTTATACTACTACACTACAATTGGCTGTGAGCCAATGAGGATAGATTTTTTACTTGAATCATATACATCCATCAAACCCCAAACAGACATTCCCTTTTCTATCCTTTTGCCTATTGTCCACCTTTTTCCATGGCTCAAAACATGGCCACGTCCATCCTTCTCACTCGCACTCAACTTGGAGCAAAAACAGTCTAATTCACAGGGCAAACTTTCCCTTCTCCGATACGTTGATTTGATATACTCCAATAGAGCCTTTCTCCCAGACACCATCAATTGTCTATAGATTTTTCTTGGCTCTCCTCGGAAGAGAAACAAAAGCAGGCCCTGAAAAGCCTCGAGCCTAAGAGGCTTTATTGATATCGATGTTGGGGGAATATCGCCCATTTTCACCAGGGGATCAATCAGCCCGTCACCGCTTGCTTTGCGAGCTGCAGCCTCTCTGCTTGTGGGCCCACAATATGTGTGTGCGTCTGCCTGTCAGGCTGTGTGTGTCTGTGCTGGTGTCCATGAGATAGAGAGAAAGACAGAGAGAGATACAGATTGATAGACTCACAGTTAGATAGATAAATAGATGGATAGATTTGTGTTTTAACTTTGGTGCAATGAAAATAGGGTTAATATCAGGTTAAGTGTACCCTCTATTTTATCAATACACAGTGAATATGCTGTATTCTCCTGAAGCACAGGGGATAATGATATCTCTTTCACAGTCCCTGTCTGGAGTCTAAAGAAGTGTACTGTCCACCAAAGACGATCTGCATATCATAATTCAGAGCAAACCTGAGCAAATCCTTTTCCATTTGGTTAGCTGCCTCCCTTATCTGAGGGGCTTAGCGGACGGTTTATAATTCAATTACAGAATTGGATATATAACACTGAGGTAATTCAGGTTAAGCACTGAAGATGAAAGCCTTGGATTCCTGTGATCGCTGTGATCTGCCATGCAGTATAAAGTGGACATCAGGGGATGGAGTAACAAATGACTTTCATTTTGATAATGTAATGAAATCATTTTATTGTGTACTTTAAAAAAAGAAAAAAAGAAATCAACAGTCACGCTAAGCCATGTGAGAATAAAAGTATAAATATAGATATATATAGAATTGTATATAGAAAAAGGTATATCTATCTTAATAAATTAGAAATTTAAAGGCATAGTACTTTTTTGAAGTGGAATTGTACAAAGTGCTACCCCATAGTGCATTACCCATAATTAAAGGTGGTCTGTATGCCCCCAGTTTGGAGAAGCAGAGAGTGGGGACACTGGGCAGATCAACTGTTTGAGTCTGAATTTCAGTCAGTACGTGTCCATGCACACTTAAGTTGAGCTACGCCGAGGCCAGTTCAGGTCCGACTAAGGTCTATGCATGAAAGAGTAAATCAACTTCCAACCGCATTATCTGGGTGTGTTAGTCCAACTTTGAGAAATTCGATTTAGTATGATTTCATTTGGACTAACATGTTTACATGGACTCCTGAAGTCCGGTGTCAGGAGGTGTAAAACAATAGTCTGACTTATTCTAACATCATGTAAACGTACTGAGTGATTTTATAGAAGAGACAAGAACAAATAGAAATAAAATTAAAAAAAAACCCTACGAGAAACAATCTTTCTTTAACACATGCAAGCATAGTCAGTACTTTTCATTTAAATCAGTAATATCCCTGAGGAGCAGTGAGTAGCCACTGGACAGTGCCCAGGGACCAACTCCAGCTCTTCAGTCAAGGGCATTGACTGGAGAATTAACCTAATATAGTCCATGTGTTTTAATGGTCCAACCACCTGTCTCTGTTCCTACTTTCAAGTTCGCACCACTTATCAAATGTGTGAAACCCTCAGCGAGCAGACTTTGTACTGTAACACTGGTTAAAACACACATACTGGATAATGTTTGCTACTCAGGTCACCCTGGACTCTCACACCGACACTGATTCCTATGCCTACTCTATTCTGGACTAAATCAACACCAAACAGATTACAACTTCTCAGACGAACAGAGAGATCTGAATACTGCTAAGGGCACGTGTCCCTACTTTTAGATCACATGATGCACAGACTAGATCGTCCAAGGCTATCCTGAAGAGGGGCATTAAGAGGGTCAAGCACAGCACAAGCTCAACATTGGGCACATACACAACGCTTACAGTCAGTGGACCAAGCAGCTGTCCCCATGTGCTTTAAAACCACCCTCTTCTGCTGATGCCTCATTACATTGAGGCTAAATGAGTTCCACCCTGTTGCACCCACTCCCACCACCATGAAGTGCTTCAAGAGGCTGGTCCTGGCTCATTTTAAAATCTTTCTAATGCTGACAATGTATCCCCTCCAATTTGCCCTCCCCCAGAACAGATTTCAGGAGGATGCCATATTCAATAGCAACACATATGTAAGAATGCTGTTCAGCAATTTCAGTTCAGCATTCAACACCATCAACCATCCTAACTCAACCATCCTGATCTCCAAACTCAAACAAACTGGCATCATCGCCTCCTTCTGCAACTGAATATTTGACTTCCAAACCACAGACCCAAGTATGGTAGGTAAGAGAGCAACACCTCCTCAATCCTCACCCTGAATACTGGCATCCCACAGGGCTGTGTGCTAAGTCCCCTCCTCCACTGCCTCCACCTTTGACTGCACATAATTCCAATACTATTATGAGTTCACGAAAGACGTAAAGATGGTTGTTTAAACCAACAACAACGATGATGTGGCACTCAGGGATGAGGTCCAGCACCTGTTGGAATGGTAGACCACATTTCTGAGTGTCCACATCTCTGAGGACCATCTCTGAGGACCTCCAATACTTCAACCGTGGACAAGAAGTGAAAACGTCCCTACACAACACTGGTACTCTACCTACTATTGGCGCTAATGCACAAGCAGGCAAGGAGCATAATCAGAGACACCTCTCATCCCAACCACAGACTGTTTGCCCTACTGCTCTCTGGGAGGCACTCCATGATTCTCCTTTACAGGGCCACTAGGCTTAGGAATAGCCTCTTCCCCTCAGCTGTCACCTTAAAATCTGTACCTCTGTGATAACCCCCAATCCCCACCCAAGGATGCCCGCTACCCCCTGGATTTACCCACCAGTCCCTAGACACCCTTAAAAAATCACATCATTTTGTAAGTTGTTAAGTTAGGAGAAACTTGACAAACTTTGTTAAATGTTGTACAAATGCTCAACTATTCGGGCCTTCTTGTAAATTCAACAAATGTTATGCATTAAATTCTTTCTCTCTTCGTATGTAAAGCATTTTGTCTGTTTGACCCAGTGATATACGTGTTTATTTGCATATAAAGCGGGTATTGGTTATCTGCAATGTATATCTTTTGTTCATGCTGTATACTGTTTATCTCAACATATGCTTGTGCATTGCCAATAAAGTGGATTGTAATATCTGCCACAGTTTTGCACATGCTCCCAAACAGCCTCTCTGTCCTCTGTTCTTCTCTCAGACTTCCGTTCTCATTCTCTTTCCATAATGAGCATTTAAAGAGATTAGTCACCCATTTTACCGTTTCATTTCACCATTTCTTTCTATGATGAATGGTGACAAATCGACCCTCCTGCTAAAATAGTATGTACAGTATGCACAAAATTAAACTTATTTAAGAAAAACAATTGTTTGTTGTACAGAGGAAAAAATGGAAAGCAGTCAACTTTTCAACTTGAAAATGATTCATGTGTTTAACAGAATACAAGAACTACATGTGGGTGCTCGGTGTTGCTAAGTTTCTATATTAGCTTGGAGGAATTACAATGAGAACAATGCTGATCTGATGAAAACAAATTTGTTTCACTTTAGTGGAAGACTACAGAGACCATTCATAGATTGGGGTAAAATACACTGTTGACAAGGCTATTTTCTACATCCTTTGAATACTCAAGTTAGCTTTGAGGAACATTAGCTGCAGGAAGTGTTACTTCGAGACTAGGCTACTGCAGGGAACACAGGATGAACAGCAGAAGATGGATGAATGGTGCAACATACTGTGCACTCAGTTTTATGAAATTTGCTTTTTGAAGGGAGGCTGTCCAACATAAAATGGAAAACACTCACAACTGACAGTACTGTTTACATTGCTGTATATAGCCCTGGAAATGCTACATGACGTCATTAATAAACAGCTGACGGCTCATCCAGAGGGCGTGATCATAGTAGCAGGGGACTTCAATCACGCAGATCCAAAACGTATCATGCCCAAATTCCACAAAAATGTGAATTTCCCAACCAGAGGAAACAATGTACTAGACCAGGTTTACACAAATATTAAAGGAGCATTCAAAGCAGCTCCATCTCCACACCTCGGACAGTCAGACCATATTTCCCTCGCTCTCACCCCAGCTTACAGACCCTAGATCTGTAGAATTAAACCATCAACCATCCTAAACACAGGCACAGAGCCCAATGCTCTTCATACTCTTCACACATGACTGCATCCCCATCTACACCTCCAACTCCATCATAAAATTTGCTGACGACACAACCGTGGTGGGCCTGATTGCAGACAATAGCCGTTTTTATACTGGACAGCAAGCCGCCAATTTGGCTGTCCTTTTTGCGGCTAGGTCCACGAATTTAGACAGAGCGCAGCATACTGGGGGTCTGTTTTGGTCCGCCAATATGAAGCCTCGGAGGGTATACTTTTTGCCGCCTCCATTGCTATGTAAATCCAAGGCATCGATGTGCCGGCAATTGCGTGACATGGGCGGAAGTGTCGATGATGTGTGCACTGTTGTGCCACCCACAGCCGGGAGTTTTAAAAGCAGGAAACAGCTGATCACAGCAGTCAGTTCATCACTTCATCCGCAGACATCAAGATGAGCAACTGGAAAGCCGCTGAGATCCGGGAGATGCTAACCATCACAGCCGAGAGAATCGTCAATAACCAGATCACTCGTCACTGTTCATGCCCAACTTCGTGCTTCACGTCACGTCACATGTTTACATTGATGTGTAAACACACAGCCTTTACCTGGCTGCAAATGTGCCACATTTTCTTACTAAAAGGGGCTAGAGACTGTTTTTCCTCAGGAAGCTGAAACAGGCCCAGCTCCCACAGAAAGTGTTGGTCAACTTTTACAGGAGTACCATCGAGAGCGTCCTGACCAACTGCACAATGGTGTGGTATGCCAGCTGCATGGCTGCACTGTGTGATTAATGTAATGTCATTGGGACGGAGCTTCCTACAGTGGACACTGTTTGTGCTGCCAGGCTGAAGAAAAAAGCCAACAGCATCTGCAAGGACTGTACACACCCCAGACACTCCCTATTCGAACCGCTGCCTTCAGGCAGACGGTTCAGGACAATAAAATCCACCACCAACAGACTGAGAAACAGCTTCTACCCCAGAGCTGTGACCTCCATCCACCCCCCATAACGAACAATCCCACCCACAGAAACTGCAGCAGCGGGTGACATACTTGCACTATCTTGCACCACCACTGTTTTGCACAATTGCACTGTCAAAGCTGCTACCTCTGTCTACTGTACTGTATACTGTATACTGTATACAGTATATATTTATATATTTTTTATTCTGTTTTTCTTTTTTACTGTATTCGTATATTTTTACTATATATTTTATTTGGTATAGTTTACCTTTCTTACTTACCTTACTTATTTGTTTCTATTGACCTGAAGAGAAAGCCACGCACAATTTCATTGTACATGTGTATAGTGACAATAAAGAATATTCTCTATTCTATAACATTATTATCAAGCATCAGTGCTGTTTTAGGCCTTTATCAGGTAAACCATGTTTCCACTCCTTATATCCAAAGTATAGCTGTGATATTCTTGTAGCTATGCAAACATCTATATCTACATGTCTTAGTTAGTTGAGCTGAAGTATCAAAATAAAAGGCATTAAGACAAGACATTGAAGAAACATAATATGTTAAATTTAAAAGGACATTTTAATTATGTTTTTAAGAAGAAGATAAACTTTAAATAAAATGAAACAGAGAAGATATTTAATAAAAGGCAGTGGCAAAGAGAAAAGTCTTAAGACTTGATTTAACAGAAATGAGTTGGAGCAGATCACAGGTCTTCAGGGAGTTTGTTCCTGCTATGTGGTGCATAAAAACTGAATTCTGCTTCTCCTTGTTTAATTTTGACCCTGGGGATAGTAAGCAGACCTATTCCCAGATGAGCCACGAGATATTTATTTTTCCACTAAACCATTCAGTGCTTTATAAACTAACAGTAGTATTTTAAAATAAATTATTTGACACAAGGAGACAGTGTTGAGATCTGGGAACTGGAGTGATGTGTGCAAACTCTCCTGTTCTCAGAGCTGTCCACTTATGATCTGCTCACTCAGGACAGATGGTAATACCAGGTGTGAACAGTCTCTAATGGCATTTTTCCTCCAGTACTTTTGGCTGTCCTGAGTCAAACAAAGCCGCACCAATTTGCTTTTCCATCACCAGTTTTACTGCGCCGAGTTGAGCCGAGCCCGTGATGGATCTGAGTAGGGCCAAGCTGCGCCCAACCCACCTCCGAGGGGCCAACCCGTAACAATCCCCCTCAAACAATTGTCTCTCTCTCTTTTCTCATTCAACCCATCCATTCTAGGCAGATGGTCATCTACCACTGAATCTGCTTCTGCTCGAGGTTTCTGCCTGTTAAAAGGCAGTGTTTTCTCACCACTGTCTTCCAATAACATTTTTTCCTTCTAAAAACTGTTAAAGTGCAGCCACTTTTTCAATAGAACAGTGTGCAGCAAAGACATGGGGCACACGTCAGAGGTCCAGATGTCAGCAGTAAAGCTGATTGCCTGCACGTGTTTCATCCTACATGACATGTGTTCCCTCACTGTCTCATAAAATTTGGGGAGAGCAGTTTCATTGTGCTCTTTCACCTGATGCATCTTCAAATGCTTTATAAGGTTGCTGGTGTTGAAATTGGCAACACTCATGCAACCCCTTGAAATTACAGCCTTGCACACTGAACATGTCGCCATTTTACTGGTGGGGTCATCCAGAGTAAAATATTGCCATAATATTGACACGTAGCTAGCTCCGTCTGACTCCTCTACCACATAATTTGGAAACGGGACCCTGCTACTTCCCAGTTAGCTCCATTAGCTCTGCTTGACGTTACACACTGGATATCAACTTCTTCACCGTTTTAAAAACAGTAGTTGCCAGGGGCGGAACAGTGTAACTTCTTGTGTTGGCTTTTAGAGCAGGAAAAGAAGAAATGATTTCCGGTGTGTAACATTAAGCAGAGCTGACGGAGCTAACTGGGAAGTAGCAGGGTCCCATTTCTAAATGACGTGGTATTGGATCGGTGCATAGACTCACGTACTCACTGTCTTGTTTTGTACGATGTGTACATTGATGCTCAGGACGACCATGTGCTATAACTGTAGCATTTTATTTAGCTCATTAGCAACATACAGATGACTGTCGTGTTAGAAGGCGAACTTCCACTGAGGCTGCACTGACATGCCTGAACCAATCACCATCAAGCATTCATAACCATCCAATAGAATGGCTTCTTATTTTGTTGTGGCTCCAACAATATTATTAAACAGTCTTACAAACATATTCTATGTGAATATTACATCCCCCTTCTTTTGAAAAAGATACTCAATGTACTTAATATGCCTCTGAATGTAATCCTCTTATCTTTTCTGTGTGGTATCGAGAACAAGGATTTAACTAAGTCGTACAACAAAACCAAACTCAGTAACGATGCAACATACCAACATAACCACTTCAATAAATATATATATATCCATATTTCAGCTACCGCCTAGCTACCACCTAGCAATATAATGACATTGTACAGTTCTTCTTTTTTTTTTTATATGTAAGGGCAGCAATCCGCCTACCCCCTTTTACATATTCTTTTAAGTCCAGAACAATTCTGGGCTTAACTGCACGTCCGTACCTTGTCTGGTATGGAACAGTGTGGGGGGCTGTTTCACCCGTCTGTGAGGTGTTCAGTGTGGTGCTGTGGAGTGTGCTGTGTAGTGTGGTCAGAAACTTCCTCTGTTTGAGTATGGTGTGTTTCTTTTGTGTCAAGGAGGTGACATCTGTTTCGTCTGTACTCTCCTCCTTCTGCTGTGCGTATGTGGTATGATCTGTCAGTGACAGCTGGCTGGATGACAACTGCTGGTTTCCAGTACCCACGTTCCTGGAAACGGATAGTTTGTCCTTCATGCAGTGATGACATTGGTTTGGCTGATCTGTCATAGTATCTCTTCTGATGCTGTTGTTGGTGGACACTCCTTGCATGAGCATCCCTGTGACTGATCACCTTGGGCTGAAGCTGTTGATGGGTGCTGGGTAAGATTGAGCGTAAGCGACGGCTCATGAGCAGCTGGGCTGGTGATCTGAAGTTGTCTACAGGAGTATTATGATACTCAAGGAGACTCAGATAAGCATCTCTCTGATCAGCTGTAGCCTTTTCCATCAGTGATTTGGCAATCTGCACAGTCTCAGTCACTGGCGGTTAAGTTGCTGTATACAGTATGTACCTGCATGTCCATACCTTCTCTGAGGCTGTCGTCCTGGTCAGATAGTGACTTCCTGGAGAGAGTATCTGCAACAGGAATATCCTTGCCTGGTTTGTGGATGATAGTGAAGTCATATCTCTGTAGTTGTAGTATCATCCTCTGTAATCTTGGAGGCGCTGCTGCGAGCGGTTTTCGCATAATGGACTCAAGTGGCTTGTGATCACTTTCCACAATGGTGTGACGGCCATAGACGTACTGGTGGAAGCGTTTGCATCCAAACAAGATAGCATATAGCTCCTTTTCAATTTGGGCATAGTTGATTTCACTGTCAGTTAGTAACTTTGATGCATAGCCGATGGGCTTGCCCTCTTGTAGCAGGACTCCACCTAGTCCATATTTAGATGCGTCAACCTGCAGCCTGAGCTCTTTGCTGGGGTCAAAATATGTTAGGACAGGGCCCGGCTCTTGAGTGATTAGCTCTTTCATTTTTTTGAATGCTTCGTCATGTTGTGCATCCCATATGAATTCACTGGACTCTTTTAACAAGTGACGCATGGGTGCGTTCACGTCTGAGAGCATAGGGGCGAACTTAGACAAGTAGTTAACCATGCCAAGGATTTTTTCTAGCCCAGCTCTGTCCTTGGGTGGCTCCATGTCTCTCACAGCTGCGATTTTGGCTGGTTCAGGCTTGACTCCATCTTTTGTGATGCGGTGCCCAAAGTAGCTGACTGCAGTGGCACAGATTGTGCTCTTTTCTGGGTTGAGCTTAACTCCTCGTTCTCTGGAGCGTTGCAACATAGCACGGAGGTTTTTATCGTGCTCCTCCTTGGTCCTGCCATAGATGAGGATGTCATCGACTATTGCTGTGACTCCCTGCAGACCTTCATAAGTTTCATCGACTTTTCGCTGAAACTCATCCTGGGCAGATTTCACTCTGAAAGGTAGGCGGAGGAATCTGTATCGTCCGAACACCGTGTTGAATGTGGTCAACTTGGACGACTCCTCTGTGAGCTTTATAGCCCAGTAGCCTGACCTGGCATCCATAACGCTGAAGTAGCAGGCTCCTGTGAACTTGGATGTGACATCATCGAGGGTAGGTGAAGGGTAATGTGGTTGTTTGATAACCTTGTTCAAGTCTTTGGGGTCAAGACACACTCAGTTTGCCTGTGCGTGGCTTCTCTGCTGCCACCGTCGAATTGACCCATTCTGTTGACTCAGTGACTTTCACAATGATCTGTTGTTTCTCCATCATCTGCAGCTCATCCTTCAGGCGATTGCGCAGGGCGAGAGGAACGCGCCTCGGCGGGTGAACCACAAGTGTTGCATTGGGGTCAATGTGAATTGTGCATTCACCAGGAAATAATCCTATTCCCGTGAAGACATCTGCAAACTCATTCAGGATTGATGCGTCAGATGTGCCAGTGACGGACAATATGAGTTTAATGAGCCCAAAGTCTAAGCACGTCTTCAGTCCTAGCACTGGAGGTGCAAATGTGTCAACCACGTGAACTTTAAGCATTAGCTGAATGTCTTTATACTGGCACTCAATGTTGCACTTGCCTCTGACAACCAGTCGCTCACCGCCATAGCCATAGAGTGGGTGAGTAGATGGTTGTAGTACATGCTGAATTTCCAATCTTCTGAAAACATGTGTGGGAATGACATTAGCTGAGGCTCCAGTGTCTAACTTGAAGCTAACTGCAGTTTTGTTTGGACCAACTTGCACATCTGCAAAAACTTGCTCTGTATCATTAGCGTCTTTTCCTTGTGTCACTGCATCAATAAACAAATCCTCATTGTCTGTGTTTTCTTTTGGCTTATCTTCACTTACTGTGTGTACTCCTTTCCCTTGTTTAGAACGACACACCTTTGCAAAATGATCCCACTTCTGACACCATGTCTTGTTTTGTACGATGTGTACATTGATGCTCAGGACGACGATGTGCTATAACTGTAGCATTTTATTTAGCTCATTAGCAACATACAGATGACTGTGGTGTTAGAAGGCGAACTTCCACTGAGGCTGAACTGACATGCCTGAACCAATCACCATCAAGCATTAATAACCATCCAATAGAATGGCTTCTTACTTTGTTGTGGCTCTAACAATATTATCAAACAGTCTTACAAACATATTCTATGTGAATATTACACTCACCGATACCGATACCTGCATTTTTGGCAGTACTGGCGGCACTTCTGGTACTGGTATCTGAATCGGAACAACTCTATTGTCAAGTGCTTGCTCATGCGGGAAATATTAGGTCTCTGTAAGTAACTAGTATGGTGCAGACCTGTTCAATTTGGAAAGTGTCACAAAATGACTTTTGTCGTGAATTGGTGCTATACAAATAAAGATTGATTGATTGATAAAGAGTGACTGATAAAATGAACTGGACTTTTGGGTCAACTCTACTGGGATCTGGGCCCAGGTCCCGAATGGGAAAGCACTCAAAACCAGTCAGTTCCCACCTGATATTAATATGCGTCTTGAGTGGCCACTTGTAATTGGATCTCACTTCCCCCCTCTATATGCAAATAAACACATACATCACTGGGACAAATGGACAAAATGTTTAGTTTTTTTACAAAACAGAAAGAAAGAAATATATAACATATAGCATCTGCTGAATTTACAGGAATTTCACGGCATTTATAACATTTCTCGTATCTCAATAACTCAAAAAGTTGACCAATTTTTAAGGGTGGACTGGGGACTTTCTCCATGAGCGACAAATGAGTACACTATATTGGTTAAAAATCAACATGTTTACCATCAATAAAATGTTATCATCTTTCATAGATTTAGTGTAAATGGTGAAATCAGTTGAAAAAGTGTGTTGAAACATTTGTTAAATGTTAGTAAGACGCACATTAGAGTCCAGAGACATCAAACCGACAACAAAGAACTAGTGTCACCTTACATTGCCTATGTCTTGGCCAAAAAGCTGCATTCAAAAAGGAAAACCAGAAGGCTCAGGACTCTGGATATACAAACCATTGTTATTATTATAAAGTTGTCTGCCTATAATTTTTCACACAAGTCTTGCTAATGGAGTCACTTTTAATCACCAATATTCCTGATACAAAAGCAGAGGTGAAAATTAAGGAAAAACCACACAAGGGGGACATCATGGATACCAAAGCAACAGACTCAGGGGGTTTGCCCTTTCTTTTTCTGTTTCTCTTCTAAAGCACTGATTTGCTTAGCTGAACTGCCAATCAGAGTGATGTCTTTCACCGATGGGCTCCGGGACTGATTCTGTGTGCTCAGTTGGAAAGCCACCAACAAGGGCCGACTAGTGGCAACAGTGCTGGACACACTGCAAAAACTAGGGCCAAAGATGCTCACCAATGGCCAACTGCCGGCTTGGTGTGTCAGTGCCTTTGTAGTACATGAGTTTATAACACTGTTTAAAGGTGTCTTGCTTCCATGGTGGCAGTGGAACAGTATTTTTACATGGGTCTTTACATAAAGCTCACTCTTTCATCATCCTTTGCTACACCCTGCAAACTCTTCATTGTTACCAGCCTTTATCCAAGATCCAATTTCCAAAAATACTGAATCATGCTGTAATTTTAGGAAATATGGTTATAGTTATTTGTTTTTAGAAGTTGAGTTCTAAGTTAAAATCTGAGGAAATGCCAATATCAAGTGCTTTGCTTGTTTTGTTGTCAGTCCAATGAACCAGAAATGCTATTTGGGTACGACTTTGTGTAGTTGATGAAAATCAAAAGCCCCAGTCTTAAAATTGCAAGTCTAAATCAAGTTTGATGTTTACTTGCCTCAGCCCAATACTTGTTTACTTGAGAAAAAAACATAGAGAAAAACACATTTTTAAAGGAATAACTCAACAGTTTGGGAAATACACTTGTTTGTTAAATTAGAAGATTGATACCACTCTTGGTCCACCATATATGAAGCAATAGCAGCTTAACCTTCTGGCTCTGAGGAAATCCTCCATTTAAGCATATTTTAAAATTTCAGATTGAAATTATGAATAAAACTGCATGTGGTAATAAAAGGACACATTCATATTATGCAGCAAAAAAAGTGTAAAAATGCTTTTGCATGTGTTCTTGTCAATATTGGCTAGATACTGTCACCAAACAGACTGGTACACAGCTAAAGTGACACAGGCATGCAGACATATACAGTGACATGTGTAGAGTTACAAAAACCCATGCATGTACACACACACACACACACACACACACACACACACACACAATCTGTATGTGCACACGCACACAGGTCCCTTCATACCAGTTAAACCAGCAATGACTGTGGCTGTTGCCTTTCCTGCCAGCTGGAGAGTGCTGATGGAGTGTGATTGTATGCAAGTGTGTGTGCTTTTTTCGTTGTGTGTGTGTGTGTGTGTGTGTGTGAGTGAGAGAGAGAGAGAGAGAGACAGAGAGAGAGAGAGATTTGGTGGGGTGGAGAAAGGAGGGTTGCACACCTGGCATCCACCACAGATGGGCATAATCATCTCCCTTGCTACCCCCACCCAACCCCCAACCCCCCATCCCTCCACACATACCCCTCTCCTGTCCCCTCATCCATGCCGAGGTATTCTCACACACACACACGCACGCATGCACGTACACGCACACACACACACACACACACACACACACACACACACACACACACACACACATGCATTGTTAAACGAGTCAACTCACACAGCACCCTGATTCGAGCAGCAGTCATGCCAATGTTAGATTGTCTGAATTGGTCCAGCTGACAAAAGCAATTACCATCCATTAGAGTCAAAAACTCTCATTCTATGTTTGTTTGTCATCCGAATAAAATTTCTGGCTGTTACCAATAAAAAAGTGTCTCTGTTAAATATTAATCAGCCTTTTTTTTTGAAAAAAAAAAAAGTTTGTTTCTTTGGTTATAATTGAATTACAATTGAAACAAATCGCTCTTCACAAATGATTCAAGAATAACGTGGATTGAGGCTTGACATGATGCATTTTCCAAAATTTCATCAAAGTGAGTCTTAAGGTGTGTTCAGACTGAATGAGAAGAGATTTTTAGATGTGCTACAACTGTACAGTCAATGCAAACATGCAACTGTGGGTTGCACAAATTCAGGACCTGAAAATCTTTCAACTTGAGTGAAAATGTGTGCTTCACTGAAACAGATTTATGACTTCCATTCACAATCTGACAGAGACAAAGAAAAAGAATAGTCAGGTGGTCTGGAGGGGTCTGTTGGAGTTTTTGGTTAGTTTTAAAGTGATAAAACAATGTTGGACAGTGCTGCATTACTAAGAAACGTGTTACATAGGCTATTACATTATAAGGTAAGTCATTTGAAGGACAACATTTTTATAATTCAGTAATTTCATTGTATTTATTAGTCATTGTGATGCTTGACAATGAGAGCTTGTTCCTTGTCTTGCAGGAAGATTGAGGGGTGGTGGAAATAATTTTTGATGTGTTAGCTTAGTGGGATTGCTGGAAGTGAGGGGAGACAGCTAGCCGCCACCAAGAGGCGGAATTTGACTCGTAAGCTGCAAAGTTGTCTGTTTTACATGCTACTGACCTGGCTGGTATTCCTACATTTAGACTTCACCTGGTTCTGTTCAGAGCTGGAAAGTTTGTGATCCACACAGCTTCACTGTGAGGTCAGGACTTCTGGAACGATGCATGCAGTTAGTGGGGCTAACATCAAAATGGTAGAGTGACCACTTCGAAAACCACAATGTCTCATTTTCTATTTATACACAAATGCAGATATATGACTGTGGAGGTTGGAGTTGTTTAAAGGCACATTTGACAGCACTACCAACTAATCCAACAAAAAAATAACTTACTCAGCAGTAGATTTAAAGAGTTTTAATTTCACATAATGTACTGAAAAAAACAGCATAATAAATGCATTATTTGGGGATATAAATATATAAGTATGTACAGTAATTACCAGCCAAGTTATGTTATGTAATATTACAGGCTTTATATTATATTTCAGCCATACATTTCAATTTTTTAAAATTTATATTCAGTTGTTTCAGCCCTTGACTCTAAGGGACATCTTTTGCTGACCGTGGCTTTTAAGAAAAGTAATTTTTTCTTCAGTATTTTCTCTTCATTTTTGAGTAACGCACTGTAATTACTTTTTATTTTGTCTGATAATCTAGGTTTGCTAATCACAAATACTGAATTGATTCTTCCTGGGTTTTTTTCACACCAGAATGACCAAAATATCCTGAGAAGTTTAAAAAGTACATACATGTTTAGAAGACCATATGATTTATCAAATGAAAAAACAAATTCCAGAGGAAGTTTGGCAGGCTTGAGAAGGAGCACGTTTCATTTTGCAGCCCCCTCCCACCCCATCCTCCTTTTCCCTCTCACCTCGTCCACCCCTGAGGGGGAGCCTGCCATTTCCAGGCAACAAAAGCGGGACATGGCCAGCAGGCTTTGATGTTTATTTTAGTAGACTGTCCCCCCGCTGCTTGGCCTTCTTTTGTGTCCGGCCAGGTACAACAAGCCCCCCCCCCCACCCCCCCCGAAAAAAAAAGGCGTCCTCCGTGCTTGACCCCGGGTCAGGGGATGTCCTGTACTTAAACCCTTAACCTGCCAACACCCCTCACCCCGCCTCCAATCTTTCCTCAGTCCTGAGCTGTATGTGTCCTCTCTCCTCGTCCTCTCCATTTCATAGTCACCTATCACCTCCTCTCATACACGGTGACCTTCAGCCTGTTTATACACAGGGGTAAAAGTAGAGAGTGCTATTAACATGTTGACTCTTGTTTGATTAACTGACTTGTGTGTTTGTGTGCATATATGTACTCTTTTTCTTTTTTTGGCATGACAGTTGAGCAGTTGGCAACCTTTTCAAGGACTTCCAAATTTATAACACTAATTTCAATCACACACCCCTAAAAACATCCTTTTCGGACATTGTGGTATGCATCCTTGTTGTCATGTGTCTTTATGTTTGTATTTACGCTATCACAATGGCATTTGCATAAGGAGAGAGTCTGGCTAGAAGGGAATAGGGAATTGGTGGAGGTGGCGTGGAGGGGGTTACGTTTCCTTTCACTAGCTGCCAATCCATCAAGGCTCAGTCTACCGCTGTGGGGGCTGACAGGCAGCACAGAAAAGAACAAGGCCCGGCAACAGAGCCCCCTCTCCACGGCCATCACTCATCCCCCAGCAGGCTCTGAACTCTGCGTGACCTTTTCCAGAGCCTCCTCACCAACTTCCACTCCTTAGCACCTAGTTAGCCTTAAAGACACAGATACAAGTCCGCTGAAGGACTGCCAGAATTTGGCCACTGGAGAGTCTTATGAGGTGGATAAAGCAGAAGAGCATGAGAGTTCAGTTGTATCACCAGTTCTTTGTTTATAAATGTGGTGAGGGGGGCTTATGTCTCATCCCTGCAGTCGTGCAGCCTTTCCCTGACAACCAGATTGTCAGACAGCAAGGAGGAAACACACAAAAAGCTGAAATCGACGAGCCACACACACACACATACACACACTGCAGAGGGGTGGTGAGAACACTAGTTGACATCATTAGGCCGGACACATTTTTGTCACGGTTCCAGATTCGACGCGTCTGCATTTTGCTGAATGCCGACTCGGTCTCACTATTTCTCTTCCCTCCCACCCAGCCCCGTTCCCTCTATCTCTTTGTCCTGCTTACATGTTTAATACTAGAGACGCCCTGGCTCATCAGAGCTGTCCAGACAACACTTTGTCCTGGTGTGGGAGGAAATAAAGACCAAACTAAAAAAAAAGGAAAAGAGAGAGAGAGAGAGAGAGAGAGAGAGAGAGAGAAGATGTAAATACAAAACAGTGCCCTAGAGATCCTGTCTGCCATGTAGCTAACACTCCAAGGCTTGTGTCTGAGCTAAACATTTCAAGCATCTGTGAATACAGCAGAAATCACTGGCTCCTTTTTCCTGGGTTTATTTTACTCAGGATTCCTCTCTTTCCATAACAGATCACTCCTTGTCGGTCCAGTCTCCATGCATTAGCCACAGTCTGGGTACATCAGAGTAATTCATACTTACTTGGTGGTGTGGCACTTTTTGCTCTGTCCCGACAGCTTAATTGTGTTTTCTTGTGCCGTCTGTTTTTTTCTAAAAGGTTCAGCAGAAATACAGTGATATGATAAGTGACCCCAACAGGGAAAATCTTGTTACTGTGATGAAGACCTGAGGGCTGTGTGTGTCTGTGAGACTGAATAATTACCTTTGAATCTTCCACCTGTATCAGTTCTATATTCTATAAATTTCCAGGTGATATGGAACATTTTGGATAGACCAATATAGCAGTTTGCTGATATACAGCTTGTCCCTGACTTGGGGGCCTGAGATGGGTTTGATTGCCCCCATAAGGGTATAATAGTTGCAATTTGTTTGTTAAGGGGCATTTTCATGGGTGCTGGGTCTATACGCCTATTTAATTCACTTATCCCTTGTGCTTACTTTGTTTTGGGAGAATTTTTACAGTTTTTACTTCAAAAGGAAGTCAAAGTCAGCGACTCGTGGATGCCAAAATCATGCAAACTCACAAGCAAACCAGTTGTCGTTTGTCAAATTCTCAAGTTCATACTACAGGATTTTAGCCCTGATCTTACACTCGTAGAACATTTTTGGAGTTCACCAACACAAAGCTCTAAATCAGAAATTGATTGGCACGCACTCCTGTGAACGATTACTGGTATGTGTGAACAGTTCAAAGTCGCAATCCAGGAGCTTGCTGACAGCTAGCTTTCTGAACCCAGTCTTATTATTTATTTATTTATATGGATCAGGCACAATAATAGCTACGCAGGATTTGTAACAATGTCGTCATTGCTGAACCACAATATGCGCATCCAAATCCATTCTCTCACACAAATTATATTTTTTCCTCCCTTGTGTTTTCCCTGCTTATCAGCATACCAACAACTTGGACTGTTTGGACTGCATCATTCCTGTGTCACTGCAAAATCAAGGGTCTGCATGTAGTTTCAGATTTTACAACTCGTTAAATTTAACATGTGGCATTTTATCCACCACATAAACAATAGAATTACGCTGTTTACACTACAAAGTATTCTGCCAGGAACAGTGTGTGTTGAGTATGTATTGGCCAGCCTTTTGCCTTGTTGGATGATGCTGCTTTATGCTGCTCTCCGACGACAGTTGAGCCACGTTCAACCTATTTGCCAGGTGACTGTGCGTTTTGTCCTCTGTGTTTGAAAGAGATCACAAATAAGGAAAGGAACCCAAAAATCAACAAATTTAATCAGACGTTTTGTAATCCACAAAACATGTCCGGAACTGCACAGCAAAACAGCATTGCAGCATTCTCTTAATCAACTGAAATAGTGGAGGATTTGTTTTAAAATGTGAAAATTTACACACGGCTGAGCTTCTGCAACTACTTCAAATGGGGTTTTTAGCTTAACAGCTACAGTGAAGATTTAGGTTTATAAAAGGTGTAAATAATAACACATCCTCATACCAAAATGACTGAATAAGTCAATTGCCAGCAAATCCCAGAACGGCATTTATCTATGTTCCCAAAACAACATGACCATTGCAGTGTAACAGTGACAGGTACTGGACATTTATCTTACGCTCGCAGTTTGCTTAGGTTTAGGCACGAGAAGTACTTGGTTAGGTTCAGGACAACATCATCTTTTGGGTTAAAATAAGTATGTTAATTCTGTAATTTCCGTTACAAATGTACTTGCATTACCTAAGTAATTTACATAATACCATGTAGGATTTAACTCAAGTACATTTGTAAGTTAAAAAAAAAACCCTGTTGACTTTGGTTGTCACACTGGAGGCAAACAGGTCTCCTAAATAAAAGTCCTGTGCATGTTTAACCCGCCCATCCATCCCCGACCACCTCCACAATTAGAGTTTTGGCTCTTCACACTACTCCTCCACATTTCCTTCTTTGCCACTGTAATTACTACTACAGGTGCTAGAGGTCGCCACATAACAAAAAATGTAAATATGATAATATCATAATAAACTGCTTTCAGAGTTGACCTATATTGACGTTTTTCTGATGAGCATGAGCTGGTAAATGAAGTGTTTACTTACCATGTAGTCTGTGTAGTCTTGTCAACACACAGTCATATGCAAACGGTTACAGTACTAAAGAAAAAGGATTGGAATTTGATCTGCTTTATTTTAGTCGACACTGATCCATTAAAATATGCCTGAAATAGCACGAAACTGATCTTTGGGATCGGCTTGGGACACTCCTTGGCTGTAAGATACAAATTGCTATATTAGGGATATACCAAACTGACTGACATAATTCTCATAGTTCTTTTATCACTGAAACAGCAAAAGTTAAAACAGATACAGGGAGATTTTCAACCCTCATTTTTTTCAAAATGGAAACATGTCTGACTTAATTTTTACATATATTTCAGCTTGGAGATGGATGCACCAGCCTCCAGAGTGAAATTAATAACTCACTAACATCTGGGCAAGCGACAGTAAAGAGGGATTTAGTGTTAGCCCCAGGAAGGCAGGGAGAAGCTGTGTGTCCATTAAACGCTTTATTACAGAGCCAGCAGCCCCTTGCTAACTCACTTAGCCTCGTGTGCAGGACGCTCTGCTCAGTAGCCCGACTGCCTGTCAGACTCAGTCTGCTACTCAACACATGCCATGCTGGAGGCAGCGGCCCTTTACACACTCTGGTTACCTTGGCCCGTCTGATAGGTTGTCTATTTGTCAATCAAAATATACAAAGTGGTCTGCAGTCAAATATAAAGCAAAAGTAAATGTCTGGTAATGATTACTCAGAACTAACTATACTAAGAACCCCCTAAATTAACATTACTCTTTAGTTAATGATGTCCATGTTGCTTTGTTGAATTTTTTGACAAAGCTCTTTAACATGCATCGGTAACACTGAAGGTTTGAATAATCACAACATAACAGTCAAGCAGCATACAAAATGCAAAGTAACACAAACATTTTCTGCAGCGAACAGAAAGGTCATCTTCCCTTATCTAACCCCACACCACTGCTCATGCTTTAATACAACCCTCAATTTAGTACAAATAATTAGTTTTTCCTTGCACTTGTTCCTAAACTTGCCTGTATTCTTTATAGTTGCCGTTTTTCACAGCATTATTACTGTATAATGAAATAATGCTTACTGTAGAACCTGAATACAGCTGGTGTTGCTGGAGATCTGCAAAGCGTCATGGTCAACATTCATTGGCAGGTGAATTCTACAGTAAATCTATCTTTACTGTGAAAACAGATAATACAGTCATTTTGAGTGGGATTTTTTTTACAGCAGCAGAAATAATCTGTTTTTGCTGATGATTTATTTTCCCATTATAACACATATATTTTCTAGTTTTTGTTATCATGCAGACAGAGGAGGAGCCTTCATAATGTTAACAGTTACAGAAATGATGAGCCTAAGCTGATGGCCACCTGCTTTTCTCCACACAATTTTGTTGCAAGAGTTTATTGAAAATAATCTTCAGCGTTTGACAACCTCTGTTCCGAATACCAATGTTGGAAATGCAAATGAGTTAAAGTTTGTTCAATAGTAAAAAAAAACATCAAATATATCTAACTCTTGGAATTATGAAAAAAAATGGTATTACAATATTCTTAATAAATTCTCACTATTTCATTCACACTTACTTTAGGATCATTCAACTAACTCTCCAGGATATGCTGATATGGTTTCTAATATTTGGTCCCATCACAGAGTGAACAGGTTATTTAGAAGCATCTCGCAGCGCAATATTTTACAACTTATCACTAACTATTGATTCAAAACTCATCACTGAACTGACACATAATTGTTTAGTTCATTACTTACTAACTAACATTATACTCTTTTAAAAAGGTAGGACTGTTGAATGTCTCATTAGCAGCAGTAACTGATTTGTGGCCTCTCGACAAGTTCGGCCAGGTGAGTGGGCATGTTGATGAAGATAAAGTTGCACAATTGAAGTGTAACTGCTTTGAACTGGTTTGCAGTGGGGTAAAACCAAAATAATGCACTTAAAGACACTAAATAGCTCTGTAGAGCTGAGAGTCAAATGGGCTTATCTTCTTAAAACCAGTCAATTTTTGCAGTCACACTGTTGCTCATCAGCTGACATGAATTTCAATCGCAAAGCATATAAATTCTGCTGCTGAAGGTCTCTCAATCAAAACAAAAGACATAAGTAGCATGGCATCATGGGAGCTGTTGTCTTGATAGATAAACAGTCACCACTACTACATGACTCAAGCAGAAATGTTTGCGGACAAATTATCTTTTAAAGTTTTATTCATGTTTTGTCCTGTTTGCAAACCTCCTACCTCACTCTCAGACTCTATAACGGCAGGCAACCAGATGAACTCACTGTTACCTTGAGTAAAAGTATGGGTTTCTCTGGATGTGATCATTGTTGGAAACATAACAGATTATGTTAGCACACAACTCAACAAAATACAACAAAGGTCTAGCTGTTTTTAGACATTTTAATGCAGAAAGGATGCATATTATATCTTTAAAATCTTCTTTTACATGCAAACAGTGGCTTTTAATAGGTCACATTAAACCTTTACTTGGCTGAGAAGGCCACGTTTCAACTCCACTTCCTTTTCAGAGTGCATTTTAAGAAGTGACAGATCTATGTGCTAAGGGCCTGTCAGGGCCCTGATTCACATTACACTTGAAACAGGCCAGATAGAGGACTGGTAACACATCGTCACACCATGACACTATGCGAAGGACTGTCTCATTATGTGTCTCCACACACTAAAACCACTAGCTTACACTCGCTGTGTGTGTGTGTGTGTGTGTATTCGCTTCTTCAAATTTGCATCTTGCATATGTGTGCACGTGTACAGCGTGTGCTTGAATGAATCTGTACACCTTTCTTTGTCTATTTGCGTGTGTGATTGTGCATGTGTGAGGAGAGCCCCTGCAGCAGGAAGAATGAGTTGATGCCCTGTGTTTGGCTAATTAAGACAGCAGTCGACAGAGAGAGAGAGAGCTGAGAGATGGCAGAGAGGTGCTAATTCATAATTGACGTAATGGATGAAATCTGTCTCTGAGCTTTTTAAGAACACACACATACACACACTCACACACACTAGGTGATTTCAGTCTGATTAGCTGGCGCACACCTTTGTGTGAGTAATGAAAATACACACCATGTACCAGAATCCTTAATGAATAGCAAACCAAACAAACACACAGACATACATGCACACACACCACAAGCATGGAGATGTGCAGAACAAACAAGCACACGCACATACAGCATGTAAGGTATGCCTATCATGCTGCTAGATCGGAAGAATAAAGTTCTCTGAACATTGATTAGCTAATTTTCATCATATTTAAATAACTGACTGGTGGTCCGGTGTCCGGTTCAGGAGATTGCTCTTTATTTTCTCTACGACATCCTTACTGGGAGCTCATTCTTCACAAGTGAGTCTTCTCGGGGAAAATAACACTTGGCCCTTCTTTTTGAAAAGGAATCTCTCTCCATTTTGCCTACACCCACAGTCCCCCCCACTCCACCAAGTGATGCAAAAAGCGTCACCTGGCAGATTTCAGAGCTGTTGTATCAACTACAGATTGTACTTCAGAAGTTATGCATACCTGCACCCATGGACTCAAAGAGTGTAGTTGGATCAAGACTCTCCCTCTCTCTTGGATCAAGTGAGGGGCATCTCACCAAACTCCGATCAAACTGTATAAATTACATAATGCTGATAAACTATAAACTGAGATTGCCTTACAACACTGCATATTTCTCCCCAAAAAGGCTTACAGAAATATATTTTAGCATACTGTTAAGCTGCACTAGAAAAAGACGAACGAAGTGAACAAGGTTTCTGCCATATTGTAACTATATTGTGAAAACAGAGGCTGAAAAAACTCAGAACAAACTGTAAAACAAGACAGTACTGATCAAATACGAACCATGATCCTGTTTGTTGTCTATTTCTCTCCTAAAATGTTTTCAGAAACTGATTTTAGTGGACTGTTTAGATGTCATACTATTTTGTTTGTTACCAGAAGACAGCTATACCACAGTGCATTCTGGTTGTTGTAGGTTTTCTACCTTTTGAGCAAATTCTAAAACCAGTCCATTTTCTCTGTTTTCTCTGGTCATATAGCACCAATTTCAAGAATATTAACATGTTTCTCCTCACTAGATAGCACAGTTCTGTGCAAGGCCCATCGTACTTCTTTAAGTGTGAGTCCTTACTGTAGTTCACTGAGAATTTACTTTTTTTTCCCTTAGCTGTTAACCTTTGTCCTTCAGTGAAAACAACTGTCATTGTTTTTAAAGAATGGCCATTACACACTTAGCATTAACATCTATTTGAGCCAGTTCATTGAGCTGTCAGAGGGAAACGTCATTCTGTTCTTGAAGTACGCCTCATTTCTAGTAGCACAAGATTGTGATTGTTCAACTAACCCATTTAGTGAGTAAGAAATATTTTTTTCCTTTTGTGACATGACTTTGAGGTTAAGCATAATTCAGACACTATACAGAATCACTTTGCCACAGATATAGCCTGAATTAATGGATGTACAGATGTTTCTCCTTTCATATGACCTGTTTGCGCTGTGTTACCACAGTAAATCCTGATGATGATGACAGTAAATCGTGATGACAGGATTTTTCTTTATGCCCCGTTTGACCACAATGTGTTCAGCAATGGCAGAGTGGCGCTGTCTGTATTTCGGCCAGTTGGCTCCACAGGAAGCAGATGTATGTAGTGTAACTCTATGTTGATATGACTGCTTTGGCTGATATTTAACTTTAACAGCTCTTCTGTGAACGAGTGTGGTATAGCCAGATTAACGTGTGATACAACTTTACCCAGTGGTGCAGGTATACGGCATATAACTACATATTTTTCTATCAGCATTGCTATACCCACTTCTAAATCCCCTCTGATGCGCATCTTTGTTACATTGTTTGAGGGAACTATAGGTAACTGCATACTTGTGGACTGTCACTAATGCTAATGTAGCTCCTCAGGGATTTAAGCTGTTATTTTTCTAATTTTGTCAATCTAACCCGTGACAACACATTAGTTAAGACATTAAGTTCAAGGACCATCATTCTGATTAATAGGGGATGGGGTTTGGGTGGGTGAAATAATTCAGCTTTGATGAGGAACATATTAATACCACAACCTGCAATGGACTCCAGCAGCAGAAACATTAAGTGCGTCTCCCTCTCAAGAGAGATGATGTGCGCATTTACGCAAAAGACAGAGTATAGTTTTAAGGTCCCATATGATACTGTTTTTCATCAATTTCACACAGCTGTCAGAGGTCCAACAACACTGTATTCAAAATGTATTGCCCCAAACCCATCCGTAGTCCTGAATTTCAGCTGTCTGAAAGTTGCTCAAGTGAGCTCTACTGAGAGCAGGCTGTTTCTGTGCCTGCACCTTTAATGCTAATGAGCTCTGTCTGTCAACGCCTGCCCTGCCTGCTACACGCCCCTCTCAGGGAGAGGATACCGCTTATGCTAGCAGTAGCATGTGCTAATGTTTACGGTGGATGTATCGCTATGGCTCGCCGAGATGCTGTCGTTCAACCATACCAGTTTGACCCAGAATCACACCCAGAAGGAGAGGCTCAGAAAAATACAGACTCTGCGGCTGAAACAGGACGTTTCAGAATGGTTAGTGTGTCTGAAAATGTTACTTAGTTACCAAGCTCCCTCATACTATTATTAACATTAAACTGGCTTCAAACGCTGTTGCATAGCGGACCGAAGCGGAGCTAACTAGTTAGCCAATTTCAAGCTGACTTCACCATCACCGTCTCTTCTGTTCTTCTGTAGCTGGGACAGAATATAGGCACTTATGTTGATTTGTACAACCAACAACAGAACACTTCTCGTTGTGCTTCGACATGGTGCTTTAGATAGCGTAATGGCGGATCTCCGAGACGGTAATGCTGTACCAGGTGGGTGGAGACACTGTGGGTGGGAATATTCAAATGATCGGTCAATGACGTCGGTGACCGATGCCGAATTTGACTCGCTCATCTGGAAAATGCAGGCAAGACACCGTCAGAAATCTGTATCTCACTCAAAAAAGCACGGATGGTCTTTTTTCAAAGATTTTATGCGTGTGGCAGCACCATAGACCCAAAATAACACCCCAAATCCCAGAAAAAGTGAGTTTTTCATAATATGGGACCTTTAACTTCATTGATTATTTAAATCTCCCAAGTCCTGAGCTCCATCACTGCTGTTTCCTCTGGAGAGTATCCTCTGTACTGGCCTGTTTACAACTACAGATTTTAGTTTTGCTGCTTAAAACTGGGTTTGGTAATTCTGTTCAGAAACATTTTTTACTGTATTTGTATACAATCTTTTAACATCCAGACAGCAATCAAAATATAAAATGATTTGGAAAAGAAAGGAAAAAAGTCCATGGTACGGCAGCGACAGGGCTGTAAAAACTTCATCCAATCAATTTTAGCAGCCTGAAGATATTGTATGGACAGCCTACCTGTCTATCAATCTGTCCTTACCTGACCACCCTGCACTGACTCCTCCCACCACTCATTGCAGTGAGCAAATTGTTACAGACAAGAATGTCAGAGAAAGTTCAGCCACACTTTTCATTAGCAGCTGTACCTACAGCAGCTTGTACTTCCAAACAGAGCAAGAAAAGAAAGACCGAACTGAAGAAGGCTACAAACAAAAAGAAGTTGGAGAGCTCAAGAGGTGAAACGAGAGTCAACATTGGAGTACTGTAGTATGTAAAAGCCCAACGCTAACATTGTTAGCATCATCAGCTTGTAGCTAATGTTAGCTAGCTAGCTATTATAGACTACTGCGGTATGAAACATATTTACATATAACAAAACCGTTTACCAACGTTTACACGCACTGTGGATCGAATCCACATAGCAGTGTTCACACATGCACTTCTACCCTGGGCTGTCTGGACATTAGCACATTACACATCAAATGTGCTGATGTTGCCTATTTCTGTGTCCTATAGTTATGAGAGGGACGCATCAACTTCCAGCCTTCGAAGCGTCAGTTCACAGCAGAACCGTGACCTGATGTTTTTACTATTTCTGCAGAGTCCCTCTGACAGGTGAGTGTAACTTGATGCAGATAGCAACATGGATCAGCCCACTGTTATTCATGTAATATGTGTCTTTGATGGATACATTTCATACATACATGTGTCCTTCTTTCATATCAAGTTGGTTTGCTTTATGTGCATGAATGTGCTCCTAAGCTGCACCAGGAAAATGCTTCAAGTACTGGTCCTAGCAGTCACATGTTAGCCTACTGCTTGAGACTATTGCATATTAGTAAGACATTTTTTAAGAAAATAGACTTTGCATTTCAATTCCTGATCTGTCAGCTGACCACAGTAGAATGTGGGAAACACAGAATGCACCTGGCAATCCCTATAAATAATCGCTTGCCACCCATCACATAAGCTTCCCATCACCCACCTAACCCCAGACTTAATTTTTTTTACATAGCAACAGTCCTGTGTTGTCTTTGACAGAATCAATAACATGTTTATGCCCCATAAACACATTCAGATATAACTGTATGTCCTGTAAACACATTTAGTTCTCCATCCTTATCCAGTTTTCTGTAATTATTATAATAATAACAATTCTGATGTTACAGAGCCAATTTCTGGTTGTTTTCAGGAATATTTGTAACTGCATAAAATGCATCCATAGTTGTGACGATGCTGGTTGCCCTCCCATTGTCCTCTGATGGGATGATATGCTTCGCTCTGGTGTGTCCTCGTCATTAGAGTCAACTATGCTGTCATCATGGAAGCTCTAACATGGAAAACATTGTTTTATCATGAGTCCAATACTCACCGCTCGTGAGGACTCGGACTCTATCGGCGGTATTCGGCAGTTGTCGGACAGTGTGCGTTCATGGTTTGGGCCTGAGTGCAGGGGGCGGGGTTTACTGGCTGGATACTTTCAAAATCTGGCCTTGGCTTGACGGTTTTTCCAACTTACTGACCCTAGCTTTAAATGAGCCATGATGTTTCCTACAGTGACATTACTATGTGCATGGAAAGGAAACCTTTAAATGACTGAAAGCAGCCTCTCTAATCATTGAAGCACAGTATACATGCATTGTGAACCTGCCTGTGAAGGTGAATCTTACCATATGAATACCGAGCCCTCTATATAGCAGGTAAAACACTGCGACATTGACTTTAGATCAAGGGCCCGTTGACATTTATTACTGCAAACGCTTTCTGCTGCTCAGGGATGTGCCAGCAAAGCACCTGATCACACCTCAGTTTAAGACTGTCGGTCTAAAACTAGCAACGACACTTGCGCTGTGCTGTGCGCCACTTCAGCCGGCAAAAAGATGGGCCCTGATGCTGGAGGATTGCTGCAGTTTATGTTATTAATATATTCCTCATCTAAAATGAATTATTTCACTCACCCATACCACATCCCCTTTTAATCAGATAGATAGTCTGTATGACCTGTCCGGTCCAATCAGAGGACTGAGAGCCGCGCACCACATTACGCACACAGAGACGCACGGCACCGCAGTGCAGCGCTCTTCCTCCTCCAGTTATATAGAGCATTTTGCTCATATACAATAAAACGGAGTTGTTGTCACCATCTTTACTGTTTATTGATCAAATGTCGAAGGAAAACTCCATGAAGAAACACAGGACTGTCAGTAGCTGTGCTGGATTGCTTGTATCCATGGTGCCTCTAGCTGATCAATGAGAAGAGGGCAAAATCCGTGTGTATGGATTGTGATTCCGAGAGCATGGATTTACAAAACCGCTTGCACAGATTTCCACATCCACAACCATGTGACCCTAGAGGGGCCCCGTAGATACGGACTGAGTCAATGAGGAAATAAAACAGCGTGTCTGGTTCCAGAGGGAGGAGAGAGAAACTCAGGTCCCTGATGTTTTCACTGTAGTCTGGACTGCTCACATGTGCCACCTGGTGGTTGTTGGTGTGCACTGCAGCTCATGCAAAATCAGCTGGATAAAATCAAAGTCCTCCCTGCTCTTCTGCTGTGTTTCCGCTACCTTTAACGCCACGGCAATGGCGTCCTCTGAAAGAAGAAACATCTGTAGACTGTTGGTATAAAGCCTGTCGTCAGGTACCTATTTTAGGTGCAGAATGGCAGAACTGTACAGTATGTACCTACAGTCAGGGCTGCAGTTACCATTGAGAACACCAAGGTCATGTCCACCTCTCCTCTTCTGGGAATGTGGGGGTTTTAAAGACCTAAGGAGGATTCACATTCAGTCTGTATCTTAAAATTTGACTATTGTTGTAGACACACTCAAACAAGATGGCTACAAAAGTAATATATTAATCAAAATTAAGCTGTGACAAAATAAACATAATACATATAATACATTGCGGCCAGTGTGGAGAACACATATGGATAAATGTCAAGAGATGTATGTAAATGTAAAATTGTTAATCAGTATTCATTTAACTTTTTGTTTTGTTTTGTTTTCACATGTCCGAAATAAGTTTGCATTCATTCATTCAAAGTGAAAATATTTTTCTTGTATTTATTTATCTTTGTGAGTGTGTATTATGTATCTTTAATAATTACTAGAGATCAGGCTTGCTGAAACATCAATTTGAAGCATTTATTAAAAACGCTGCAAATACAAAATGCAAATGTCTGTATCTGAAGCGTTTTCTATGTGTTATCAGATTGAGGGAGAATGTTTCTTAATATTCTATTATTCTACATGTGAATAAATTCCAGGTTCGATGATACCCATTACAATGTGAACATGTGGTAGACGAGAGTCGGACAGTGAAAAATAATAGTGACTCAGATTCCAATAAATCTAGAAACAGGATTTACATGACAGCTACTTCCATGCCAAGTGTGTTATACAGCATTGCAATCTTTCCCATCGTTAACATCAGGTCTTAAAACTCAGGGTGACAGGGTGAAATGACAAGTATAACCACAGCCAATGGCTATTCTCCAATCTTTATTTTTCTGACATATGGATGGATCCTGTCTTTCAGAGCGTATTGTGTGATTGTAGGCCATCACATACTGTCAGTGCAGGCTGACGTGTTAGATACACTGAATACAGAATCGGCTTGTCTGCAGTGTGCTGAGGCTGTCTTTGACAGTGTAGCGCTGTCTGTGTCACACTCTAACAGACAGCCAAATAACCCCTTGGCAGTGTAAACAAAGAGAGATTACACCCTGGTGAGTGGAGGGAGTCTGCCTGTGTGCTCCCAGCATTGAGGGGAGAAAGGATGGTTGGTTACAGCAGAGAGAGAGAGAGAGAGAGAGAGAGAGAGAGAGAGAGATGGTAGGTAGACAAACACTGACTGAGATGCCAAATATGGAGGATAATGGTTTAAAATACCCAGAATGCACTCTGTGCTTTACTCCTTTTGGTGGAAAATGTTGAGGCTCAATGGCTATAGCATTAAGTGCTTTGTATTTTTTTTTTAAATAAGTACAAAAGTTTATCTTGTGATATTTTAAAGTGAATCTGAAAAACAGGCTTTTTAATATTTTTATTTAAGTAATAGTAATTAATAATAATTGCTTAAAGCAGGACTATCCAACCTTTGAGATAAGAAGTAATTTCTTTCTCTCACAGATGCAAAGTTAAATGAATAAGCAATAATTATGCAGTGTATTAATTTAAAACAAAATTAGCTAATGAATATTAAAGTTTAGATATATAGTATAATAGGTAGCCTACCTATACCGTATTATAACTTCTGGCAATAGTGGCCCTTTTCAGCATAAAAGCCCTGACACACCAGGCTAACAGGCAACAGTTTACTATTTGTGAGCATCTGTGGTCCTAGTTGTTACGATGTGTCCCGCAACTGCCATCATTGTCAATGTATACTGCTGGGTTGCGCAGCAAACGGTTAGCTGAATTTTGGTGGGTTTATCATCCACTCTGCAAAAATGGCTCAAACAGAGAAAAATAAACCTTAAAAGACATATCAAATAAAACAACTTTCTGAGAACTATTCAACAATCCCGTGCCTGGACAATAATGCAGTTGAAAAGCTCCACATGTTGCAATGAGAAACCGAGATGAAGTGTGTCATTAAGCTGCTGCTCTTATTAGGTCATGGTTGTTTTCGATCATCACCATTACCTGCGGTGCAGCACAGCCCAATGAATGAGACGGGGAAGAGGACTGAGAGTGTGTTATAACAATAAACTCTGCTTCTGTAGATATGTGTGTGTTTGCGTGTGTGTCCTCTAACCTTGCTGTCTTACTGGGCCAGCTGGGGAACATCAGTGTTTGCGATGGTGGAGCATGATTGAGATAGTGTCATCTCGCCTGGCCTGAAGCCCCAAGTGCATTATGGGTATGTCACACCATTATCCAAGACATTTGGCATATCTGAGAAGGAACACTGCCTTCTTTCCTTTTCTCTCTCCCTTCCTATACTGAATAGTTCATATGCTATTGCCTGAGAGCTCTCTGTTTCAACATAACAGTCTCTTCCTTAATATCAATTTAAATCTTGAAGTCTCTGTCTTACAGCTGCAGTTCTGATCCCAAAGATCCCCTTGTCCATCCAAAACAATCTGATGTAGGTCTGTTGTGTAGGTCTCTGGTGGATGCATTGCGACTGATCCTAATCATTCACAGGCTGGGTGGTGTCAGATATCCTTTTATTCTGGGAACTGATCCCAGATTAGGTGCTTTGTCCCTAGCTGGCACTGTCCCATACCCCCTCTGTTATGAAGTCAGGTCTTATGATGATTTTCATCTCACAAAGTCCATATCATAACAGGATTTGTTGTAAACGGTAGTGAGATAAGAACCCAAATGCAGATGATGGCAGGAAATTGATGCCATGCTCAAATGGAGTTTTATTGACTACAGTGAACAGGCCTGCCTAACCAAGACTTGGCAACTGTTGCTGTATGGTGTAGAACTAACATTAGGTTCTAATGATCAAACACAGTTATTTCACTTAGAGTTATGTGCATATGGTTATCTGATAAAGTAGAGATCTGCACCCAATACTCAACAAGGACAAGAAGCAGAGTGCATCAGAAACTATTCAGACCCTCTCAACATTTTGCTATGCTGCAGCTGTAGGCCAGAATCTCTTAAATTAATTTTGTCTACCATCAATCTTTACTCAATACCCCATAGTTACATTAAAAAGAAAAAGAAACTAGCTCACTTTTGCTCAGGTGAATTTTACAGTATCTTGATTATCTTTGAGATGTTTCTACACCTTGATTCAATCAGTGAGTCCAAATGTGGTGAATTCATCGCGATCTGGCCTTTATGGCAGAGTGAACAGAGGGAAGCCTCTCTTCGGTAACATACACATGAAGCCATCAAGTCTGATAATGCTTTGTATTAAGGTTCTTGTAATAAGCATTAATTAATAGTTGATAAGGCACATATAAGACCTTATAAGATGCTTATTAACATTATGTATAGTCAACTATACAGGGGTTAATAATAGCATAATTAACGTGTGTGTATACAGGCCTTTGGAAAAAAACAATTAGAAGTAGAACAAATAGGTTTTTAATTAAAATAAATACACAACATTTTAACATATAAAGACAAACTATTTTTCTAAAATATGCACGCATAGCAACTGCTGGAAACAACAATCAAAGAATGATACATGCTACTAAGGGATGGGACACTGGCGATATTATTGGAATAACTCAACTTAAGACTAATGTATTCCTTTTCCTAAAGTATTTCAAAAAAATACTTCCAAATAGGCAACAGCTTCCCTGACTGCCATCATCAATATCTGTACTGCCAAAAATGGCATCCAAACATTTTTCCAAGCTTGTGTTCTCTTGTATGCTGATCCTTCAACTTTGCATCCTTTCAGGGGCATCAATGTAAAGTTCTGCAATTGGTGCATTCGAGGCCATTATGTTGCTCCCACTGTTTTGCAAGTAGCAGTCATAGGTTTCTTCCTCTTCTAGTTCCTCAACACTGTCTGATAACTTCCAATTACTTCCTCGCGACCAATTGTTAAAGAATAAGTAAATTTGGTTTTAGCTTCAGTAAAGGATAATAAGGAATACTGTGGTCTACTCAATCACCTTAAAACTTCAATGAGGTAAACTACCTATTGAACACTAATACTGTAGTATCCAGCTGCCCTAGCCTAACATAGCTGCAACATTGTCCCAGCTTTAATTAAATGCCACAAACTTGTTGAGCATCCCCATCCACACTGTTATGCTGAATTAAGTCACCATTATAATACATTAAAGATAAACAGCAATTAATAAGGGTGGTAAACATTGCCACCACTATGGTGCCTAGGATAGCTGGTCGGCAGCAGGTAAAATCTGACTTCAATTTTGCTAATTTCTGCAGATGTTTGGTCAATACTCTTCCAAATAGTTAAAACATCCTATCAAGCATTTGTATTTTGAGAGCCACAGAGTGTCATTCCAGATGCAAATATTTGCAGATGGTATAAAAATGAAGTCATCTGGTTAACATATTTAAAAGTAATCCCAGTGTTTTAAGGCAGGGGCAAATGTATACGAAGCAATTGATAAAATGTGTAATACATACAGTATGTCTTTTGAACAGTGCAACTAGCCTTCACGTTACACTTTTACATTTAAATCAAAGAAAGGAATTAAGAAACTAAATAAACCTCTGCAGGAGTTCTAGAAGGAAAAATAATCTTCTGCTATCCTGAATCCAGCCCTCGAAACAAAGCCATAGTTCCCTGCATATATACTGCAGTATTCTGACCCCCAGGTTCTGTCTCTCTTCTCAGTATTGCCTATTACAGTTAATTTCTAAACTTGTTGTTGGTCTCAACAGCACAAACCTATTGTAATTCCTGGCTATGGATACATAAAGGTCCTAATATGTAGGGTTAAGTGGTACCTAGGGGTATAGTTGCCGAATGAACACCCCTCGTCACCATCCCCTATGGTTGCTGCTAAAAATGTAAAAGGTGTGAAAGTAAAAAGCTCATTCAAAGGTAATCGAAAATACTGATTTTTAGTTTCAGGAGATAATAATACACTAATACACTAATGAAAACATAATTATGAAAACTATATTCCATATTTGCCCCTAAATCCACTGGACCTTTCAAAGAAACCACTCAGTAGTTTAGAAACCATCCTGTTCAACATGGAAGACAATAATAATCACTGAAAAAGTTAAATGAATCAATTTCTGCTGACATAAATGTGCTATTATATGATACATCATAGTCATAGTGAAGACTGCTTTACTGTAGTCATAAAACATACACACTAACTGGGATCCATTGTTGTTTACAAGGGTGCGTAAGTCTGCAGGCCAGGTTGAGAATGTTGAGAATGAAAGTTTTTTCAACCATGCCAAACTTTTTTAACAGACATGCTTGGGTCAGCATTGATATCTTGTGAGTTGACACAGGGGTAAAAATAAAGATAAGATAAAAATAAATGTGGAGTCAACAGACAGTTGACTTCCAAACAGACTTACAGTATGTTTCTTCTCTTAGATACACCCAGCCCCCCCACCGTTCTGTTCCTATCAGGGGCTATCTGTGTCAACAGACCCTACTCTCTCCTACATCTCCCTCTGTCAGGGGCTATCTGTGTCAATGCCCGCCCCCCCCCCACTGTCTACCACAGCTAATAGGCCTGTCAGCGCTGTGACATTGCAGGGTCGAACCACGTGACAGCACTGGACATCATAGCCGTTGCCCATTAGTGAGCGTGACTTGCCTGTAATGTCAGCACTGTGACACGCCTGATTCACTCGCTTACACACTGACCATGATATCATATTAGCCGAGAGGCCAAGGAGGAGTGACCCTAATGAATATCAATAGGATAGGATGCGTTGAATGGCACATGGTTTTGTGTCAATTGCCCAGTTTTGATATCGCTGGTGACAATTTTACATCCTCTGCAGGAAACCAGAGACACAGGGAGGTCAGGATAAGCTTTAATGAATGGGGGAAGCAACAGGATGATTAATTAGTTAACAATTTATATTAATGTTCATTGAAAGACCTCAACTTAGAGCGCAATTAATTCTAATTAAAAGAGCGGCTATGGTTATGTCAGCAAGTAAAAAAAAGAAAAGAACTAACAATATAATCAGGCTAATTAAATGGGGGTGGTCTGAAATCCTGCAGTTATCAAGAACCGATGATGCCTGAAAATAAAGTGAAGTTGATCCATGTGTTTATGTACAAACACATAAAACAGCTTGTTTTACAAACAAGTCACAACAGTACCTCAATTCATTACAAGTGCATGAGATTACACAGGGAAAAAACAGACGAGGATCATGATGCAAACCTAAATCATGCATTCCTAGGTGTGAGGAAATTGAAAAAAAATGAAGAGTACTGTGGGTTTATATCAGTTCCAGACATTTTTCCTCATCCTTTCATTCCCTTATTTAATTCTCTGCCCTCCCCGTTTCGTTCAAGTTTGAAATCCCCATAAGACAACGGGAGATTGACGTTTGTTCAGCAGAGTTCACAGTGGAGGAGCTGGTGTGATGCACTGAGCCCACCCAAAACTGTCAAGACCAACAAACAGCTCGTCTCCGCGCCGACGCCAGCTGAGATATCACTACGCATGTCACTGCAAATGGACCACATCCTCTGTGTGTGTGTGTGATAAGGCCACTCACCTCCATATGACCTGATCTCTCTTCTCCTGGCTTCCTCTGTCTTTCTCCCTCATCCTACATCCCCACTTTTTGTCACTTTAATTCAATATGCCCTTCTTCCTCCCCGCTCCACTCTGCTGCTCCTGTCGCACACACACACACACATGCAAATGTTAAAACTTCTAAACCTCTTAGATAAGACTCCCTGTGCCAATCACCCTTCACTACTTTTACTCACAGTGACAACCTTCTGTCCATCAAATGCCACAATTGTCGCCTTATGTCTGATGGTGTTCGGTGTCACGCACCAGCTTTAGCTTGTCACACTCCATCTGTCTGTCAGCGTGTCTCTCCTCTGTGGCCCCGCTTTCAATCAAGCCTGTCAGTCAGCTTGTCCCCAAGCCGTCTTTTGGTCTCCCCGTCCGTCAAACGCCAATTTAATTTGTTCATCAGTTTGTGAGTCCTTTCGCCGGTTTCCTCTCAATATCATTGGACCTTCTTGAAAACATACGCTAACACTTACATAACGGGACGGCGAGCTACCAGGTAGCTGAGAGCCATGCTGCACTGACTGACATCCCATGATTGAACCCGTTCAGCAGTGACACGTCCCAGGCTACCTTGATCTCCTGACTGCTTTGGGAAATGATGGAAGTAGGCGTGAAGAAAACTTCATTCTCCTTTTCTTTCTCTCTTATTGTCTCTCTCTTATTCTCTCTCTCAGTCTCTTTTTTAATCTAACTTTGCGTGTCAAAACGTCAATTCCACACCAAGGGGATGTGACAAGCTCCAGGGCCCGGGGGGGACAGCTCGAAATAGAGGGCCCTGGTACAAATTGATTTTGATTTTCCTCCAAATCAGTCAAAGTGTTTGGCTTTAATGCGAGCTGATCAGAGAGCCACTTGGAGCACGACAGGATGAGGAGAGCGGGACAGTAACTGGGGAGATTAGCCCTGTCACTCCACAGATCAGTGCCCATCACTGTTGCTCACATACACACATAAACATACACACTGAACATTCTTGATTTCTCCAAAAAAGCCAACACACATCCAGTAGCAGCACACATGTAGTTGTTATGAGTTGCACTTATGGCTTTAGCTCTCATGGCCATGCTCATCAAGACGCGCGCAAACATTGCGATTTGAAGCCCACACAACCACATTACTGCTCTCGACACACACGGGCACAAACACACACCTTCTCCTCTTATCACTGTATCTGTCAGCTATGTAGTACATACAACAAGGTAGTGCACAGTTTACAAAACCCTACTGGATCTTTTACATAACACCATTGAAAACTGCAAAACAGTCATGCACACAAACACACACACAATTGTCTTTCCTTGTAGCCTTTGTAGATGGTTTGGGGGAAAGTGAGTAGAGTGTAGCTCTGCTGACACTGTCATTCATGTTCAAGTTATGCTTGTCTTGTAAGAGTAGTTTGTTTATTGGTTATGGTGGTGGTTGCTGTTTACAAAGTGATTCTGCAGTAAGATGGTTTTATCACTTTTAAACTTCACTTACTAGTAAATAACATCCCTAATGGGAACAATTATGCTGAGCCTTGGAATGAAGAATGTCAGGTAAGTCAAGTTCAAGTACATCACAAAGTGACAGTTATCTTGGACCTCTGTCTGATTTTGTTCAGTTTCATAAGAGAAAATGTTTGCTCACATATTTATGTACAGACAAACAAACTGAGCATGGTCCTTCATCTGGGGAAATCTGGACCTTTCCCCTGAAGAGCCGACAGTGGGAGCTGCTGATGGTGATTTGGGAGAGTGTCATTACATTGCATTTCAATAAACTCCAACTAGTCCTCCTGTCTTCCTTCCATCTCAAAAGGGAAAGAGTTTGAGGTCAAAGGAGATATATGATGCTTATTTTCAGTTTAATGATTTCATACATTTATTTTGGGTTAGTACTAGAATAGGTTTACATAGTTTTCTAATATAGTCACCAACACCACCATTGTCCCTGTGTCTGAAATAAATAAGCTCATGTGTCATTTAGCCTGTACAGTGGATTTAAATGTCCCCGAAGGCTCCTCCAGCTCTGGTCTCTCTGGGCTTGGCTAACCTGGCTAACTAGGCTAAGCTGACTAGCATGCTAAAGCTGATAGACAACAACTGGCGCCAAAACCTTCTGGGTTAAACTTCTGGGCACTGAGGAACTAGCATCGACTACACAGCATCTTGACTATATGTTGTGCTATACCCAAAAAAAACCACTAACACATGCCAATATCTGACTTTTGTCTTTAAAGGTACAGTGTGTGTGTGGTATTGAAAACAAAACAACTCTTATTTTGGGTGATTATACACTAAATAAAACATACTTATGAATATTATATTCCATTTCTGCCAAGTCTGTTCTGCTAGATGCCACTACATCTTACACACTGTACCTTTAATGTGAATGTGTACAATCAGCATTCACTCCCGTGTCAAATGACTCAGCAGTAGTCACAGGTGTTTATTGGCTCCAGCTCCTCTCGGCTGTGCTAAAAACACCCAGATGGACATGATAATTTTGAGATGTCTCACTCCTAATCAACTTGCTCCAAAAAAAAAACAAAAACAAAAAAACAATGTGTCCAATGCAGATTGTTATTGATTAAGGCTTTTTAAAAACAAGTTTAATGTCTTCTGGATGTTGTCTGATGAGGCATAAAATCCATTTGCTTTCCATTTGTTCCCTGTTAACTCCAGCGCAATCGTGCTGATGAATGTGACACACAACATAAAAAAACAAAAAGGCATACTCATCTTCGAGCAATGTGAAAGGAGTCAATCGCCTATTGTTTACATACGTTTAAGAAACAAACATATACAGTAGGTGCTAATTTTCATGTAAAAGTGGTATTATATACACCATTTCATAAGGGTGCTGTGAATTTACCTTAAAAGATGTCAATACAGTTTATAAGAGGTATTGCAGGATAGTGTCTTATTTCCTAATGGTGTGTTCAGACCAAACGCAAAGGCCAGAACACTCCACTGTACATTAGCTGTAAGCTAGCGGGCAACAGCGGGCAGTGAGCGTGTCTTTGTTTAAATTCAGTTTAGTCTCATAGCTTCTCTCTTCTTCTTTTTCCTCTCTCCTCTCTATGTTCAGAAAATAAAGTACATTTCCTCTCCAGCTCCAGCTTTGCCAGCTCTCTAGCTGCAGTCAACACAGTACATAAACACCCTACAATGGAGGACAGCCGCGGATCACTGCTGCAGGCAGGTTGATGAATACGCATCATTAGCACTGGCCATCTTGAGAAGAGGCGAATTTGTGTCAATTCACAAATCTTTGCATTAACTTTGTATGTAACCTAAACCTGCAAGAAATTGACTTTGTTTGGTCTGAGTGCACTATACACCTCCCCTATAAACTCCATCACAAACATTCACATGTAGGAAGACCTTTCATCTCTAATCAGACACTGTGGCTACATGGGCTCCTTTAGTGCTGGAAAACAGGATGTAGTTCCTCTTTTGCACCAAACAGAAACTAATTCTTGCCGTGAGGTATGTTGCCAAATCCAACATGTTGTCACACAATATGAAATAACTGTAGAAAGAACTTCATTTTGTAAACTGAGTCATTAGGTAAAGACCGGCCTACTGAATCCTTCATATATGGTAGAAAGCAAATGACTGATGGCTGCACATCATCACCCTGTAGCTGAGAAAGTGTAGCATTGGGCATGGGGACGGACAAGATGCCCCTGGCTTCACCACTTGGTACATCTCCCTGCGCCGGTGTCTGCTCATTTGCAAGAGCTTGATGGCCTTGAACTCGCTGAGTGGATGGGAAGTGACAGCATCAAAGCCTGAGCTGAGCCAGTCAAACTTCACAGCCCCTCCTGTCAGCAAGAATCCCACGGGGAGGGAGGGAGGCAAGGAAAGAGAGAGGGAAGGAGGGAGATAGAGACAAAGAGACAAAGGAGAAGTTTTCAGGGAGGAAATGTGAAAGCCCATCACTGCAGAGCACCAACCAACCGCTTCCCATTACCACAGACCATGCCAACTTAGTGATCTTCAAACACTAAGAGGTAAAAGCCTCTTGCATAACAATAACGCTGCTCTTTGGATGTATGCATATTAATCTATACATATACTGTATACAGCCATATATTTCTTACTCCTACCCCTGAGCTTACTTTCATGCCAGTTTAAGTCCTGTTATGTTTTTTATAGACTTTAAAAGGCCGGAGAGAGGATCAGAGGCATGTTTCCCATGAGGTCAGCACTTTCTTCCAGCACCAGGGATGGGCTTTAAGGTGCCTTGTAATGTGCAAGGAGACGGGACCTAATAGATTGATACACAGGTTTTGACATGCTATTTGAGCGTGCAGGCCCGCTGTAATTGGCCACGTCATCATGCATTAAATTAACGATATATAGAGGAGTGCCCTGAGACGAGTGTCTTGGCCCGATCCGTCAGCCATCAGCACAAAGTGCATGTGACAGGCCTCTCTGAGAGGAGGAAGAGAGAAGAGGAGAGAGGTGCTTTTTAAAAGTATTACTCTGATAGACATCTGAGCTCAAACTCTCTTTCTCCACTCGCTGGCTCTCTTTCCAGTCATCTAGAAACCATCAAGCCATCAGGGACTCATTCACACCTGGTATGCCAGACTAATGCACTTAACTAGCTTGCAAGATAGAAAACAAGACATACTTTAAATCTTGATGAACTACTTAAGTAACTACATAGTCCAAACCCAAAAGTCAAATGCCAGTCTTGAAAGTTCACTCAACTGCCTTGGTTAGTTTGTGGTTTTGTCAATTTAGAGCTTAAAGATGACACAAACTATGGTCTTGACTTTCTTGATACTGTAGATTAGCTTGTCTCCATGGAATATGTACCAAAGGAAGGGTTCTTTAGAGGACAACATTTATTTTGTTACACAACTTTTGTAATTAATTTTTTGTTACTGTGACCAGTGGTGCACAATATGATAACACTGTACTCACCAATGACATTTCTGAAAGCTCTGATTAGTCAGATTAAACACATGTCCAAATCTGTCATCAGGAAAGGGGTTAAAACCCTTGGCTGAACTGATTTGGAGTTTTCTGTTAGCTCATGGAAGCTATTTAACTAATCAGTAGAGAATACTCAAACTTGGATTATGGTTGTTCATACCATAATGGAATCCATTGCTGAACTCCTGATAATGGCTAATTTGGTCAGTTTACTGTGGATTTGGTTTGCTTTAAGAGAGGAGAGAAAGCCTGTTTCTGAACTTAGTCTAGTCATTAGAGGTGTGAAAATGAACCGATATGAATCGGATATGTGTTTTAAAGTTGAAGATACCACTACACTGGTACGCAGACCTACCGATCAAACTAAATGTACTGTCAACCGGTCGATGGCCCAATTTTAAAGTTATGAATTAGTTGAGTGAAGATGCTATGCTGCTACTTCCTCACAGCATCTTCAAACTCTCATGAATGTTCGAAGGTCAGCGTGAGACTCTCGCGAGATGCGGCATAGAAACGTTAGCGTAGGGTTGCCAAGGAAACAAAAGCAATATGTCCAACAACGCCGACAAGATTTACAATGCAAGTCTGAAAGAGATTTGGATTTTATAAGAAGGACGGAAAGTTGGACCAGAAGCAGGCCAGTTGTAAACTCTGTAGAACAGCATTTAAGTACAGTGGTAGCATGTATCTTAGCATTCACCTGGTGAGACGGCAAGGTGAAACCTGTGCAGACGACAAGGATGCTAGTAAAGCTAGCACTAGCAACAACACGCATGATAAAGACACAGAGATCAAACACTTTTTCCAGCCACAACTTAGCCACAACTCGTTGAGGTCTAAGGTAATCACATCATCTATAGCCTGCTTTATTGCTAAGGACTTACGACCCGTCCGCTTTTGAAAGTGTTGCTATCATTAGCTGTATTCTGTGACGGTAGTACTACACACTGTTAACTGTCATTGTCTACTGAAATATGTACTGAATTAAACCATACTGCACACTGTTTACTGTCTACTGCACAGTGCATGATCCAACTTTTGAGTTTGTTATCAGTAGTAAACATTTGTCTGATTGTTAATCATAGGTCTGATTTTATACACTGATCATTACTAGGAAGCAGAGGAGACAGACAGTCAGGGACATCCAGTTCAGAGAGGTCCAATGCAGACAGATCCAGCTCAGAGAGACCCTGCTCATGGAGACCCAGACAACAGGAAAGTTGAAGTTGAAAGATGAAGATGGTAATAGATCAATAGTAAGAAAAATACATAGGATTCCCTGGTCTTCCCTGGTCTTATGAAATATTTATTCAAAGGTAAGCAATGCCACTTTTATATAATTGACTTATTCTAACTTTTTAATAGAAAATGAGAGTCTACATAAAACTAATAATTGAATTGGATTGGATTGTATCGTACCGAAACCAGATTGAGTCGTACCAAATTGGAATAGAATCATACCGAATCGTTCTATAATAAAAAGAATGGTCCCTGAATCGTATCATAGCCCATGTATCTAAATACGTATCGAATCATCTTATAAGGGAGAGATGCACACCCCTACTAGGTATACTTTAACTTGTCTAGAATATTTCCCTTGTATCAAGTACTCTTGGTGTCTTTCTGTGTGTGATCAATAGCAATAGATCAATAGAGTTAAATCTCCTACATCAGATCAGTAGCATTCAAGGAAAATTGGCAATATGCTCATTGCTGCTCACACATAAGGTACATTTAGTTTAGAATATTCTTTTTGAATCAAGATGCTGAACTTTGCTCATTGTTCACCTGAGGCGTTCTGATGGAGCTTCTCATATGAGATATGATTTGCTAGTACTTAACTAAAATTGCAAGATGCTCATGCGATGCATTTATTCTTGAATATTTCCATTGATTTAGGATATTGTTACTATCCTGCCACAGCTTTATTTATGTAGATATTCATTCATGTATTTTCTGAGAATGAACAAGAAGCACTAAGCTGAACTGCAGCATGCAGGGATGCAAGCTTCCTCTCCTGGTAAAAAAGGTGACAAATGTTTATTTCTTAATGTTTACAATGCATCATTGTCAGGGAAAAAATGAGGGTGTGCCTCAGGACGTGTCTATAGTCCGTTTACTGTATCCTTTCTGATTTTAACACGTCAGAGCCGCAGAGCCACATCACACCCCAAATTATTCCTTATTTGGTATTTTTGTTGTCGATTTAACCAAAATTTAGGTTCATTTATTTGTTTATTAGGGGATATTTGCTCTCTCAGCAGAATCCACATCACTACTCTGATTCATTTAGAACTTTTTCCACCAAACCCGAACAGCTTAAACATTTGCTGTAATGGTTAATTCCTTGACTCAAGTGTCTCTGACAGCAACGCTTATTATTTTAGATGATCTGTCTCACTTTGCTTATGAACCACTTTAGTGTTGAAATGAGAGTTCAGTTTCAAAGATCATTTAACTGGCCCTGTTTAAACAACACCTGGCCGTAGTCTGGCTCCAATGATCTTTCACTGTACCTTTCCACCACTGACTTTGTATTTTCAACATTATTCTCATAATGATTGCCTGCCAGAGGAACATGTCTACATTCCCTCTGATAGCCATCCAGGGCCATGGTGGCAGGACACTAGTGCAGTATGACAGGCCTGGATCAGTTGCTGTTCCAAATGAATGACGTGAAAATAATGCTATCACCAGTTTCTAACAATAAATTCCGACAAAAAAATCAGGTAACTTTCACTCAGTCAATGTTTCCATAAATACTGCTACTACTAGCTACTGAAACTTACATCAGGCTCTCACCAATCAATGACAGCATCTGGAGCTTCTCAGCATGGGCAGCCTATAATGACATTCTAATCTGTCAAACAAGGCCTCAATTCAAAGAAAAGAATGGAAAATATATCATTAGCTGCTTTGGGAGTTAGAGTTAGACTGTGCTCCGGTATGTGCAAATGGCACCTAGATTAGTTTGCACCAGTGAAGAAATGATTAAAAAGTCTCACCTTGGGCCCCTTCTCACCTACGGCCTGCTGCTTTATGTGACTGGCAACTGTGCGTGTCCATATGTGTGCGTGCACATATGCCCACCCAAATGTGTGTGTGTGTGTGTGATGGAAACACTGACTCCTCTAATCTTTAAATTACCTCCGAAAAAGAGAGCGCTGACCTTTACACAGAAGTTATATAAAGTTCAATTTAACAAGCCTCTCCTCTATGATTTATTAACTTGAAATCTGAAGTGGAGCCCAGTTCTTTGCTGCTGTGCCACTTCTGAAATCATGGGCAGAGAGAAAAGTATCACCTGTGGAGGATTTCAAGAGTCTGCAACTCTTTCCAAGTTTGTATCGGTGTGAGTTACATGCTCTCATTTGGTTTTGTCTCAGCTATTCCCCAGTTGAACATTAGCGCTTGTATATTAGCTCAAGTGGCAGCTCAAAAATGACTCAGGCATTGAAAAGCAATCATGAAAAGTGAGTCATGCTTCTGTGCCGTATGTGTCAGTTCATTTCCCCCTCTTTGGTCTTTGGTTTTCTTTGGCTGCTTGTGTCATTTCATCCCCTCACCTCTTTACTCCCTCCTCCCATGTTAAAAAAAACCCCCGTCCGATCCACCTCCCTCATCCCTCTTACTGTACAGCTTGAGCTCCAAAGAGCAGGTTTATTTTTTTTAAGATGGGAAGAAAGGAGGGGCAGTTCTAGAAATAAGTAAGAGGGAGCGAGACAGACTGAAAGGACAGAGCTAAACAATTGAGATGAGAGGGTGAATGACATAGAGAGAGAGAAAGATTGAGAAAAGGGGAGGATGGGAGGAGGGAGATCTCCATAGAGCAGCCGTGCGGTGTTTGAAGCAGGAAGCTGGCTAGACAACAGAGGCAGCTTTATTCCACAGACACAATGAGCAAACGCCACAATGGGAGTCATGCCGAGAGCAGGCCTGCACTACACTGAGGCGCACACACAGGATTAAAGCGAGCACACACTTCAAGATCCACCCCATGAAAGGAAAGGGAGGGGATATATCTTACACACAGACACCAACAGAGAAAATAGAACACAAAATGCTATCTGGGGAGCTTCTTTTGATGAAGACATTTTGTGAATAGTGTGATGTTTGCTAACCCTTTCATAAAAGCTGTAGGTACATTGTGTCTGGCAAGCACCTTTTTTGGTGTTTTGAGAGATGATCCCAGCATTAGGGTGAGCAAAAAGGGACAAGTGGGGGAGCAAACATCACAGGTGCTTAAACAAACCTCTTGTCCAAATCGGCTGTTTGTCATTGGTGGGGATTTTTCTTCTTTTTTATCCTCTTTCCCTCAGTACACCTGAGCCGTGATGCCACTCTCCTGCTCTGTGTCTAAAGCTGTCGAGACAGATTTGCATAGAAAAGCCCTTTGCATATCAAACAGCTGGGACACAGAGCTCACATCATCTCTCATTGATTTACAGGGAGATGCATGTTGTGCTGACATGCTGGAGTGCATGTCCCCTTTACCTCCATCTGCCCTTTGTAGGCATATCTTAAACGATCACGTTGCGTGCGTCTATTCTGCCACGGTGCAACAATGTGTATTTGTGCACACACATGCTCTTGTGGGATAGAGGCCGTGTGTGTGAGTGTACGACCCTACCTCGTTCACTACCTCTACCACACACACTCACACACACACACACACACGCACACACACACTCACACACACACACACACTCTCCCGGTCAGCCCTCTTCTTGACAGGGTGCAGTGTGGCTGCTAATAAGGGTATTCGTCACGGCAGCAGCTCGCCGTGACAGCGCTCTCCGACCGGCCGCCTCACAATTGTCCCTCAAATATGAACTTATCATTTAATTACACTTGGGGAGGGACTTGATTGCCTTGTCAAGATGCAGGTTAGTTAAGAGGAGAGAGATCTTGGCTGGCGACAACCTTGCCATCCTGACAAGCGCTCTGCTCATCACAGGATCTTCTAAGCTTCACGTCGGCCCCGCAGTGAGATCTCATTTCTCCGCCTCGTCTTCCTCTCCTGCCTTATAGTCCCTCTTAATCGCATGGTTTTTAACTCATCACCCTTTTTAGTTGGCTGTAAGAGAAGTTGCCTTCAGGATGTGAGGCAGTTAAGTGTATTTTCTATTGTACCTCCATGCAGTTTCATATCCCCATTTGTTTTCATTTATGAATGCAGTTTTGTGTGAATTCAGAGTGATGCAGTTTGCTGGTGGGTAAGTGTCGGCTGTTTTGCATGTTGAAATCCCATTCCTTCGCTTGCCCTAAATTAGTCCGGTGTCTGAGGTAATGAAATCACTCACGACATTAGGAAGTAACTTGGCATTCCTTTTTATTTCCTGTGCACTGCTTAACAGTTCTCCTGGGGGAAACAGGCTCTTGCCAATGAAAGTTCCACCCTGGCAAGAGCTGAGCCTTCACAAATGAAGACATATGTCACTAAGAGAGAGAGAGACTGGAGAAAAAAGGCCTGGAGAACTTTTTAATCCAGCACATACCTCTCTGTTAACAAAAAGGCCTCATAAATTCAACCTTTCCAATGAGACACAAATGAAATTTGGAGCCTGAAGTTTTGCCCATTTCTCTCCTGGATGATTGGAATGAATATGGGGTAGTTAAAGTTTAATATCCTATTATGTGTGTCTGTTTAACTTGCCTGGTTGCCTGGACTGTCAGAGACCTCTCTCTCTCTCTTTCTTTCTTTGTATCTCGCTCTCGGGGATTTTTCAATATTTTCCAGGGCTTATGAGCTCAAATATGCTTTTTTATTCAACACGTTGTGCCTCCAGAGGAAGATTTGTGTCATTTAGAAAGGTTGAGGAAGGAGCTGTGGATGTGACACACAAAAGTGCAATATAATGTAAACCAGCTCAACACAAAAACATTTCAATTGAAAGATGGAAAATATTACACAAAACAAAAGTAAAGTAGAAAATACTGATTGCACAGTGTAATGGCTGCAGAAAAATGACACCATCCGCATAAAGATTGGTCTCTATACTGCAAAAGAAAAAACACTGATGGAGGAGGCAATGAGGGTGAAGAGTGACAGAAACCAAGGTAAAACAGAAGTGAATGGACTGGCATTCACTCAAAGAAAAGCTCTGGTGTTGTGTCAAAGCTTGTTCCCCTGCTGACGTGTGTTTCCCCTTGAGACGGTTCAAAATGGGCATTCTTTCTAATAGATCAGTAAGTAACAAAATCTGCTATTTATTAATATAACCGGATGTTTTACTCTACCTTTTCATAGCACTGAGATCAGGGTTTCTAGGTCCAACTGGGATTCTACCACCATTAACAGTGGCCATGTTGCTATCACTGTCTCTTCGACAGCAGCGCCATCAAGTCAAAGTTGATATTATGTGATTCTCATCAGTAATTCTCATCAGTAATTAACTTTTTTTATGTTTATATACATATATATATATATATGTATACACATATGTTAACTTGACTAGGGAACCCTACACATGCAAAACTAATGCTATATAGTTACTTACAGCATCATAATATGAAGCTTGACCCGTGATTCCACTGTTTTATTCTGTCCTCCATGCGACTTCATATCCCGAGAATTTCAGAAGCAGAGTGTCATGCCTGAATGATGTTGTTGACTTTGTCAGATTGTGTTTGTGTCATCATTTCTCCTTGATTTGTTTGCATCTACTGTAGTTGAGTAGGCTACGTAGTTAAATTGTTTGGTTATTTGTCTGTTTGTGTGTTTATTGTTATATTTCCGACTTCATTTTGCTGTAGAGACTGAGTCAGCATCGGGTGTTTTATTTTGAAAACTGACCGAATGCACTACAGTGTTCCACCGACTGACTTCCTGTGTGGCTTGATCTGAAGCGGTCCGCTTCCAACAAAAATAGACTCGCCACGGGACACTGCTGAAACGTGCCATGGGAAACATTAGCATCTTCTAGAACAGTCGCGATCAGCTCCGCAGACCATGTTGCAGCAATGACGGGCCCAATGGAAACTGGGGGTTAGGGCCACTGACTAAAGCTGCCATATTGATGAGTTGGAAGTGAGAATATGTTTGTTATGGCCATGTCTGTACAGTATATGTACAGTTTTGTTTCCCACCAGATTGTTTACATGAGTGCATGTGAATAAATAAGAATTCAGCAGTTGGGAAGGATGAATGGAAAGCTCATTACATATAGCAAATTAATAAAGAATTCTTGTATTCAGCTAATATTCACAGCTAATATTCAGATACGATTGTGTTATAAGGAAAATCTTAAATAATTTAGCCAATGCTCCAAATTAAGGTGATCAGTAAGGGAGTGATCTGATTAATGACCTAATGCATGTATATGTAAATTTCACAGTACTGCAATGCGTGAAACCTAATTTCTCATTTTGTGTATGGAAATGTATGCAGATACCAATATGTTCTGCTCCAGCTCTACTTTTTGTATCAATATAAAAGCAACCTGACTTGCCTCTTAACTGATGGACAGAAAGATGTGAAGCAGTTGGGATGTGATCGTATGCAGGGCTCTTCTTCAAAGAGATTACACTCCTTTCAGCAGCCTTGCTGTCTTCTCATTTCTTGTGATTATTATATTTTTCTTTCTTTCTTTCTTTTTTTTTTAACCTGGACCCTTTTCCCTTTCCCCACCATGACTGTGATAAACCTGGTAATACGCTGAATGCACCATACACACATTCCACATCTGCATCACATTCTGATGTGACAAGCGTGGAGGAGTAATTGATTACATTAATAGCTAATTGCTGCCTCATAATTGGATCTGACTCAATTAAAAAACCTCTGGGTGATAGTAATGAAACAGGGCGCTGCGGCTGAGCGGGTGGCATCGCGACCACGCTAGCTGGTGTGCCACAGGCAGAGAGAGAGTGAGAGAGGGGGAAAGTGAGCTCTTGATACACCTGCAATGCTAAATCATAAGCGCCTCACTAGATAGAGGCTGGCCTGGGAATGCTTTGTGCTGTTTTTGCAATTCCTCAATGCGGATTTATATCTTTTGCTTTGGGAAAGGTTGTAATATTTCACCGGGTGTGCGGAAGTGGGAGTGCACATGCAAGGATTTGGAGTGAGGGGGGTTGGGTTGCTGAAATACGGTATCAGCATATATTGTAATTTCATTTTGATAAGGCCATGCTTATGGCCTGGTAAGGCTCATCTTGAGCTGAGTGAAGTGGGTGTTATTTTACATATTCCCCCAGCTCAGGGACACTGAGGTGCCATCATTAGCAAGGCTGCACTAAAAGGGGATAGGATCGGCAAATTAGGACAGGTGCTCAGCTAGCACAACACACTGGGATGCTGTGATAACACAAAACCTGGCTTGAAGTCAGTTTATTTCGTGAAATGCAGATTTGATGTGTGCTGATGTTTATCTCTGTACATGTGTTTAGTTGAGTTTGCATGCAAATAGGCACACATTAATATTCTGGCACAAGTGTGTATCTTGTGTCTTAATCTTCACATGCGTGTGTAAATGTGTGTAAATGCGTCTGTGTATTTCTGCATCCTTGTATCTAACATTCTGTCATCATGCTTGTGTGTGTGTTACGTTCCCTACCTCCACCGCCTTGTCAGAATTTCTTTTCAAAGCCGTCTGATCGGGTCGGGCCTCGTCAGCCTGTCACCAAGGCCGGCGTTTCATTAGGGCTGCCGCTCTCCGTCCGTCCGCCCCGCCAAGCACAAGAGCTCAAACACATGCGCAAATTAAATCGACATCCAAACTCACTCCCATACACAAAGCAATTTAAATGATATTCATTAGAGCGATGACAAGTCCTGATGAGCCTTTCAGTGCTGCAGAGACGAAGGGAGAGAGAGACAGAGTGAGGGGATGGAGGACTTTTTTTTCCCATCAGCTTTTTGCCAGCTCTGTTTCATGGGCACTCAGGCGTGGCGCCCATCAACACACCCACACTTAAATAAAAGAAGAGATAAAAAAAAAAACTGTAGATTCAAAGAGCTTATGTGTTCGTCTCAGATGTGCTCACCTGTCCAGTCCACGTCACTGCTTCTGAGCCTCTTGTTTCATCCTGCATTGTTTTTCTGTCATTGTGTTGATTTACAGGTATGTTTCCGGAGACAAACTCAAGCATTATATGTTCCGACTGATTATAAAGAAAATAAGCAAAACCAACCCACTGTAGTTGTCAATAGCGCCAGGTGGTTCAAGTGTTATGTTGCCTCAGTATACTCAGGTCTGGACCTGTAAATGTATTGATTGTTTTGAGTTTGTGTTGCCCATCTTTCAGGCCACAATAACACAGGGCACACAAATGTGATATGCAGGTATTGACTAGACGTAAAGCATATCGCTTTACTTCCGCTTCACTTTTATATATCCTCCAACACAAAGATGACAACTTATGAAATCAAGAAGTGTTTTTACTGAACTTACTGCATCACTAGTACATGTATTTTACAGTAAATAACATTCTACCAACTAGTGTGTATGTTTTATTATGACTAGCAGAAATAAGAAATGACCAAGATGATTATGGCATTTAAATCAAAATGGAGCACGAACAGGCATAAAAATATCAACCACTCTGCAGCAATGTGTCTCGCTGGTACAGTATCTCTGTGAGCTGGTATTCATTCAGCCGAGTCAAGTCAGGTCAAGTTGGGCATGTTGGTAGCAGTGGTGGAAGAAGTATGCAGATCCTTTAGTTAAGCAAAAGTCTCATTACCAAACTGTGATAATAAGTGTGTAAGTAGTATCAGCAAAATTAGTAAAAAGTATCAAAAGTAAAAGTGCTCATTGTGCAGTAAAATTGCCCCTGTCAGTGTTTTACTATTATCTTTGATGTTATTGGATTAATATTACTGCTGTATAAATGTACATATTGCATTTTACTGCTGTAGATGTTTATGGTTGAGCTCATTTTAGCTTCTTTATATATGGTTGGGTAATATAATTTACCATAACGCCTGATAGTCTAAAAGATCATCATATGTTTGCAGCGTAAAAGGTCAGCTTTTCATGAGCTCAGAAAAACAGCCTGCTTTCAGCTTTGTGAAGATGTGTTTTCCAACTAATCCAAGGTTTCTGAAAATTAACTTAAGCTCTCAGACAAATGAAATGGAGTAAAAAGTGCAATATTTGCCTCTGAGATGTGGTGCAGTAGGAGTTCAAATTTACATAAAATGGAAATACTCAAGTAACGTACAAGTACCTTAAATTTGTACTTAAATACAGTACCTGAGTAATTATACTTATATTCCACAACTGGATTGTAGAGCTGAACGATCTCAGCAGCGAGTACGTAGCTACACTAAGACCTGAGTGGGAAAAATTGTCTGTTACCACATTCAATGCTTACAGCTATACAGGTATGCTAGTTAAGTCCAATAATCTTTATGTTCATGTCTGTCGTCTTCTGATTGGTTGTATGTTTGTTTTTTTTGTCAGTGGCCATTATTTCTGGCTTATGAGAAGATATTGTTAGAAAAAGATTAACACCTGCACGCTGATTAGTGAGCACCTGTTTATCTTTACATCTATGTTGCTTTCCAATGCCCTTGCATTTGTGTGATGTCTATATAATTGCGCTGTAAGGTGATGTCCCAATTCTTTCAGCCTACAAACCTTTAATTGGATCAATTGTTTCTCCAACCAGACCTAAAAGAAATGGTAAAGTGGGGGTCAATTCAGAGGTCTGTTGTGTGATACCTCTTGAGCTAGGCAAGCGCTACTAGTGCTAGCGTTTACCTAAGGCAGGATGGTGGGACGGATGTGTGATGAGTCAAAAAGTACATGCAACAGTGTGACTCACTGACTGTTTTGGACAACAGTGGAGCTCTGTGGCACAGAGGAATAAGATCTATCAGAGTTTGGATACACAGAGAACAATAATTGTAAGTACAATCAGTTCAGTGTTGGTTTTGGTCTTTCCATGAGATTTGTTGACAGTTAGAAATAATATAGCATACTGCCTCATTCTTTAACATCTGTAAGTAATTTACCTTCCATCAAACACGTCTGATAATTACTACACAAATAGTTATAGCCATGGCAAGTCAACACTGTCAACAGATTCTGATGTATGAAAACGTCACAACCCTGCTCTCTCCCCCCCTATTATTTTCTCTGTCTTTTCAGACACAAGCCAATTAATTCAGTCCTCTCCTCACAGCCCCTAATTAACCCCTTCAGGACTGAAATTATGCTTAACACTGGTGATTGAGGCCAAGCCTGAAATTACCCATCCTGCTCTGTCGTAATGACATTCACGTCCTTAGTTTGAAGTGTGTGTCTGTATGTGTGTGTGTTTGTGCTGCCACACAGGCGCTGTCTTTTTGTGTTTGTGTCTGATACCTCTTGATTACCACTATCCCTTTGTTAAAGCTACACACATGTGTTACCTCCCTTCTCTTATTAGCATATGCAGAGAGGATATGCATTCTTTTTTATATGCACACACACACTCACACACACAGGGGGTAGTATCCTATACATTGTGTGGCATATGTAATATGTTTCTGCTGCCATTAGAGGCCTGCAGGCCCCACTGAGGGCCAATCGCCTTTTGTTCCTACACAGGCCAACCACACACACTCACTGGCTCTGATGTTGTAATCAATTTGTGCCAGACGTGGTCTGGACGTGTGTGTTAATTAACGTTCTTGTGGGAGGAAATAATTTAACCGCAATAATGAGCTTGAAGTGGAGCAGTGAGAGGGGTGTGATCTCCGGGATATCAGGCAAACAGAATAGTGAGTGCCCTAACCCTCCTTCTCCTGACTTGAAGAGCACAAGAGGTGAGTTTGGAAAGTGACAGCAAATATAAACTGGCAGTAGGCCTATCAGTTTCATGATTTTGGTATTTGGTATGGACTTTTTCGTGTTTGGTGTGGAATTCTGCTTTTGAGTTTCAGAGGTGCGTCTTGGGCTGAGGTGTGGTTTCCCCAGAGGGCTGGAGCTGGACACACATACCTGCAGTGAATCTCCTCATCACCCCTTGGTTAGATACCTTGGTCAACTTTGCATTCTTTGCAAGATTGTTTCTGACACCACACCGTGGTACTTAGCCAAATGTCCTGGTGCTACTTTGTCTCTCTACCCAAGTTAACCCAGTTCTTCGCCTCGTCCTCCCCAGTGTTGGCTTCTCCACGATCTCCAGCCTCTCCACCAACCAGCCTCCTGCCTGCGCACCTCTGCCACCAGCCACACTCTACCCAAGACTCCCTGAGCCAAGACGCTCTCAGGACCCCGTCTACTCTCTGGTAACCCTGCATCTTAACCCAGCCAACCACTACGCTTCACTGCACACTCTGGAACTTCATGACCTCAAGTAACCCCTCTCCTCATGGAGCACTCTTTACCTGCTTCGACGAGCTACCCCTGAACTGCACTATTATCCCTCTGATTGTTGAGTAGATCACCTTATAACCCTCAATTGTCTGATTGTCCGCTTTAGGGTCCATCTACAAACCTTCAAACCGACACAATCAGTTTTGAATATTACTTGTTCTGAATGTCATAACGCTAAGGCATCAAAAGTTTACAGTGTTTCTGCCGTGGTTAATGCAGAAAATACATTTATCTAATGGGATGGAATGGAATGGGATGTTTATTCACTCCATGTGTTTCTGGGCCTGCCCAGGTCTCCTACCAGTTGAACATGTTTAGGGTACCTCTAAGGGACTGTCTCCAGGGGGGTCCTGTTCAGATGTCCAAACCACCTCAACTTGTAGTTCTACTCTCTGCTCCTTTACCTGCTTGGTGTACTCTTTGTTGTACCTACCTTTGGCTGCAGTGACTGGCTGCCGTGAGCAAATAGCACAGTTAGCCGTTAGCTCTGTCTATCTGCACCGCAACCTTGGCCTCTCAAGGATTAGACATTTTGTGACCAGCTGAAATAGCTGTTTCTGACTTCTGCTTATTCTCAGTTTTGATCTTATTTTTTTTTTGTTTGTTTTTAGAGGCCACCTTATGACTCATTTCTGCATAATAATAATCATTGTGGAAAAAATGCATTACATTGACATGAAAGTTTTCTGTTTTTTTTTCAATCAAGCCAAAAACGCAATTCTTGGTCTGACTCACCAATGTAGACTGTTATAAGCCTGCCAGCGGCTGACCATTTCAATCAGCATTCTCCTTCTTTCTGTGTCTGCGTCTCTATGGGAAACAACAACCTTCTCCGAGCTGGCAACCTACATGCTATAAATGGCAAGTTACTCTAACTCTTACCTGGACTGTTACGGTAAACAAGCTAGCAGCTCTTATTTGGGCAATTTAATGGCAGGGCTTGCCTCCCCACATGCAAAACATTAAATAGTTATTTTTATAAAAGAATAAAAGTACCCAGAGTAAAAGTATTCTTCTTCCTAAATTTTTAACCAAATTTAAACAATAACTGCACCAGTCAAGTCGCTGTTCCTGCACTGTGCTGTTGAATAATGGCAAGAACATTTTTACTATTAGACATTTGTGTAAGATGTTGTCAGAATTATCATATGAATTGTTGGGTAATGGACAAAAATGTCAGGTCACAGTGACCTTTGACCTTTGACCACCACATTCTAATCATGTCATTGTTGAGCTGAAGTCGACTTAAGTGCCAAATTTGAACAAATTCCCTTTAGGTGATCTTGAGATATTGCTTTTGCAAGAATGGGATGAACAGACAAACCGAAAAACATAATGCCTCCGTCCACTATCACTGGTGAGGAGGCATAAAAACACCTGTACTGCACATCCAGGCACTTCCTGACTGTTACAGTAGACAACTACCAAGTAGAATAGTGACGCACTATGATTCACCTCACATACAAACAAGCACACAAACCCTCACCAGACACAAACAAGTGGCTCTGTCTCACACGAAGGCTTCTGCATGTGAGCTACTGCAATATTTTTATGGCAGATTTTGGATAGCACGTGCAACATACAAGCCTATGTCACACTGTAGACTAATAAACAGACTGATTACACCATGTTACAGGAGAACCTGTGATTAAGGTGGGGTTGTGCAGAGAGTGTGAGAGAGGGGAGATGTGTAAACTGGCATGGCTTTACAAAGAAAATGAGTTATGTAGCGCACCTATTTGAAAATAATTTTCCCAGAGCTGCATGTATCAAACAGTCCATTTTTCCTACCATACCTCCTCCAACAGGAAAGCTGCATTAATGCAGTCTAATGACTAAACCACAGATAATTTGCTGATCACACCAACCAAGACCAAAGCAGGCTGTTTTTATGTTGTTTCACCTCATGGCAACCCACTAATAGAGTGATCACCAAACCAATCAATAGCCACTCAAATCCTCTCTTCCGACCTTCAGATGAACTGCCATAACAGCATTGAGGACATGCATTTGTTTCAATCTCAGCGAATGAATTTCCTTTAATGACAAACTTTGAAATTGATAAATTAAATTTTAAGATTAGAGCAAATCTAATTTGCACTAATCTTCTGATATCACAGAAGACCACTTGCATGAAGCAGGGCTCTGTTGTGTCTATTAAAGGAGCTCATCTTTTTAAATGGGGTCACACTTTTGACCTCATAATGCAGCTGCACTATCAGTGCCAAAGGGGGAGGTCGAGATCCTTAAGGACAGCTATAAACACACACAATCACATATGCATTTACACACACGTTCACACATGAGCACATACATATAACACTGGGGGAAGATTTGACCACTGTTGTGATCTTATCAAGGGTCAGTTATAATGACACTAAGCACTTTCTCTTATCGCCACAGTCAGCTTGTTTTACCTTTGACTCAATGAGAGAGGTGGAATGGCTTCTTCAGAATGCTGAATCGAGTTTGAGATCCAAACATCTCCTGTCCAGGTAGCAGAGACAATGTCAACCTCAGTAGGTGGAACAATATGATAGCACAGTCAGATAAAGTACACACCCAATACCACACTACTATCGTTACTACTATTTAAAATAATCTTGCCTATAGTCCAGAGAAGAACATAACCTAAGTGCCTATATTTCCATGCTAGTAGGGGAGCTAACATAAAGGATTTTACATTTTCACTAGTGATTTGCATGACAAATAACACCATTATGATGGCAGAAATAACAAAAGGACAAAGCAAAAGAAAATATCAGTTTTGACGTTACATCAAAGAAGTCTCTTGATCGTGCTGTGGATATATCTTTCAAAGTTAGCATGCTAACCAGCTAGTCCCAGCCCACCCTGTCTTGTAATACCACTCTGTACCTCAAGAGCAGTAGTCCGGTAGTACAGCTCAGGCTTCCGGAGGTGGACAACACAGATGCCTGTCTATGATGCCCAACCTCACTCCTCGGAGTCAAAGTTTTGGTCAGAATTTTTGTAAATCACCTCTGTACTGTATTCCGAGTGGCCTCCATCAGTCTCTGAGACTGTATTTAATTCTGGTCTGGACATGTTCTTGTTCATGTAAACACTTGATTTTTTATTTATTTATTTATTTTTTAAACCATGCTTGATAATTGTTTGCTTTGGGCAATAGTCCATCTTTTATCGGTAGCATTGCAAACATTTATTATCCTGGGTTGTTTGTGTTTCTCGGACATGTATGAGTTCTCCTGTAATTTCAATCATTCACTCATGACATTTATTGAGCCATTCATTAGCTTTCATTGTTCTTCCTCACCAAAACATTTCCTGCTGTTTTGCTTTTGTCATGGTGGGCTATAATTAAATGTATTAGATTGATTGTGATTTGATCTGGATGGCCATAGAGTTTACATCCTTGTGCTGTGAATGTCTATTAAAAGAAGTAACTTTAAATCACTTGCCTATTTTAGCAGAGAGTCTGAGATGCCCCAGAGATAAACATGTTCTGCCTACACAGAGTCCGCTGTAGATTAAATGACTGACATACGCAGCTGCTCTTGATGAACTTGATGTCAGTGTAGCAATGTTTAAGTGGTGATAAATTAAGTTGCTTTTATATAAGTTGAGTTTTTCCAACTTTGGTCAAGTTTAGTTGTCAGTGACAAGGGCAACAATACTCAAGTCTGCCTCCTTCCAAGTCACTCTGCTCTGGTTGAGTAATCTACTTTGCCAAAGAACTAAAAAAAAAAGTATTGATGGTGTGGCAAGGTTCATGTGACAGAAAGAATCTCCACAGAGGAGAACAGATTATATATTGAGAATGGATGTGGTCTGAACTCACTTACCTCCCACATTCAGGACAGCTCTATTCCTGGTGACATCATAACAGCAGTTAAAATGCCACAGAACTCTGAATCACCTTAACTGTTAGTTGAGTAATATTTTACAGTTACCAGCATCTAACTGTTGTAAAATACATTTCCTAATATTGTGTTTGTTCAGAGATTTAAGTTGAAAAAATGTTCAAATTTTAGTCATATTTTTAAATTGTGTTATCTGTAAACCTGTTGACTAAAATGTCATAATTCATTCATCTGTGAACATTTTTGTAGTTTTAGGGAATACGTCAAAAGACATCTGTTAAGTGCTTTGGCCTCCGGCTTGCCTTTCTGTGGAGGTTTGGTAGAAAACTCTGGGGCAGACCCAGAACATGGTGGAGATAGCATGGGAGAGGGACGTCTGGACTTCCCTCCTAGCCTGCTGCTATATATCTATACAACACTCCCAATGCCTGAAAACACACAACCATGGGCGTAGGTTTCTATATAGATGGTCGTGACATGTCACAACCAATGTTCGAGGATTGCAAAATAGTCACTACCAATATTGTCATTTTAATTTTATATAGGAAAAATCTACATTCATTGACAATGTTGAAATACTATTTCAAATTTTCAATATAGTACACATATGGTAGCATTAATAAAAACTATTTTACATTTGTTCACGTTTTGTTTTTTTGCCACGTTCCGACATTGATTCCGTGCTATGACGACCCATATCCGCTGTTTTTATTGGCTGCGACAGAGTGATGGTTAGTGGGCCACTGCTGATCTGGTGTCAGTCAGGTAACCCCGCGGCCCCACATGCGACTCAGAAGAACAACAAACGTCCATGTGCTGAAATTAAAACGCCCCGCATCTGTCAATCGGGACTGGGGACTCCTACTTCAATGCAGTAGGCTAAGCTCCAGAGACAATGCCACCTCCAAAAAAGAACAGGGACATTCGAACGTCTTTCACTACCGCGGCTGTAAGTATAGTGTGCACAGAATCACGTAAAAAAACGAATAGCATTCAGAGTGCGATGTTTAGCTAAGTGTGTCTTCCCCGTTTCCCACCCTCGTGTAAAGGCTCTTTTATACCCTCCGTTAAATAATCCGTTAATAACGGAAACGGACACCTAATGAAAGCTCTGTGCGTGAGCTTTAGATAACAGAGAAGACAGATGCAAGCCATGTGCAGGTTAAGAATATGTTTTTTGTCTAGAAGAATTCTTCTTGCCCGGTTTGGCCTTATAGCAGGTTTCGTTTTCGTTTCATCAGCCCTAAATACACCATGGCAACATGTAAGCTCGGCTATATCCTAGTCCTCTTGTTTATTAAAAAATGGGTTCATGAATGTTTTTCATGAACATATTGTTTGACTACATAGGACACAAACAAGTGTACTGCCAACCAGGAGGAGGCTCTGGCAGTGGCAGATGAAGCAAGACACACAGGTGGACAGGTGAGGTGTTAAAAGTCACTACCAAAGCTGAGACCAAACCTACACCCTTGCACACAACAGACACACACACACACACACACACACACACACACAGAGTCATTGTATTCCAACCATGCACACACACACACAGGATCACACACACCGTTGTACACATTCAGCATACATCTTCTTGAGTGTATGTGTGTCAGAGCGTGTGACTGGGATTCTATTTGTGTCGGCGAAGTGGCTGAGCTGTGTTTGTAGCGTTTAGAGGAAATTACCCTGCGAGCGTTTCCTCGGCCACAGTAGATAGCGGGTCGCCTCTCTAGGCTGCATGGCATATTGATTTCTTGTTGTGAGGAGTGCTGTTCAAGCCCCATTTAAGATTTCCATCCAGCCCACAACCCTGAATACAGCAGCCAGCCGTAAATTAGGGAAATTGCACATTCATCACGTGTTATTTTAAGATACTTCAGAAACGTGTGCCTTCAGAGAAGATCTATGGTGTCGCAGGTAGCAACACACTCAATTACCGACTGAATCTTCATTAGAGCAGTGAGGTATGTAAAACTCAGATGACAGCATACTTTGAAACATGATAATTATTATGTGAAGTGATAGCTGTCATGGAAGAATAAAGAAATAAACACACCCAAAGAGATCTCAGGGAAGTGTAGTTTAAGAACATCACCCAAATAAAGACTGAAAGATGGAGGCAAAGTTTCCAAAAAGTTTTATGGTCTAAAACATTGTGGAAATTTAAATATGCAATATGTAAGACTTGGCCACCTCTCAAATTCATAGTCAAAACAAATAGGGGGCAGCATGTCACCAGAGTAACCACTACCTTCTGTTAACTGTAGCTGCAATAACAACTTAAGGAGTGTGGAGGAGAGAGAGTGTTAGTGTTTACAGTGCTAGCACAGGAGCTTTGGAATGGGAAGGGCGAGGGCTAGCTGGTTAGCATGTTTGCTCCGCAACACAATACATAGACATCATAATGTCAAAACAGCCATTTATTCTCATTCTGTTTATAATTTCAGTTGATTTTTTTAACTAAAATTCTTACATATTGTGCTTTTAATGAATGTGGATCACAAGAAAATGGGCAATTTTTAGCATCTCGAGCCACAAAGACAAAAAGCATTGCGCTTACGTTGGAATCTCTCAAGCAGAACAGGAAAACTGGTTCACATTTTATTCAGTTAATGTATTGTTAATATACTGTACATTCAGTACAGATTGATACATCAAATTGAATTGAAAACAGCAGCCCTCCATCAAATCCTATCTTTTCAAAGCCCCTTTAAGTCCAGTACTCACAAAATATCTGATGCTAGTAGCGTGGTGACTATTTGATTATTTGCTGGGCCAACTGCATATGTTCACTAGTTAACACATTTTAATCAAGAGGCGTAATTGTACCAAATGCTGTCTCACAACTAGGGGGTGTAACGGTGTTAATGTATTATGCGATGAAATCACCAATGTGTCAATCCAATCATTAGGTAACCAGGTTCCCCAGGAAACCGGTGGATAAGACCAAAGCAAGCAGCTGCTTAGCTTAACCGAGCAAAAAGACTTACAGTGCGTACCAAGCAGGATTTTTTGGTAATTGTTTATTAAAACACTAATAGAAGTTAGCACAGACTCCCCACTTCAATGAGGGAGACAGAGAGACAGAACAACAGATGTTGAGCAAGCTACAGAGTGAATGAAGAGAACGAGGAGCAGTATCGCAGACAAAGGAGTGAATTGGAAAATATAACATTATTTTTTGATTGTTTTGCAGCAGTTACGTTCTAAAGCACAAAAACAATCTTGTGATAAGGTGCCTCATTGCCATGTGAATCCAGCCGAGGCATACACTTCATCCTGTTCACTGTGTGGTCTGTTGTGACTTCGAGTGTAGTTTAGCATCACCCCTGGCCATGTTCAGACGGCCATGGTCCTGTAGTTCTCAGTAATGGACGAGAGGTACCTTTATATGTTTATATGTAGCAATGTCACCAGGCAGAAACCTATGTGGAAAAAAGTTTTCGGAAGGTAATGGGAAAGTTTGACGTATACATACAAACTTCGACCAAAATTAAAAATGTTTGAACTTCCAGCAATAGTGGAATGGCTGCAATGATTGCAGTATTGACAAACTTCAAGATTCCAAGTGGGAGAAATCAGTGACCACAAAATATTTCCATATGTTGTACTAGTTATTATCAACATTTAACTCTTTCCCAAATTGACAGCTTGTATGTATGGAGTTTCAGATATGCATCATTGCCCATAACCTCATATGAGTAGTGTCTGCTGTCAGTGTTTCCTGAGAAAAGTCTTAGTGATGCAGTCGGAAAATTTGTTTCATATTCTTGTCTCTTGTGTGTAGCATGAGGTTGTTAATGGCTGGATCCACAGTACTGCATGTGAATTTTTAGGGAATGTTGCCTTTAAGTAACAAGGCAAAGACATGCAGTAAAAATTGAAAATCAATCTGAATCTTTTCAGGACAGAGAGTAGGCTGGTTAAACCTGACAATGCTGAAGCAGGGCAGACCCTTTTACAGCCTCTTGGCACATCTTGGCAGATATTTGTTAGGAAGCCCTCTTTGAGTTGAAACTCCAGTCAATCAATATCAACTGAGTAAACAGGGTAGTTGAAGCTTTGCATTTGCTTTACTGTTGTACAGAATGAAGACTCAATAAAGTAAGTGGAGCTGTCAAAAAAGTACATTTTCACTGCACAAGTATTGTGGTAAAGCATTAGGTTGTTGACTGCAGCAATGACTCGTGAGGTTAGCTGTGATTCCTTCTTGCCATCACTTCATCTCCCTGATCGCATTCAACGAAGCAACTCTCCGTCTTCTTACAAAATCCAAAAGTGTTCCCACAAACTGTGGATGTTCACACTGATCACACTGCAGCAACATACAAGAAAGGTCAGAGCAGACTCCATCTGCTGAGGAAGCTCAGGTCCTTTGGAGTGCAGGGGGCACTCCTGACAACTTTCTATGACTCTGTGGTGGCATCAGCCATTTTCTATGGAGTAGTCTGCTGGAGCAGCAGCATCTCGGCAGCAGGCAGCAGGAGACTTGATAAACTTATCAAGAAGGTCAGCTCCATCCTGGGATGCCCTCTTGACCCAGTGCAGGTGGTGGGAGAGAGCAGGATGATGGACAAGCTGTCATTGCTGCTGGTGAAGGAGTCCCACCCCCTGCAGGTCACTTTCACAGCACTGGGCAGCTCCTACAGCAACAGACTGATACACCCTAAGTGTGTGAAGGAGAGGTATTGCAGGTCCTTCCTTCCTGCTGCTGTTAGACTGTACAACCAGCACTGCTCCCAATAGACCTCACTCTGCACTCTGCACTGTGCAATATGACTACACTATCTGGTCAATTTTCTTAATACCCATATTTATTATTTATTATTTGTATTGTAAATAAAAATTCAGTGCTGTTAATTTTGTACAATATCATGTTTATATGTATATACACGTCTATTCTATTTCTTACCTTTTTAACTATATTGTTAATTTTTGGCTATTGTTATTGTTTTTTTTGTAATATTCTGTCCTTTGGCTGCTGTGGCAAACAAATTTTCCCATTGTGGGACAATAAAGGAATACTGATTCTGATTCTGATGTTCTTTTATGAAGTGTCTTCTTCTCAGAACAATGTTTTACTTGACCAATATGTTGTTGGCCCAGAGCCAGGGTAGCTATAACTTGTTAAAGTCCTGCCCACAGTGCCTGTGTGTGTATGTAACCATCTGTAATATATGTAATATGCACATAGAATATTGATATTATTTCTAACAGCCAACACATGTATTTTCACACAATACATGGCTAGAGAGTAGTGCTGTGAAAACTGTACAAACAAAAACAACACATGGGGTCATAAGGGCTGAAAACCTTTGACATTTTGTTCACAGGATTCCATCAGTCAGAACATGACGCTGAATTACGAAGTTGCAATGAATTTTCTTTCACAATAGAGATTTTATGTTGCATTTGTCTCCGCTCTTCTCACTCTTTTGAAATGGGAAAGACACCCACACAATCCTGAGGAAACAGATTACATTAACAGAGCGTTTGAAAAACAACTATGGATGTTTAATTTCGAACTTTTTATTGTTGAATATGTAGTCATAAATATTTTACGCTGCAAACAATTTTTCTAAAATACTAAACTTTTCAGAGGCCTTAACAACCATGCTAGTGGCTCTATGAGGATGTACTTTTGCAGTTGCGGAGTTGGCATAGTTAGAATAGTAAGTGCCCAATCTGTACCAGGAACCCTATTTATTCTATGCACGTGCAAAAATGTAGCCCTATAATGCAAGTGGTTCGGTAATGGTTAGGGTAACCCTAACTCATTATTCGGGCATAGCAATCTGACCTAAATACATGTATTGAACAAATGGGTAACCCCATTTGGTAACTAGTTGACTAGGAGCACAGCTTGCTAATGTTAGCCTATAAAGCACCACTAGTGGCCAGGTAATGAAGCAGTGTTCTTTTTTATTTGCTAATTTGATTGATAGTTGTGAATGATTGTGAGCATCCATGCATTTCTGTCTCCATCAGATACATAGCAAATGGCATTGTGATAATAACAGGATTGCCACAGTAACACAAGAGAAATCACCACAGCTGAAGACAGCATATTGTAAATTGTCCTGTCGCATCTGTTTCATAAAACAGCATTGATGACAATTGATGTTATATGAGGGTCTTGATGGGTTGCCCCATTTCATAGGGAGAGATTTCAACCACTACCCCTTGTAATTCTGTTTTGAGGGGCAAGGTGGCACTCAAAAACGAGGGGTAGTGGTAAAAATCGGAAATTAGATTAAGCCTAAGTTGTATACGGTTTCTGCCAATGATGTTCCATCAACATATCTACTGATTAAATGTAATAATATTTGTATTTACTTTTTTAGGAGTGAGTTATTATCATCAACAAAGATGAGTGTGTGGCATAAATCTGCTCTGACAATTTTTTCCTGGCATCAACTAGCTCGGCCTGACCTGCTTTGAAAATGTTGCAATGGTTGGCTTTTAAGATTAATGGCATAAAATAATACCAGTCAGAACTGTATTAGGTTTAAGGAAAATAAATAATGGGAAATGTGAGGCCTACTCTGCCTATAGGTAGCAATGTCTGTCTGTGTATGCGAGTGAAAGAAAGAACAGGAGAGAGAAGAAATTGCAACAGAAAAAGAAAGCGAGATGGACAGGGTGCTCTTGGCGTGTCTTTGTGTAAGGAGGGTGCTTGCTTGTACTCTGGCTTTATTTGTGTTATGCCGTGTGATTCCATTGTGTGGAGTAGATCCACTGAGCTTGTATTCCCACCTTCTCAACAGCCCCCTGCTTTAGATAAAGCTATCTGGATCTGCAGCACACCTTCCTCAAATGCATACGAGCAGCTTACTGTTTTGGAGGCTCTCTCTACATTCCTAGAGGAATCTGACGGTTGCATTGTGTGCGTTACAATGAGGGTGTGGTATGTTGGCACACAGCACCAGCTCCAAAACCACTATTAAGATGTTAATGTTCACTGGCATAGCTGGCTTCAGACAGAAAGTCTTCTTCCCATTGAAGATTTTACATAGTTCACAGAATGGGGAAATCTTGTATAATTTCTATGCATTTTTCAGGCAGTTAATAGGGCCACATATACACATAGTATACCTTCGGACAGAAGTAGACCTGCAGTTAATGATTATCTTTATTTTCCCCAAGCTCGTGATTGTTTTTGTTTTTTAATTCAGCGGTCATCCACCATTCAGAAGGTTGATCACAAATTTCAACCTCATGGTGGTTCTTCAGGAAAAGCCAGCCGGTCATCAAAGGATTCATTCTCCGGGTACCATGGATATTTGTACAAACATTCATGGGAATCTATCCAAAAGTTTTCAGATATTTCAGTCTGGACAAATGTGATGGAACAAATGACAGACTGACATTGCCATCCCTAGAGCCCACTGCTAGCAGAGCAAAAAAGTACTAAAAGCATAATGTGACATCTGTTCACAATGGTCCAAAAACAAGATACAAATGCAAATCACTGCATTTGAAAAGCTTGAACCAGCCAGCAAGGCTGTGTGCTGTTTACCTTGTTGCACGATAAATTACTTTGCTAATTAACTGATAAACAAAATTGTTGTTAATTAATTAATTGACTGATTTTTGTAGATGTTCTGTAGATGATGTGGACTCATCTACTATCAAATTATATAATAATTCCGATTTCCATTACATCAAACCCCATTTTGATCATTATTTATGGACAACATTCCTGTCAGCAGGCGATTGTAATGTATTCACATCATGCAATTGTCTCTGTATAAAGTAGGTTTCATTGTTAGTGCTGGAGTCCCCTTTTCTTGCATAGCTGGAGTTAAACAACATTAATGATTTATTAAAATAGTGGGGTGCAATGGAACCTCCTTGCCCCCTGTTTGTTTGTGCTGTACACAGGCACACAGTTTTTGACCTTAGTATCAAGGTATGTTATCTGCCCCCAGTGGTCAGTATCTGTCATTTCAAATGCAACTCCAGGACATGCATTTATAGTGCACTTGCATCACCAGTACACACAGGTGTTCAAATCAACCAGGATGCATTATATTATCTTTAATCTTTCCCCCTCTTGAATTTGAGTCTAAATTATCATGACCAACTTGTGCGCATAGTGGTGTCTGGTGTTAAACTGAGATGAAGTGATGTTGTAAAGGGTGCTTTAAAGAAAAATAAAGGGAAATAAATGTTGGTGTTTGCCTCAGGATGATCAGTGTCTGGATGTAAGCATTTACTCATCATTTTACTTCACTGACTATAACTAATGCATGGTATGATTACATTGAGATACACAGTAAATCCATGAATGTGAAATTGTTCCCCTTTGTTTGTGTGTGTGTGTGTCTGTGTGTACACATCCCAGTGGTGGTATCCATTGTCTCATGAATTCTAGTTTTGAACTTTAATAAGCCCTTGCCTGTGCTTGCCGGATGTGAAGGCAGGGAGAGAGAAAATGGCTTTCTTACACTTCAATTTCACGCATATTTTCTTTGAGGCTAATGAGAGCCTTAAATACGGTGCCAGACTTCAGGCTGCACTGTTGAAAGCTGACATTTTCACACAAAGTGGCACCTTGTCACTGCGGATGAAGTCCTTATACCTGGCTGTTGAGAGGTGGTGTGTGTGTGTGTGTGTGTGTGTGTGTGTGTGTGTGTGTGTGTGTGCGTGTGTGTGTCTTTGTGTGTGTATGTGTGTGTATTGGCCTTTTCTGCGTCTATGTGTGAAGAAAAGAAGATCATTGGGTACAGTGGTCTGCACGATTTAGCGTTGCTGTGTGTTTGTGTTATGTGCAGGTGTGTGTACCATGAATACATTCTGTGTTTGACTTTATTTCAGCAGAAAAATGTATGTATTTCACAAACAGCACTGTCTTGCGTTGCTTTATTGTGTGTGCTGTATATGTTTATTTATGTTTGTTTTTGAAATGCACTTGTGTTTTTGTATGAGCAGATTTGCATGTGTGTTGATGATGTATGTGCACGTTCATCACCATTTCTTTCCCCTGCTAATACCTACCACTTAGGGGTGGGCAATATTACCTACAATTATTTTATTTTATTTTATTTTATTTTTTTTTAGTTATTTTTTTGCAGTGATGGCATTATATCCTGGTATCACAAAAATAAAAGGGAAACTCCATTCAAACATGAGTCTACCTCATGGGAATATATCTTAAGCAAGAAAAAGAGATTGAAAACGTATGTGTTTATCAGCTTCAAATGGGAATTTAAATGAGGTATATGCCTATGTGTTTTGGGTGGAGTTGCCTGCCTTAGTCACTTAGGCTAATTAGTAAATGTACTGTGATTCTCTCTCAGAGTTATACAAGGGGCTTGATTAGACATTTGGAGTAGATGAGGACGTAGTGTGACAATGTGTTGGATCTTGCAGACAACAACAGAAACTGGAGTGCTTTGTATTACTGATTGTTGGTGAGGAAAACTTATTAGCAGACTATTTTTTTAAAACGCTAAAAACACATAAGACGGTAATGACGATATTGCAAAATTCATGTTGTGGCAAAATGTGATGCTGATGAAACCGGTCTAGTGGCCACCCCCACTACCACACTACCATTCTCATGCAGATCTTCGCACAGATATAGATCTCTTCCTCCTGTAAGCTGTACCTCATACTCCATCTGCTTTATCTATACCATACTGTTGTGCAGCACATATCATCAAATTGATAGTGATACAATTCCTATTTAATCACAGCTCTAGACAGGAAAAATTATGAATAAATAAACACTTGAAAGGACCTGCTCATCTTGTCAGCATTGTTGTCATCTCCCATGAAGCCTAAACAAATATGCCTGCCAGGTTTCTTACCTTGCTGAGAGTAGTCACAGAATGGGCGTTGGAGGTAATTATAGAGCTGGAGATATGGAAGGGAAACGTGTGTATGCGTGTGTGTCTTTATACGTTGTGAAAAGAGAAAGAGGGTGAGTATGGAACTCAGGTGCTCTCTAGTTGTTTGATTGCTCCACTGCCCCCTTACGATGATAAAACAACTATTTGTCATTTAATTTTTGACTGTTTCTGAGGCTGCTCCTTTTGTTGCAGACTCAGTCTTGTATATCCAGTATATGCCTTAGTCTTAGCCACTAGGACAGCAGAAGAGGCTACTGGGAAAGCCCAACAATGAGGTGTCTGTTTGCGTGTGTGTGTGTGTGTGTGTGTGTGTGTGTATGTGTGTATATCTATGTGTGTCTGTGTTTGTCTCCCACACGGCCCCGCTACTGCCACTCACTGTAAACTAGTCTGCAGCTCGTCACAGACAGACGCTGACACACTCCCAGTCTAATGTGCTCATTAGGGACAGCACAGCACACACATAATTGATAGCCATGACACAAGATGCACACACACACATTATTGCAAAAAACTGTTTCCTTTTTTTAATGCTGCAGTAGAAAACAAGGTTATATGAAGTCATATAATGGGGGTTCATTGTCAAGAACAACAACAACAGAAAACGAGAGAACGAAATGAAAAAGACTAACGGCACAGAATGCATTACAGTATCTGTGCTGTTTACATGCCAATATTTTACACATAAGGATTTTTTTTTATTTCTCTACACTGGCAGCTGTCAGTTACTTCAGCAAATTAACTGCCAAAAATGTAGCAGGACTTGTCACTCAAGAGGTTAGTGTAACCATGGTTACCTTTCATATCCCCAAAAAGATAAAGCTGCAGTGTGGAATTATGGCAGAGTAATTAGACAAAACAAAAAAAAAAAAAACAGGACCAATCGAAAAGGCATTCAACAATATGAAACAACCAAGAGTGCTTATAAATAACAGTTTACATGTGAAATATCTTCATAAAGTAACATCTTTTTTGTACAACCTTTAATATCTTTTTAGTGTTCATACAGCGGCACATGTAGAGTAGTGTCTGGTAAAAAAGAGTCTTTAACCCTTTGAGCACGAGTTGGGAATAAAAAGATTCACCTGTTGTCATTTTGCTACTTATCTTTTATCGAATCCTTTGATTAAATAACACATTTATAAAACTATTGTGCAAAACAATTTTCTTCATATACTGTGCACCAGCAGATAGTCACAATCCTTTTAAATTAAAAATATAGAAATGATGCATAATTTAGACAGGAATTAGTTAATATGTTGTTATATACATATTTTACACAGACCTGAATTAGTATAGGTCCCTGATCGACCAAAGTAAAAGACTTCAGATTTCTTCTTTTCTTTCTTACCACATAGCTACAATGCCTGTGCCAAGTCCTGCAAGCATCTCTCAGACAAATATTAAGCTCAACATGTAAAACTTACAGTTATTACAGAATCTCCTTCTAAAAATGCTTTCATGTCTAGGATTAGACTCAGCATTTTGTATGCCTGGGAAACAGGCATTGCAGACACAATGCACACATTGTCCATCTAATTCTCACAATAGCCTCAGTAATTCCATAACTCAAATCTTAAGTCAATAATGTTTGGATCTTAGGTGTAGAAGTGCTTTGACGTACTCAGAGGGTTAAATTTTAAAAGCCGACTCCAGCACAAAAAGAGAAAAGAAAGATAGAGCGAGCGGGAGAATGAAAAAAAAGAATAGAAATCATGGAAAGTGCACCAGATTTAGTTATTAAATGTTTAACTAAACTGTTTCATTTATGCATGCAGCTTATCACACCCCAGTGATGCCAAAATATAAAGGACCTTAATTCCATTTACACAAGTTTCAAAATACACACCAGTTCATTTTAAATCTCTTTTTTTTAAACCTTCATATACTATATCTTCTCCATGGCAACAGCCCAATCCGCACATTTTGAAAAAAGTCACTTTTCCTGTCCTGTCTTGGGCCAGAGTGTGTATACCTCACACAGAAACAAAAGAATAAACAACTGCTACAACACAAAATTTAAAACCATGTGCCAAAACTCAAAGCAGTAGTTGTAAATTCATCTTTGTGCAGTTCCATCACATTAATAATCCTTCCTTTTTTTTGAAAGAAATGTCTGTGAAATGCTGAAAGAGAGACAGGGCAAGAGAGAGTGAGCCATTACAAAAAGAATGCAGCATTGTCCACAGTCAGTGCTACTGTTTTTCCAGCTCACACACATACATGAGATGGTCCTCGGGGGACTTCCCATGAGTCTTGCTCAGGTGAAGCTTGACCGCGTGCTTGCTCGCAAAAGTCCGGTTGCAGAGCTTGCACTGATACATGGTCCCACTGTCGTCGTCATTTTCGGGGGTGGGTGATGGGGACTCAGTTGAGGGCAGAGAGGTGGTTAATGATGAGGGCAGGGAGATGGGTAAGGAAGATGGTAGGGATGTAGGTAGAGAGGAGGGTAAAGGGTGGCTGGATGGGTGAAGATTAGACAGCAGTTTTTCAGAGAGTCCTTTGGTGTGGCGTTGATGATGTTGCTGCGATATCTGGTTGAGCAGCTGCTCCCCAGAAAGCTTGGCCAGATCTCGCAGACGGAAGCCCAAGTGGGATTCTAAGTGGCTGACATAGGTAGATGGTGAGCGGATCTGAGAGGCGCAGTCGCTGCAGAAGAACACCGGGTGGCCTGAATCCAAGTTTTTCAAGAACTTGGTGCCACCGGTTCTTCTCAGCTGGTACTTGACGTTAGCCAACCAGTGGGATATTGTAGTCATTGAGAGGCCAGTGAAACGGGAGATGTGCATTCTTTCCTGTGGGCTCAGGTCCGACATCATGTACTTTCCATCACTTGTTTGTCTCAGACTAGAAGCAAACTGGGCTTGCAGGATGAGGAGGTGTTGAGGGTTCCAGTTGGACTGGCGGCCTTTACGTTTCTGGGCTGGTGAAACATCTTCTGTTTCCTCCTGTGTGACACCCTCAATGTCGGAGCGCTCAGACAGGCTGGTAGGTGTGGAGGACTTGGAAACAGCCTGACTTTCTGTCAGGTTTCTTAACATGTCAGAGATGTCCGACAGTGCATTTTCTCTCAAAGGGGAGGAGGCCATAAAGGAAGCTACTGCAGCTGAGGCTTTGGTCATAGTGACAGTAGAGGAAGGAGAAATTGATGTTGGGGTGGAGATGGTAGATGAGAGAGCTGTTGAACCCAAAGAACCACTACTGCTGTTTTTGTCATTTTTTCCTTTGGTGAGATCTATGGGTTGGTCATTGTTTAGATGTTGCTGGTAGAAGTAGCGGTCTATGTGGTCATTACTGGGCTTTTTGGTCTGTGCTGGTGGGGTGGAAGCAGCCACTGCTGCTTTCTCTGCCAGGCTGTTGCTCATCTTGAACAGCATGCTCATGGGGTCAAGGGAGGGCAGGGCAGGCTTAGCGGCCTTCCCCAAGTGGACGTTCATTACTGACTGCAGTGCGCTGAGAGGGTTGACAAATGGTTGTTCTGGGGGTGGATGGTCTGTGATGATAGCTGTACTGCCACACAGTGATGCAGGCAGGGGGGAAGTCACAGCATTGGTCTCCATTCCATTCTCCACAGACTCCTTTATGGAAACATCTCCATTTGAATCTCTGTGATTGGCTCCACTTCCATCACTTAATACTTTTTCCACTCCATTGGTATTCTCAGGAGTTTTACAGCCTCCTGTTCTGTTTTCTTTGGGGGACTCCCCTCGTGCTGAGTCCCCTGCCTCACTGTTGCAGGGTGAAGGTGTGGTACGTCTCAGAGGAGATCCCCTCACAACATTAGTGGGCTCTCTCATCTTCTCCTCTACCTTGGCTACTTTCTCTGTTACCTTCTTGACCAGTTCCTCCATAGCATGGAAGTTGTTTTTGGGCAGTGGGGAGGTCTGGCAGCCCGATTGGGAGATCAAAGGCTGGTTCTTAGCATTGGGAGAGAGAATGTCTCCTCCTGGGAACATGTATTTAAGGGGAGAGCTCTTCCCGGAGTTGCCTAGGGAGAGCTTCATTATGTTTGGTAGCTGGTAGGCAGCATGGATGCTGGGATATCCACCCCAGCTTGGGGCTCCATTCTGGGCCTTGTTAATGGCTGAGGTCACTGTGTTCTCCAAAGACTTCAGGATGTCAAGACCCCCTTTTGGACTGTCATCCAGATCCTCCTCTGTCAGATAAGTGTATTTTGAAGAAATATCAAACTTTTCCTCTGCCTCCTCCTCACTTCCTGCCTTCTTCTCCTTGTTGGGATTGTTACCATTGTTGATGATGGACTCTTTAGTGCATTCCTCCTCCTTCTCCTCCTTTTTTATCTCCACAACCATGGCAGTGGGGGAGATGCTGGTTGGAGGAGGCACTGGGGCTGGTGGAGGGGAGAAGGTTGTTGCAGCTAACGGAACGGACTGGACCTTTTCTTCAGCTGTTGAATTGGATGTGGGGACTGGGGTGGGTGACTCTATAATGGGTTTGCCTTTCTTAATAGCAGAGTTGGTGACTTTAATAAAGTGTCCTGTCACCATCATGTGAGCGGTTAGCTCTTGCAGTGTGTCATGGGAGCTGCCACACTCCATGCATTTGAGGATTTGTGACTTTCTGGATTCAAACTGCCAGGCATAGCTGGCACCGTTCTGGTGTCCATAGCGGTTGTTAGGTGTGATGTAAGGGTTGGTGACCTTCTGGAGTATGTCATTGGAGTCGTTGAGGGAGGTGGGCTTAGGTGTGGTGCCTCCATTAGAGTCAGGTGAGCTAGGGATGTCTAGGTCAATAGGTGCTCTCTTTCGAGCCGAGGAGATAATCTTAGCTGCCACTGGTGTAACAGGCTCTTTCAGAGGCACTTTCTGGTAGTGTTTCGTCTTGATCATATGAACGCTTAGATCCTGAAGGGATTCAAAGGAGTGCCCACAGTACATGCACTTCAGAACTTTCTGCGCATCCTCCTTCCCCTCCATCTCTAACAAGGAACGCTTTCTGGGTTTTGACCACCGTTTAGCACCCTCACTGTCTGTCTCGTGGTTATCATCGCGGTAATGGCCTGTCTCATTCATGTGCACTGTGAGCTCCACCAGTGTGTCGTAGGCCGCACTGCAGTCCTTACAGCGGAACTTGCTGGCACCAGTGAATATAGAACCATAAAGCTTGGAGCTCTGCCGGTACAGCTGGACAGTACTAAAAAGGTTGGGTTCGGTAGATGCTGTGGATATAGCCACTGTGGGATGGTGAACCAGGCCAAGTCGGTTTTGATGGTTCTGTGAGGCCTGCTGCAGGGTTTTAGCAATAGCTGTCTGGTGCCAGTCATAGCCTCCACTTCCACAGCTACTGCTACTGCTACTACTACTGCTGCTACTGTGACTGCGAGGTGGTTTTTCTGCAGGCGGCTGGCTCAGGTTCAGATTTAGTGTGGACCAATAGGAGTTGGTCAGAAAAGAGGTGTAAATGGCCTTCATCTTCTCCAGGCTGTCAGCGACAGACCCTGTTGTGGCTAACATGGCCTCATCTCCACTTACTGGGGCAGCGGGATTGGCAGCCGCCATCATGCTAGAGGTTGAAGACAGGGACAGGCCATTTGTGGGGTCCTTAGAGAGGAGTACTTCATCCTCATTTTTAAGTGAGGAGCTCTCAAAGTCAGACATTCTGTCACTAGATTCACTCAGGTGAGACTCGCTGTCCAGTTCCTGACCAGAAAAGTCTGCAGCATTAGGAGAGTCATGGAAACCAGTGGATCCTGGCCTGTCCTTGAGAAGGAAGTCCTTGTCCTGACAGAGGAACTTGGCAGCAGGCTCCTCCCCTTCTTGAGCTGAGTCCTCTCCATCTAGGTCCTCATCCAACAGGGCTGCTTCCCTCTCATCTTCAGGGACGTATGCTGAGCAGGAGACAAGAAAAAACAAAGAGAGATTTGTTAGAACCACACTAACATCATATCTAATGATATTATGTTTCTTCACCAAGCAGGGAACTAATAGGATCACAATATACTGCCATTCTCCACAGGAAACAGAGCAATCATCCAATGACATTCACAGGCAAAGTATTTCCTATCATAAGCTTTTGCAGTAATTCTGTTCTAACTTCACCCTTTTACATTGACATTGTTTTCAAATTGGAATCAAGTTGCCAACCCCCTCCCATTCTCCTTCCACCCCCGGGTCTTTGTTCTGTACTGCAGAAAATCAGAGTCAGCCAGAGAGAGAGAGAGATGGAGGATGGAAGGAGGGCGAGAGGAAAAATGTCTCTTCAAACAGAAGTTGCCACCTTATTCTTCTCAAGGGGCAGCAGCTTGAAATTAAAACTAAATTTGAAATTAATGAAGCACATTCTGGCGGTGGCATTCGTTTCTGAAGTAATAAATTACTTGTATCAACCTCGGAGACAGCGGTTCCTGTCTGTCAATTAATATGTCTTACGCTTCTTCTGCAGACTCTAATGCATTCCCTAACAGACACACTCGCCATTTAAATTAAGCATGCATTTTCACTCATTACACTGCTCAGCCCTCGCCTCCTCGTAAATAAAAATGAATGTATGTACGTTTGCCTGCAACAAATCTCCCTCCGCAAAACCCATTTGCTTCAATTACCAAAGATTAGAAAAAGTTTAGAGTTATTATTTACAGTTTAGCTTCGGGGAGTGGGCTTGAGGCTTTCAATTTATATTCAGATCCCTCTAGTTTAAGTGTAATACAATGGAAATCATACAGAGAAAATGTGTATCAAGACAAATCACAGTCTCGCCTCTTTGTACATCTATGAATGTTTTCTTTTGTTAATAAGTCTATCAAAAGGATAGAACAACATCAGATGAGATATGATGCATGCTCACACTTTGTGATTAAGGCTGGATTTTTGAATAGCAACTGAAGTGCACATATGCACATGCATACACAAACCTCTTGTTTTAGCAACTAAACTGGCAAAGAAGATGAGCGTGTGTGTGAACGTCAGTGGCCTTGTGCCTAGCATTCCTTTCTCTTACAGGCCATCACTCATCTAAGATGGTATGTAAACATAGAGTTAGTCAGTCAGGGTGATGGATGTGGCACGGAAGGACATATTCAATCGCAATCTACCACTTCAAAGACACACAAAAGTTGGATAAGTGAGAAAAAATGTAAAACTGTGAAACATCTATGATGTAAATGAAGATTAATTTTCATATTAACAACAGAAAGAAAAAAATACATGCAAGGTAACTAGTTAGAAAAAATAAAACGCATTCTGACTTATAACATTAGAAACTGGCGTGGTTCATGTACGGCACAGGACAGGAAGCCTCGGCAGCGAGTCCTAAGGATGCTAAAAGATAACACCCGCCCCAGCCACAGTCTGTTCACTTCTCTGCCACCTGGCTAAAGATACAGAAGTATCCGTTGCTGTACCGCCAGACTACAGAATAGCCTCCTTCCCCAGGCTGAGAGACTCCTGAACTCATCAATACTCCACTGTAAAAAAAATAGTTGTCTTCTTTTCTTGTGTGGCAGTAAGGCACTACAACTTTGATTTTGTTTTACAGCCCTGTGTGGTGGAATGACAGTTAAATTAACATTGAACCTTAAACCTTGAAGGCATGAAAATGGGAAATATGGACTTCCATAAGGACTACCTACATAACCTGCCAGTCATACAGCACAACTCAGCTGTTACAGACATCCATCTCTAACTGAGCACTACAAGTTTTGTGTGTGTGCGTGTGTGTGTGTGTGTGTGTGTGTGTGTGTGTGTACTAGTACTGCATCAGCAGTAACACAGAAAGGAGTCTCTGTCATTGTCAGGCCACTGGTTGCCATCGGCGATGATACAACACTGCCGTGGGACAAACATATGCACAGAGACACAGATATCCCAGAGCCCATCACACATCTCACACACTAAACAGTAGACACACACTCTCCACACACAAACACAAACACAAACACACACACACACACACACACACACACACACACACACACACCAGTTGTACTGTAACTGCTGTAGTCTAACAACTCTTTGCCTTCAGGCAATTTCAGGAGCTTCTCTGTTGAACATTCAGTCTGCTCCAGCGTTCAGTCAAACAGAAAGGATCCATTTGAAACACTTCAAACATGTTATCTTATATTAGATGCTGTTATGTGTAAAAACTGCACATGACCTCTGTCTACAATACATGAGTTACTGTTGTTTGTCTTTTATTTTATTTATTAAATACAACTATTTTAAAACCTTGATGATCCATTTTAGCTGCATGTTTTAGCATTTATGGATATAAAACATGCACACAGACAAACACATACCTACACTCCCCCTACCTCAGAGCTTCCCCTTCTCTATCTATCTCTCCCCCCCACCCTTTCTCCTAGACACATCCACCCGCCCGCACATACATGCAGCCGAGCAAACCCACATGTACATGCCATCTGTTCTGAATCAGCCAAAACGACAGCTGTTTAAGAGAACAATGCTCCTGCTGAGGAAACAGCCGAACACAGCAGCTCTCATCAAGGCCAAACATCAATGTGAAATCCCCTTTAAAACACGACGTACACACTCCACTTCAAATTAGCTGCCTTTGTGTGATAAGAGCATGGTGTGTATTTGTGTGTGTGGGTGCCCATCTGTGTACCTGCGAGTGTGTGATATGTATAGAGACACATGCAGAGGATCAGGGAGAAAATAGTGTTTGCCAGCAAGACCGGTGTGTGCTGAATGAAACCTCGGTGTGTAGGCTACATCCACCTACATGGAGCATGAAGCACACAACTGATTTCTGGACTTGTTTGAGGCAGAGGATGTTGAAATATGGAAACATTTTGACATTTTGACATAGGTACATTGTTACAATAAATTGAAACAATGGCTGGCAGTAAATACACTGCCATGACACTTTAGGTTCAACTACAGCATTATCTTGTGGCATCATAAAGTAGTAAATATCCCCTTTGATTGTAATTGTAATTGATTTTAATGACCATATACAATATCCTTCCCTTTTTTTTGTGAAAATGTGGCTTGTTTAAGTTTATTTTGAACTTGGGTTAGGGTAAGTGCTTAGGTCACCACATACTGAAACCTTGCTGACAATTGCAAAGGGCAAATATGTGTTTTATAATGTACACCACTGGTTCCTACCCCCTTTTTTTCCCGAACAGCCCTGTTAAATGAATTTAAGGACCCCAGTGTCATCACCACCACATTATTATGTTTTATTTAAGCACTATTAATTATCAGTAGTGTTGTGATTTTCCAAATTCATGATTCGATACGTCTTTCGATTTTGTAATTCGATTACATTTTTGATACAAACATTTTTTATTTAGCACTGAAGGTGATTGTTGGACTGTCTTGATGTGTACAGATCAAGAGATTGTTGGTTTTATGCCATTTTCATTACAGCAGGGGGTCCTTCTTTTGATTACAATGATCAAAAATGAAAGCTCACTTAATCGATTATTTTTATAAATTTCACATCAAAATATTAACGCCCTAGTTTATTATGTATCATGGATATTATTATACACTTTTTTTTATACAAGACCCACTGATACTGGAATTGTTGATGTGTAGGCTTCGTCTTGTTTTTTTCATAGGTCGAGTCAAGTTTACATTCATACTTCTACTGCTTAGAGTTACTTACTTCTAGCACTTCATTTGATCCCTCAGCTTGAAAAGTATTAGTAATTGTGATGATAAACAAAGTTAAAACCCCCATCACACCAATGTGTAATCCTGTATTTTTTATCTTCCTCAACACATTTATGTAGATTTTCTCTAACTAATCAGAATTTCTATTTTTCTTAAATTTGTTAGGTTACACCACTCTTTCCATATATCCCCTGGTAACTGCAGCACTACCCACTGGGTAAGAATCACTAATGTACACAGTCTTATTAGTTTAGCCCTAATAGAAAGTCACTGTAGTATTTGTATAAGGTTCAAGAGAGTTGGTGTTCATTGTCCCATTCCCCATTCTTTAGACAAAACCTGGCACATCATGGTTTCAGTGCATGATGGGGAGAAGGTCACACTTTACCTTATCCATTATTGCATTCATTGTTGTAGCTAGAGCAGTCAAATAAAGCTGCTGCAGAATTTATAGTGCAAACCAAAGAGAAGAAGGAGAAAGGACAATACATGTGGTACGAGAAGAGACTGAGGGTAGAAGGTGGAGGGAGGCAGGGCTTGGAAGGAAGTCAAGACTGGGGCCACACACACACACACACACACGTAAGCACACACACACACACACACTCATAAACATGAACATGCAGAGATGATCCCCAAGGCCACTGGCTTGGGTCCAGACTGTGAGGTTCACAACAGTGTAACCCCAGATACTGAGATAAATATGGAGAAAGCCATCCACGCACACACAAAACCGCTGGAGTTGAAGAAGCCCGGGCCAAACACACCAGGTATACAGGTGCTCTTTTAATTAGTAGAGAGAGAGGGAGGGAGAAAGAGGGAGTTCCAGATGAATTGTCAGCAGGGTGGAAGAGGTGGAATTCATCTAATTTTTGGGCTGGGTGAGATTGCTGATTTTGAAACTGAGGCAAGCAGGCAAACACCACAGTTGATTCTGTTAGACATTGGAAATGATACTTGACATCTGAACAAAACTACTAATCCCTGCAATTATGGTAAATTATTCTAATAACAAACAGTATTATTTTTTTTTTATTTACAGTCAAATAGAAATATTTAGGACGATTACGAAGCTGTGATGTGAACTATGTCTCTGTGTGTGTAAAGTGAGGAAATGCTTATGCACTCTGCAGATGTTATGATGTTAGGAAACAGTTTATCATGCTTACATAACCACTTAACAGCCCTATCGGACACACAGGCACGTCAGAGCTGTCTGTTTACACTTCTGCTTGGACTGTGCAGTTTCAATGTGTGTGTGTGTGTGTCAGAGAGAGAGAGAGAGAGAGAGAGAAAGAGCGAGAGAGAGAGACTGTCCACATCAGTCTCATGTAAGGCAACATTTTTGTTGAGAAAAAGCTGGAGATGTTCGTTGGCCTGAGATGATGGCAAGTGTCTGAGTTTTCTCTCATGTACCCTATGGGTGTTTGTACATACAGTATTTGTGTGTTCCATGCACCTACCCCCCTACCATTTCCCACTTGATGAGGTCCTATAATCTCCACCCTCACCTCCCTCCCTCCTTCTTTTCCATCCCTCCCCAATCAGCAGTGCAACCCACGTTAATGAGGTTAATTGAATCTGAGATCGATAATGCTTAATTATTGTGATTTGACATACACAGACAAATTGGTGGGGTGGCTTCTTTGTGTGTGTGCAGCAAGGGTGGTTAAAGGGGCATGGCTGTCTGCAGCAAGTGCCTTGGGATTGGCGAGGCGTGCTATTGATCCCAGGAGGTGTTCGATCGACCCAGAGGCCTGAAGAATGGAGCTCTTTCTTCAGCCAGCTACATGACTTATCAGATTTGTAACATACTTACAGTATCATTGGAATATGAAGCACTAATTACTTCTATCACACCAACTTACTCGAAATATCACAGCACACTGAGCATGCACAAATCACTATCAAAACTAGAATGGGTCTGTTACTCTACAATATAGCTTTGATGTTATCTTAACATTCTTATAATACTACTTGAATCATTTGAAATGTACTTAATAGCGTTCCTAGAATCAGATGGAAATTTCTACTTTTTTTTTTGGCAGTCACTTCAGTAGTAAGAGTAGTGTACTAATTTTAAACACAGAATACATCCTTAAACTTAAATATCCTGTAGCTTGGGACATTTTTATTTTTATTTTTTTGAGACAAACCACTATGTTGTGTAAATTGTAGTTATTGAAACTGTCAACACCACAAGTTTCATTTCCCTGGTAGATTATGACACAGAATATGTGATTTTATGTTACATATCAATATATATATAATGGTGATGACACTTTTTTTGTATCTCTACATAACCATTTTATAGTTACAATTCCAGAGGGCAATGTCTGTTCGAGTCCAGCAAATTAAATACCAAATCAAAGTATTTTATACCAATGTAAAAATCATACAAAAGTCCAAATTATCCTTTAAATATTGTTTGATAACACATGCAAAGATTTTAGAAAAATAATTACCACTGTATGCCGGTGTATCATTTTATATTATTTCATGGTATACGTCAGTATATCGCCCATCCCCAGCTAGAAATTTGTCAAATAGGGTAAGGTAGCAATACTAAATTTTGTCATATGATGGTGACCGCACAAAAATGTTCTTTAGGATCAGTTTTCCTGCAAGCTACAATAGTGTTCTATGCAATAGTAACTTTATACCTTTGAAAAAACAATGAATGATGCACAAACATAGATTTGCAGTTCAGGTACAAAACCTTTAATCTAAATGTTTCTCGGAGAATGCTTTGGAGAAAAAGAAAAAAAAAGTGGCTTCAACATTATTACAATAATATAATAATACATATATGTCTAAATATATTTACTATTGTTGTCTTTTGGCTGTGTACTGTATATGCAGTGACAGAACGAAAAAATGTTTTAGCTGTATCGTAATAACATGTGGGAATGATTAAAAAAAAAAAAAAAAAGAACTTCTCAAAAGCCTGATTCAGTTTGATTTTTATTACCTATTGTCACATTTCAATAATGTCTGTTAGACACTTCTGTTTTTTGGTAGTTGCATTCCTATAAAATGTATTTTATATTTTTTTTTCTCAGGCCTATATCTGTTTATATTGTATATGAATTATTTTTTATGTGTGACTATCTCCATGCTGATAAGTGGTAATGAACAGCACGATAGTCCGAAATATGCAAAATGCCTTTCAAAAAAGCTGAGATAATATTAGCATATACAGCACATACTGGCAGTGGTGTTAGTGAGACAGAGAGGCAGGATGAGAGAGGGGAGATTAGATTTGGACTGGCAAGAGTTAGTGTGTCTGTCTGTGGCTGCAGCGTCGCAACACACTGAAATACTGCGATTATTCAGAAACACAGACGCTGTTGTAGCATGCTTGTGTATGTCCGTAAATGTTTGTGCGTGCACGTGCGTGTGTGTGTGTGTGTGTGTGTGAACGGTGTTAGCCTGGCTAATCATCTCCCCATGCCACTCAGCTGGGGAGCTGCTGACAGTGTATTTACATGCTGCTGTTACACTGCCAATACAAGAGTGTATGCGGGGCTGGAGAGCTGCTGACACACTCGCTGATGTGTTTGTGTGTGTGTGTGTGTGAGCTGTATTTATACGTGTGCAGTATTTATTTAACAAAACAGATACAGGTTTTGTACAAATATATTGCAGCACCACTTTAAAATTAGTTTCTCTGCTTGACAAAGTCAACTTAAACTCTGTGTGTGTGTGTGTGTGTGTGTTTGTGTGTGTGTGTGTGTGTGTTTGTGTGTGTGTGTGTGTGTGTGTGTGTATGTGTGTGTCTGCTCCAAAAGCAGCCATATTTGGTTATTTATAAAAATTGGAAACAAAAGTGTAAAAACTGTGTGCCAACTAATTATCAAGTCAGTATTTCCAGCTATGTCTGACTCTTGGCGTCCTAAACACACATGAGAAAAGAGAATATTTTACACCCTCACACACACATGCACAAACACAGATACTTGTCATCAGTGGCGCTGAGCCTCTATGTGACCTCACTCTGAATGTAAAGCCATGAGTAAATTATGGAGGAGCTGTAAAGTTAGTGAAATGCTGGAAAATATCAAAGATAGATACCTAATTAAACAGAGCGATGTATGAGAAATCAATCAGAAGGTATGACAGGAAAAACAACTACATATGTGACAGATGAAAACACTAAAAGAATAAATACATGCTGGTGTGACTGAGTTATAACAATGTTGGCAAAATTAACATGCCGCTCCTCTGCATTATTACAAAATGTCAAGCATGCTATGAAAGGTGAAATAATAACTAGGCCAGCATCCATGCTTTATAGCTGCTAGAAACCTCAAAGTATGTTGTAAGTCCAGCAAAAAAAATACTGAATGAAATGAACAGTATGAGAATTAAAGGTGTGCATTATAGACCAAAACACACTTCAACAGCTTTCTGACGCTCTGTTACAACCACCAGGCCACACAGGGAATCAATTTTAAGTAATACTCCAATGTTAGTCAGGGCCTGCTGACTAAAAGGGCTAATACAACTTCAAACTAGCAACAATATATACTATGCAACATCTGCTTAGACTTTCAAAAATAATGCTTGCTGACAAACATTTAACATATTATGACACAATATTTATTACCTGTAGACTATTATTAACTATTATAACACTGATATCAGCGCCTGTTTGTGAACAGACACACAGGCGCTGATATCATAATATCACACGACAATATGTATCAACTATTTGTCAGTAAATTATCCTTTGTCGGTCCTTCGTTATTTAGATAACTTGCACTTTTTAGTAGTCACACTCTCAAAGCCCACAGGGCACCCAAGGGTCATGATCACTCATCCCAAGGGACTGTGTGTGTGTGTGTCTCAGTGTATGTATGTGTGTGTGTGTGTGTGTGTGTGTGTGTGTGTGTGTGTGTGTGTGTGTGTGTGCGTGCTCAGAAAGAAAAAAAACGTGTGATGTGCAGTTAGCCAGCAGAGCTGAGCAAAATCCATCTCCCATTTGTTTCTCCTATCTGAACTCCCTCTGTCCTTACCTCCAACTCGTCCTGTCCTTCCTCTCTCTTGCTGTCATCTTCCTCTCTCTCTCCTTCTTCTCCTGTGTCCATCATCTCCAGTCCGACTCACACACATGGGCTTGCTCTTTTCACTTTTGCTAATTAGTTCCTTTGTTTTTAGTTTCCCTTTTATATTTGTTACAGGTCTGCAAGGGTGCTCACACGCAAACACAAAGAAATACTATAATGCAGGGACTCAAACATCACTGTTAAGATACACACAGACATCGCAAAGGAAGACGCAGCTGTGTGCCAGCCTCAATTATGCAGTAATGCCGATGCGTTTGCACTTTGAGCAAGATTTGCTAAAATAGAAAGTAGAAATGTCTATGTTCCCTTTTCTCCCACACACAAGCACGCATTCACACCGTCAGAAACACACACATTCACACACTCTTTGCAGTGCAGTCTGGTTAGTTGCTGGGTATCTATTACCTGCCAGTCTGCTCTGATCTCTTTGGACAGCTCTGATCAAAAGATGTCATCCGACCTACTCAACTGGGCTCGCTGGGGAAGTTAGCAAGGGGGAACGTTTGTGCACGTGTGTGTGTGTGCATGTGTGTTTGGGAGTAAATCACACAGTGGTCTGGGTGTAAATAAAATGACAGGATCACTTTAAGGTCCTGTCAAGTAGGCAGGAGGCGATTATGATAACGCCCGCTCTGTTTCAACACAAACGGGCACACCTAAATTCACTGGCCGCCGGAGCATAATATACATGATATAGCTCTTTTTCTGTCTCTTCCTGCCAGCATCTGTGTGTCCTCTTTCTTTTATTTCCCTTTTTCTCAATCTCTTGTGCACTAATGCCTTTTTTTCTTGGCTATCACTGCTACAGGCCTGAGGTGCATCTGCTGAGAACTGATTGAAAGCAATCGCCACTCAAAGGGAGATTCAGGCCTTTAAATCTGTATAAGGCAAGAGGGTGCATGCGCGCCAAATCGTCATCCACACACACATTTACGCTTACGTGTAGATACATATGAACACACAGAAACATCCTGCATCTAAAAATGTAATTCATCCTCCACAAAGAAATATAGAGAATTCCCAAAAATGAATTTGTAAAACAAATAAAACACAGATGTAAAAGAGCAGTGGCAAAGCTCTGTCTGAGCAATAAAAGGTGTAAATTGTGAGAGGTTTTAGAGGAAAGAAAAACGGCTGGCAATAAAGCTGGAAAACAGCACTGCTCCGAGGCAATTTAGACTACAAAACACAAACCATTAAGTTTGTGCATTATCTTTTAATTTAATCTTGAATGATTTATAATCCATCACGCAAGGCTTCAACCATATCCAATTATTCTCTGCTGCTTGATTGACAACAAAGGTGATTTATTAAGCTAATAAAAACTGATGTGCTCTCCACTGAAAATAACCAGCCGGACCAAGAGCTTAAAATCACACTCACCCACAAACACACCTACACACCTACACACACTGCCATCCTAAGAGGTAAAAGATCAATACTCTGTGTGTGCCTGTGTGTTTATTTTGAAGTGTGTGTTTTCGAGTATGAGGTTAAAGTGTGTGTGGGAGCCCTTTGAACAATCACTTAAGTATCTCTTTACTTAAAAGAGAAATCAGTCCCCATCTGTCCCTGCTGCTCTCTTGTTGTGCCAGAAACGTCGGAAATCAAAATGTCAGGCGGAGTGACGAGCGATGGTTTTTCTCTATGCAAGGCCGAGTGATTATATTAGGCTTTAATTCCTCCATCCACGGCATATATGTCATCTTAGTCTCCGCTTTATCTGCTAATGTTACGCTCAATCACTTGATATTAATGGAAAAGAGAGCCAGGGGGCCCCGTAATGGCGGCAAGTGTGTGTGCATGGTGTGTGTGAGTGTGTGTGGGTCTTTGTTGATGAGCAGCGGCGTGGGGTGGGGTGGAGGGGGTTAACGGCCTAGAGTTCACATGCATATCAATGTAGGAGAGTGCCATTAAGAAATATTAGCATGTTTACAGCGCCAAGCCATGTATGAGGCTCATTTAATGAGGCTCGGAGTCACAGTCACACATGTTTTAATATGGCTGCGCGCGCGCACACACACACACACACACACACACACACACACAAACACACACTACATAGTCTGTTTTCACTAGAGTTCAGACTTTTTTAAAAGAATTCAGGTATCATTGTCATTTCTGCTGACATGTTTGTAAATGTGGACTTTATGAGGCTGGGTTTTAGGGCGACTGTCTGAATTACAGTTGTAATGTTATACTTATTAGAAGCAAATGTTCTCAAAAGCAGAGGAGGATGAGAATAATCATATAAAGACAGGGTAGTTTGCCTCTGCTTTACCGTAAAGAAGCATTTTTTAGGGCTAAGGTAAGGTTAACCCCTACTTGACTATTTCTCTGTATGTACAGTAGTACATGTCATGTGATGGTACACCAAAGACCTTCTGGATTCAAAACAGGCAAATACTATAGAAGCACAATGATGGATCATCTAGCTGAAGTGACTAGTTTCTCTGTTCACTCCTCTTTTCTTTCTACACTGCACACAACACTACACATTACAATTAGGGCTGGGCAGTTTGGCCGGAAAATAATATCGCAATACACATGTCATACATCTCAATATTTTAAAATCGTTTTCAGAAAACTTCATAAATGCTAGGTATGGGAGCCAAAATCAAATATAGCAATATAATAGGGATGACTATTGGTGCCGTCACAAAATATTAACACAATGATGTTTTTGATAAGCAATCATCAGTAATGAGGATATAATGACTAAGTGGGTAAAGACAAGTATTAAGTAGAACATTCTGGTTAGAAAATGGCATCACTTTACTGTAGTGCAGCCTTTAAAACCAGGAAAAGATGTAATGTATCACATGTAAAATAAGGGCTATGTATTGATTGGATAATAATAGGCTACCAAAAGTCTTCTGTCTTTTTTTAATTGTTCCATAGTTTCAATACAAGTTTTCTATACGATATGTTTTTGATAAGTTGATATGTGGCTCTCCATCAAAGGCTTGCTGATTTTTCTCTGTTCATTTGACTCCCACACTTCATCATCCTTGTAGTAATGAAAATTAAAATGCAACCTGATAGCTAAAACCAAGGCTGTTCCTTTGAATTGTAGTAAGCGTGTTGTTAGCATGTTAGTCTGACTGCACACATGTCACATGATGGATCTTGGGCCCTCGCCAAGCCATCAACACCTTTTCTCTTGTCCATGGGGTGCAGTGTGTGTGTGCAAGTTTGTCAGGGGGAAAGATGAGATTTCAGTTTCATAGCACTAGATTTGTGTGTCTACGACAGTGTGTGTGTGTGTGTGTGTGTGTGTGTGTGTGTGTGTGTGTGTGTGTGTGTGTTTCCAGCAGGGCAGTAAATACCCAGACACCAATGAATTATCCCAGGAAGTAGACCACCATTTTAAATCATATAATTAGGCCTGAAGACCAGCAAGAAGAGAGGAGAAAGGTCTTTTATGTCATGTGAACAATGTCAAAATGGTACCAGTGATGTATGTGTGGCAAAACATGTCACCCAGGCCACAAGGTAGAGCAAGAAGACAAACAACGCCCTGGCGAACTACACAACCTCACTGTGCTGAAAACCAAGCCCTACTAGATTACATAGACATGCACGTGCAAACACACACACAGGAAGAGATGAAACAGCTCAAGATATAACAATTAAGGGATGAATGAAAATGTGCATTTCTTGTATTTAAAATGTTCCACTTTTTTAATTTCTGGACATTTACTAAAATCCTCTCAAAAATGTAATAGTGTGTATATAAACCTGGACTTTCTTTTCCCCTGTTTTTAAAATTGTGCTTTCTGCCTACCTGCAAGAGATGACGCTGTGAATGCATCTGTGTGTGCCTGTGCCTCTGTGTGTGTGTTAGGGCTGCAATATATTGGGAAACAAATTGACATTGTGATATTTAGGTTTTCTGCAATGTATATTGTGATATGAAAATAATTCTTTGGACCTTCCCTCAGGAGACCTGGGTACACATCCCATTTGTGACCATGAGACAAGGGTAGGTATGATCTTTCCTTACCCTAACCAAAGAGTTTATTTGCCTAAACCTAATCAAACCGCAAATCAAAATGAATAACAGTCCAAAGTCATACTATGTCATAGAATGCAGAATAAAAGTTTGTGAGCAGGCTTTATTTTGAAATTCTAATCCGACCTTTATTTTGAAAGTCTCACTGGATGTTACGTATATAACATCTTAGTTCTAACTTTGTTTATGGGCAAAACTGATGTTAGATATGTAGCACGTCATGGAGTGAAGTGACCAAACTGCCGTATTTAATAAGTTGGGAATGAGAACGTGTTGCTATGTTAATGAACTGCTGAGTCATTAAGCCCTTAAAGATGATAACCATGTGTGTATCATCTTTTGTGTTTGGACACTCATATTAAAACATGTAAAAAGCTGAAAACATTTCCATCATGTTCTCCAGATTGCATGTGTGTACTTGAGACCAAGTCAGCTCCTTATATGAATCCATCTCACTGCTGCACCGGATCATGTCATGAAGATTCTCCATGTTAGAGCCTCCTACAACTTGCACACACACACAAGCAAAATACATACAGTAACCGTGGGGTTGGAGACACATAACTGTGATTTGTGACAGCTGTGTGCAGGACATCATGTGACAGCTGCACACACACACACACACACACACACATACACACAATGTAAAACAGACTGTTCGTGTCTGGCATGCCTTGACACAGGCCACAATTGATTAGTGTGATTTACAACATAACTCCCACACACACACAGACACACAGTACACACACATGAAGACACTGTCAGTAAGATGTGTGTGATCGTGTGTGTGTGTGTGTGTGTGCTGGTCTGCATTTGTATCAGGCCTGTGGAATCCATAAACAGAGTCTTGTTAAGACTTTCCCTTCAGTGTTTCTTCTATCGACAAGTGACAAAGTTTTCTCCCTCTTTTCTTTACGTCCACACAGTCACGGTTACTCTGACACATCCCAACTAAGCTGCTAAAGAATGTTTATAAAAATCAGTTGACATCCAGGTTTATTTAGGAAAGTTACCCTCTTTAGTGTTTTTGATGACAGACGCCAAATCCTGTGGCAAGATTCCTCTTTTAACAAAACCCCCAATCATGTGTTGTTTAACTAAAATTACCTCAAGTGGAAGAGAATAGGTTTTTTCCAGACTTGATCACATTATCTGTGTTGTAGAAAAAAAATCCCAAACCACACAAAACTACATTTTTACCCCATCACCCTGAGAACGGGAAACAAAACAATAGGTCACATTTATCTCATGATCTCGTAAAATTTGATCAAATAGTTTTTTAAAAATGTGCATGCACCAAAAGGAGACAATCCTGGCTCTGTGGATGAGCTCAGATTGAAGGGATGTGATGTTAAGATGTTGATGAATGAGACGTTTCATTCAAAAGCTAAACTTAATTTGGGGAAAGAAAGAAACATGCTGTGACATATTTTTCAAAGAGTGCCAGAAATATTTTTAATTTTATGCTTTGTGCACTACCAAACAAAACTATCTCTCAGTCAGTGTTAATTAATTTTAATATACACATATTTACATCAAAGTCACCAGCTTGTATGTTAAAGCCTCAAGATGCTCCATAATTTCAGCAACATTTCACAGTGAGTTAAACTTTGAGTCCAGCAATCATTTTTGTTGACCTTCTCAAATAATAGATATCTCATTTCATTGCTTTCATTCCAGAGTGACGCAGCTTCAGTATCCCATGATGTAAGTCAGGGTACATGAATGCATTAGTCTTAATTACTGAAATTCTTTGCTGAGATATGCAATGGTTGCTTTGGCTCAACATTGTTCAGATCGTTTCTTTAAATCATGACTCATAACAGTGATCAGAAATGTTCAACAATTAATAGATTCCACAGTAACACCTACTTTTTGCAGTTTCAAGACCTTGGTCACAGTACAGCCAGATAATATTTAATCCAAGTCCAGTCGCCAGGATAAAATGTTGGCAGTTAACGTTTCTGAACACCACTGATACATTCAAATTTGTATGTGTCATAGGCTGCTTCCATATTGATACTTCTACAAAACGTCTGCATGTTCACTTTACAGTTCAATAGTGCATTTAACATTTCAAAGTTTGAAACCACTGGATAATGGGACAATTTCCAGTGTTTGTGGTGACAACAAATGTGATACTGGAGGCCAAAACATAATCTTTTCCTCAACCTAACCAAGTGGTTTTTGTGCCTAAACCTAACCAGATCATAAGCAGGGTGTTGTGACAAGATAAAAATGCAAAATTGAACCCAAAGAACTGTAAAGCTTCAACATATCAATGGTTTTGCAGAACCCTATGCTAATATTTATTCTGGCGGAGAGATCAAAAAGGAGAAAGTCAGACTGAGAGGAAATCATCACTCTAACTATATTCCATTTACAGGACTTCAGTTATGACAATAGTGTTTCAGAGTTAATTCCACTCGTATAGTTGCAGCTGTAGCTGTGTATGGGGAGGCGTTTAAGACCCAAGCTTATAATGGTCAATAAATCAATAGCTACATGTTAACCAATCAAGTGTCTATTGACTAGGTTATAAGTGCTAATGAAAGGCACACACATAAACACACACACACACTAACACCCCTCCTTTCTCTCTCTCCTTCCCCAACTGTGGATTGCTCATGATGCAGTATGACAACGTAAATAGCCTGTGTTCTTTCATTTAGTTCAATCAAAACAGAGACTTTCATTTCTGTATCGCTGGGTTGTGTGATGTTTAAAAGATAGAATGCACGTGTGTGAGAGAGAGAAAAAGGAAATAAAGAGGGTGGATGAGGGGCAGAGTATGAGAAAGGGAGAGCAGTGAGACTGGATATAACCTGGGGCAAGGCTCCAGGCTAAATCATTCCTGGAAGAGTGGCAGAAAAGGTAGAAAGCAAAATGTTAAATGTTGACTGATGCTCTGTCTGCTGCTTCCCTCTCTGCTGCTCTCTCTGTCTCTCTTCCCCCGGTCTCTGTATTTCTATAGCTGCATGTCTACCTTCTCTCTCCCTCTCTTTCTTTCCTGACTACCTGGGTAAGCATCTGTCAGTCTGTTGATTCTTCCTATCTGTCCCCATGTCTTCATTTCTACCTCCCTGTCTTTCTCTGCACTGCTATTTATGTAGAAAAGCATTTAGTATTTGAAACCAGCCTCATCACATTACCTTAAGTTTACCTTATCTTTAGTCATTTATTTCTATGATTGGAAGAATGAACATCACAAAAGTGGTTATCACGTTTAAGATGTGCAAGTTTGTTGATCATCCCTTGACATGACATTTACTGGACATTGAACAAGTTGGAAGCGAGACTAGCCCCATTTTCACAAGTGATCGACTGATCTTTTTTTCTAAGGCAAATACTGGTATAGATAATTAGTAATGAAGGAGGCTGATAAAAATCTTAGTGTCAAAACTTAGAATAACCAGTTATGGATTGTAACTAGAATTTCCTCAAGTAATGTACTCGAGTACAATTTTAAGGTATTTTACTTGACTATCCTCATTTTTTACTACTTGCTACTTACTTACAGATTCAGATTATTCAGTGTTGATAGGTTATTACTTGGGACGTGTAACTAATCAGACAGTGTTGTGTGCTGATAACTGGTTTATCCCTACTTTTGACACCCTAGTTAATCGATGAAGTAAGGTGTGAACACTTTAACTATAACCAGTTATGCAGCTGTATCATTTTAAACAACTTGTGAATGTCATGTTCAACTTTAATTGAATACAGAAAATCAATGATGAAAAAATAATGATAACAAGAAACATTTATATTGTTATTTATAGACACAGTAAATGTAAAAAGAATAGCCTGCTGGTCTTTCCAAATCTATTTGACCATCTTAAAGACAATGATGGCAGTTTCAACTCTGCTAACGTGCTTTCCTTCATTCAGGTTTTCACTCACATACTCTCCTGTCAAGTCCTTTTGAGCGATCCTTTCTTGGACCACAGAAAGACTTTCTCAATCTTTCAGTGCTTGCTGTCTTTTAACATGACATTTTATGACAGCACATTTCTTGGCACTTGACAGATGGTTCTGTTCCTGGTCCATTTCTACAGTAAAAATGAGACACTTTACTTTTCATCGTTTAAGGATTTATTTATTTCATGCTAACCCAACAGGTTACACTGCCCAGCAGAACACTGTTCTATATTTAACTGGACTTACTGGCCACTTTTGACAAACTCCAGCAGATGCACTGAAGACTGTAGATATAAAGTAACATCATTCATATATAAGCCATTCTACAGATACAGTATTTTCAGTGATGTCAGAAACTATGTGATGTGGAACTGATCTCTGGCAAGTGCACTCAAGGTAACTGATTGAAGACAGTATATCCTATTATGAGCTAATGTCTATTAGATAAAAACCCCATAATCTATAATATATAATATACTCTATAATATACATTTTTTTGTGAAGAAACAGGAAAATATAAATAATCTGCTTTTTTCTCTCCCATGCTCTTGTTATGTCTCAAGCCCTGGCTATGTGTGTCTGTGTGCACAGAACGTTTGGTTCCACCGGTGTGCTCGCTCTGTATAAACACTAGATAATAAATGGTGGTGAGGGACGTCAAAACACATGAGGACCCAGCTTGGGAGATCAAAGAAGTGACACAAAGGGAGAAGGCTACAGATTCTGTCTTCACCACTGATGCACATATGAAGCCTAAGATGAGCGTGGAAGCAGAGTGTACACATGAACACACACCAGAAACATGTGTGAACAGAATGGCGATGAACACAGAAAAAAATCAACTTATGAAAAAATATCAATGCAATTATATAATTTCACTATAACCACCATAATTTAATTTGTTTTTTGTAATACATGTCTTCGAAAAAAAAAAACAAGGCTGTCAGGTTAAATATGAGACCAAGACTCAGGTTTGAGCCAAAGACTTGACAGGACATCAAACAATAATAAATGTTCTTAACCAAAGACAACCGATGAAAAAGGTTGGGCCCACAATGAAATATCTCTTTTAACCATTCCCCAATAAACAACGTCACAGTGTTACTAAAGGATAAACAACAAGAACAAACAAAAATCTCTCATAATCTGCAAAGGATACTCCCTATGGAGAGTCACACAGTGATGACAGGATAAGTTTATTTTACAGTAAAGTTTCAGCCAACCTGATCACTTACACACACTGTCATTACACAGAAATCCCCACGGGCATGCTAGAGAGTTATTAAAAAAAATATATACTGATGTATACTATGGAACTTTTTTGTATTCATTTATTAATTTATTTATTTTGGAAGCATTAATAGAAAAACAACGCAACACAGTAACTTCTGTTCCAGGAATAACAAAACCAAATTTACAATCTCGTAAGTAGCAAACTACTACAAGTCCATCCCTGCAACATGACCTTGTTCAAGGGTATGACATGTGGTTCATCTTACAAGATGGACCATAAATATTACATTTGTAGATGCCTTAAATAAATATTATTTCCCACAGCCCAAGACAGTCGCAGCTTGACAACTCAAGCCAGTCAAGTTGGGGGTTATTGCCCCTCGATACCAGCAAAGATACATGGGATAGGGATGGCCAAATGAATTAGATGGCTCTCAGACACCAGAGATTAAAAGGTTAAGAGGACAGCATCGCAAAAGAACACGGGTGAACATTAAGGGGAAACTAACTGTTACAGGCATGTCTGACATGTGCACTGCTATGCCGGTCAAATTTAACAGGAGCTGCGGATGTTTGGACACTTGTTCTGCTTTTTTGTTTTTTGCTTTTTTTTCATAAATCAGGAAAGGTTCAAATTCTAATATTAGGTGCTGTAGTTAGTACACCTTTAGCTGGAGAGGAAAATGGATAAGGAACTCCAAGAAAACATTAAAGATACTCTCAGATTGAGTCGGGTTACAGAAGCTAGCAGAACTTCAGTGAGTTTGATGTGACATCAGAACTTCAACTCTGTCTTCCTCCTTTTGAAGGAATGATTCCTATTGTAAACCGGATACATAGAGAGTATACTGTTTAATGGATTAGCATCGAACATTGACAGATAAGTGAAATAAAGGTGACAAA